>NC_085047.1:24119230-24428053 GCF_963662255.1 Cinclus cinclus | reverse complement strand
TGCTGCCCTCACAGAAATAACATGAGATCACTGGCTCAGAGGAAGCCTTGGCTTCCCCAACCCCTGGCCATCAGCAGGTGGCCCCACAAAGTGGAATGGCCTGTGCCTGCTGTAGCAAGTGGGACTTGGCATGTGGGCATGGGGATCATACACAGATGAATAAATAAAAGCCAGCCCCCTTGCTTTGCTGGCTGGTGGGCTCTCTTGCAAGAGGTGACTGGGATCAGTGTTTGGTTTTTCCCTGGAATGCTCCCAGTTCAACACACAGTGTTTCGGAGCCATCCAGCCAGCAGCCCCCTGTGTCCCAGCAGACTGCTCAATTACCACAGAGGGACCCAGGACAGCCCCCATATCCCCTACTGCACCCTGTCTTCTCCCCAAAGCTGAGATCCATCAGAAAGGAAAAGTAATGAACAGGCTGGCTTCAGCTCTCTCACTCTGACAGTCACATTTTCTAATCGTCAGTAATACTGGAATCCCTCAGAGACATGTTCTGATACAGCATCATTGTGCCTGTGAAAGAGCAGGACCTTTCTGGGAACACAAAGGCAGCACTTTGAGTATGTTTGCTGTGTCCTGTTTGGGACTGAAATTGCCTAAGAGTCACAGCGTCCTGTCCATTCATGCACCCAGGCTGTAGCCTGGAGCAAGCTGGGAAGAGAGCGGGGTGGGGGGGGGCGGGGAGGGGGGAAGGGCATAGCTTGGGTCTCTGCTGAGAGCAATGCCAAGGTTTCAAGGTTTTCCTAAAATGTATCTACAATGCTGGGTGAAAAAAACCTAAGGCAAATATATTTTGTACAGAATCCTGGTCTTGATGAGACCTACTGAATCTGAGGACTGTGTCTTCCACACAAATAGGCCATGATAACTAATACCTAGTAGTCTATCTTGGCTCTTCATACATAAGACAGACACCACATCATCATGTTCTCAGGGATTTTAATGCACTGGGAACCAGATAGAAGGTAAAGTAGACCAAGTCCACTTACAGACACCATAACCATAAGCCTTTGCTTGTGAGGGAAAACCAGGAAGGATATCACCCGCAAGCCGTGGTTAGGTGCATACCTTCATGCCATCTCAGTACCTTCTTGGACATGATAACCACATCCTCCAGGAGGAAAGAGGATGGGTCTCTATGGGTCACAGAAACTTGGTACAGTAACTGTGCCACCGACAGATAGTTACTGCATGTGTATTTGTGTGTTGCTGTCAGATGCTTGATTATTGTTCCTAGGAGTGGTAGAAATAGCTTATTTATTCTGTTTGGCACCTATATCCATTCCCTCTTCTCCTCCCAGCCCATAACTCCCTCCCCCAAACGCCAAGCTAATGCCTTCCAGATGAGGTGCTAGAAGCTGCTAATTACACCCGGATCCCTCCTGATTTGTGCTTCAGTCAGCAAGGCACCTCGCTAATGGATCTGAGACTTGGCAGTGGGCCGGGGACCAGAGTCAAAGGAAATGGATGAGAGGGAAGGAGAGAGCAGAGGGGTAGAGGGTGAGCAGGGAGACCCAGAAAGGAAAATGATCCCTCCTCCTCACAGCAAGGGGCCAATACTGATAAGGGCTTGTGGTTGTTCCCTGAGGCTAGGTGGTCTGTGTGGGATGGCGGGCAGCAGAGGCATGTTGCCTTCTGTCAGAGAGCCCACACCTGTGCTGGGGTACTGCTCCCTGCTCCTGTGGGAAGGTTTAACCCTGCACTGGGGCAGCAAGGCACACCTGGGCTTTATCACTACCCAGACTGGTCAGGGCTTGAGTGCTCCTGATGGGAAGCTGGGACAGGAGAACTGGGAGCCAGCTGGGGGCTGAAGCTGAGCCATGGCTCCCTGTTGATCCAGAGCATCTGTCTCCCATCCCTGGTGGGTTCCAGGAGAAGAGGAGCCAGCTGGGGTGATTGGATGTGGATCAGAGGTGGAGACAAGAGAAAACAAGAGGCAAGGGGGTTGGGGAAGTGATAACAGATGGGATAAGAAAAGAAAGAGGCCTGGAGAGGAAATAGAATAGTAGGTACCACAAATGGAAAAGGCAAGGGGCAGAAGTGGAAAGGCAATAAGAAGTGAAGGTTTGTACCTCCTGCAACAGCCACACTGTAGCCTGGGGAGCCAGACAGGGCTTCAGCCTCTCTGAGAGCCCCAAAGGGAACTGTATGCTGTCCTTCATGGGTATTCCTAGGACCTCACTGTAGAGCCTCAGGGATGGAAAGCTTCCTATGAACACATATGTGTCTAGGAACTATTCCTCAATGTCTCACCAGGCTTAACTGCCTGAGGACAGGTCTGTTTCTGGACATGTGGATAACATAAACATAAAGAGACTTTGCTTCAGCATCTCAGCCTGGGCCTGAGAACAAGGTTGTTGTTAAGTCCTTGGGGGTTAGCTTAAGGGTGACATGAAGAAACCTCCTTTCTGTGTGCTGGAGAGCCCCCGGAGAACTGGGAGTGGTTCCTCCCTATTTTGAGATGCTCTTTCCAGCATTAAATCCAGTGTCTTCCCCAAACTGAGTTTATTACACTCATTTTACTGGTGGAGAAAAGTGAAGTAACATTGCCTTAGGTTCCACAGAGAGTCCAGGTCCCACCTGGGAGAGGACTTATGGTTGTCAGTCAGGGGGTACCTGCTCTGCTAGACCATGAAGGTCTAGCATGAGGAACCAGCAGAGCCATGAAATTGTCACAGAGGGGAGGAAGGTTCAAGGGCAGAACTGCACTGGATAAATGGGAACAGAGAAGATGTTTAAACCCACACCAGTGATCTGGATAGATGGGCACTTGGTCTCAACAAGTCTTCTTCATTGAAAAAAAAACCCCAAAACCAGGGAACACTGGGGTGGAAGGAAGCCTGTACCTGCCATGAGGGCCCTGAAGTGTGTTGCAGCATCAAGTAATCAGCATGCTAATCCTGGGAAAGATGCTACAGGTGGAAAGGTGCCAAGTCTAAAGCGGAAACAGGACAGCCGGAAGCAACCAACTGCAGTGGGAACCCAGTTGGTTGGATCTGGTAAGACACTGAGCTCAAATACCTTTGGCTCCAAGTCCCATTTTCATCAACTTTGCAATTCTTGGCAAAGATAGGAGGGAGTTTCCACTAGACTGTGATTCATTTAGTGAAATTTGATCATGGCCAGCAGGGGAGGGAAGTAGACAGACTGACAGATAGTGTACTTTCAGAAGAGGAGGCAAGACTGTCAGCCCTCTGCAGAAAGGGCAGAAAGGGACCTGTTCTATCTGATAGGAATCTTGGTGGGCAGTCTTATGGGGGAAGGGTAAGGAAGTAGAAGAGCAAACTAATTACAGACATTGTATGTGCTTGGATGCACTTACAGACTGATTAGCTCATGTCTCAGAAGCACTTCGAGATGGAAAACAGTTAATTATCCTTATTAATTTTTCCCCTTCTGTGTTTCTAGTTATTTCTGGAGACCATTTTAAGCACAATGTACCACCCAGGTGTTGGCTGCCCCAAAACCCATTGGAATTCCCTATTTGTCTTTTGTGTTCCTTACACAAAGGACAAAACAGTCCCAATGAGAGTGATTCCTTCGTCCTGAAATAAGGACAAATAAGGAAAAGAAGAAGAAAAAAGGAAAAATAACATCCCATGCTGGCATGCCCAAATCGCATCACACATGCCCTGGCCACTGTTTCTGTGCCTCTGGGGGCCCAAAGGCAAGGGAGCTGCCTGTCTCTGAACTCATCAGTGCCTTTGGATACTGTCAGGTATCAGTAACAGTTAGGACTTAAATTTAGCTTCTTTCCAATCTTCTTCTCGTGTGTATCCACCAAAGGACACTGAGGAAAACTCTTGTGAACATCCTGAGGCCATTTCTGACAACAGAAGCATTTTAGGCTTTGGCAGTGCAATAGGAGAAGTTATTTTTAAGGGAAACCACAGAAAAACCTGGCCTTTAATTTAATCTGCCACCTACTTTCCTTGTTCCCAGATAGAGGTCATGGCCACTGGATGACATGGGAATTGTTACCTTCTAACATCTGTGACCTTTTGGTTTCTTGGAGAACTGAAGAAGCCTCAAAATGCTTAGGCGTGAATGAGGATGCTTTGGGATTGAGGATCTGGGGGCAGACCATGCTTTCTCACCTGTGGCTGGTTTGCAGGCAAAGCAGTGGCAGCTCCCAGCAGCCTGTGCCCCAGGAGATGGGCACACAGCCTGATGTACCTCTGGATCCATGTAGGAATGGGCATGCCCAGCCCCACACCCCACAGTTCTCCTTGCTGAATCTGTGTGCCAAATGCTGTCTCAGCCCTTGGCTGCTTGCTTCAGGGCATGGGGGTCATGCAGTGGTTTGGAGAAGTGCCTGGCCTTTTTCTTTCCCTCCTTCCAATTTCTTGCTGCCTGGGGTCTGGGCACACCCTGGACAACCAGGTGGGAAGCCACAGTCCAAGAAGTGGAGAATTAACAGGTTTTCAGCACTATGCCAAAGCATTAAATGCTGGGAAACCAGACTGTACACACCATGTTAAAATAAAGGGAGAGCTGAAGACTTCCAGACCATGACAGGTTTGATCTGGCTTGTTTATTTTTTGGCAGGAGGGACTGAGTGAGGCCATGGCAGGGACTGAGCATGTGTTATATGTACCAGAGAGAGCACATCTCCTCCAAGTCAGCTGCCTTTTTTCTGCTTGCACATGTGGCCCATCAGTCTCATTATGGGGCTGCACTTTGCCTGGTGGGCTGAATGCAGGAACCAGGTCCATTGCAATGTGATTTCTGAATCCTCTCTGAAGTCCCATCTTTTTCCTTCTCTTCTTCCTTTCAGGGATTTGGTGATTTGGTTGGTTTGGGGGTTGTTCTTTTAAAAATAAAGAGCACTTGAAGTTCATTTAAGGTAGAACCCCTTGATTTACTGTTGCTTTGGTTTCAGAAACAAAAGACTTTAGTGGGGAGAAGAAGCCATTTAAGTTTTTGAGTATTTTTTTCCCCGTTACAGTTCAGCCTTCCTGTAAGGACACAAAGCATGCTGGGGTACAACACCAGCACTTGTCTGGGGCTGAGAAGGACCCAAATCAGTTTGGGCTACAGGTGTTCTGTCAGAGTCACAGTTGCTCAAGCAGGGAGTCAATCCACCAAGAGAGAAATCACTCTGCTGTGCTGCTTCTATACAAAATATGTCTGCTGAGATCTTAGAACCCAGCAAAGTCAAAACAGGATTTTCACCAAGAAAGAAGTGGTGTTTCAGATCTACAGAACAGAACTGAATGAAACTGAAAGACAGCTGTCAGTAAGGGAAAATTAGGAGCATGGCTGAGTTCCCATACTTTGAGGAGCTGAAAACGATTTTTTTTTTTTCCCTGAAGTCCAGCTTTGGCTTAACTGAAAAGTAGACCTATTTTTTTTCTTTCTACTGCAGCATATCCTGGCCTAAAAATCTGTCATCTCCACTGTGAACACTTTTTATAAGAGAGAAATGAAGTGGTAAGAAACATACTAAATTATGAAAAAAGCACACCCACACTCGGGTAATTTATTTGGGCC
Organism: Cinclus cinclus; assembly: GCF_963662255.1. Lineage (NCBI taxonomy): Eukaryota > Metazoa > Chordata > Aves > Passeriformes > Cinclidae > Cinclus > Cinclus cinclus. The sequence goes on along the minus strand of NC_085047.1, from coordinate 24,422,560 downwards.
TCCCAATATCATGTTCACAGGAATTCTGAATGTCCAGGAAAGTCTGAGTTTGATCACTGACAAGTGATCAAAAGTCATCAGTTTTGATCACTGACAAAACCTATGTGGACCTCTTGTACTTTAAGAAAACCACCAGGTAACAAAACTTTCTGCTAAGCCTATCCAGTGATACAGCTCAGGCTGCCTCGCTACACTGGGAAATCATAGACCCAACTTCAACAGCTAGTGCCACCAAATGAGTCAAAACCTCAAGAGTGACTTGATCCCCACAGTTCTATGAGCAAGTCTTGCATGCTTTACCAAGACCATAAGAGCTTCAGAGTAGAGTGGGGTTTCTGGCTTCTAAGTGGTGTTAAAATACTGCCATGAGGCACTACTTTACTCAGCATTCAAGGGTCAAAACCAGAATCCATTGGGGAAAAGTTTGTGTCTATAAAAATCCCCACACTCAGACTTTCTTTGTCTACTGGGGCACCAGAAAAAGTGCTGGAGTGCTGCTCAGGACCTGATTCAGGGCACAGGTGATGGAGAATGGTTTCCACTTCTCTCCATTTGCACTCGAAAGAGAAATGTTGAGAGGTGATGCAGACAAAGGCTAGCAGCATGGTCAGGGGAAGAGCGTGCCTATCGAGAGGCAGGAGACTGTTGATTTATTTTGCCCAGCGAAATGCAGGCTCAGAATGGATATGATTGTTTTTGGTAAACACATCAGAGGGATAAGCACCAGGGAGGGAGCAGAGCTATTTAAGCCTTGGAACAATGTTGGCACAAGAACAAGTGGGCATGCTCCAGCCAGGAATAAATTGAGACTGGAAATAACAAGAATAGTTTAAGCCTCAGAGCTGTGAAGTTCTGGAAGAGTCTGCTAATTGGGGTAGTGGGAGAATCTTAAAACTTATTAGGATTGTTTGGATCTTCACATTTGTGTGGAAGATTGCACTATGTGATTGCTGACAATAGCAAGGGCCAAGACATGTTCAAATAGGAGATCCCTTCCAGTGCTACATCCCTACTGTGAAGCACTTGGGATTTATTTGTTTCTCATGTGTTCATGTTAAGGCAGGAGAGCTGCAGGATCCTTTGCCATCCAGCCCTGTGGGGAGATTGTTGTCAAGCCAGTTGCAAGCAAGGAGATGGGGATATTTTCTCAGATGGCTGAAGATGATATGATGGTTGCTACTGATGAGCTGTGAGGAGAAACGCGTCTCTTATCCCAGGAGGAAGATTGCAGGCATCACACTAGGCCACAGCCAGTCAGCAGGGCAGAAACTAACAGCAGAGGGAAAGAGTTGAAATTCCAGAGGAGAAAACCAAGTGCAGGCATTTTCTCATTTGAGAGCAGGGAGCTTCATGTGTTCTTTGTCTTTTCAAAGGCAACAGAAGTTGAACAATAACCAGGGAAAATTTACATAAGCCATTCTGTCATTTGGAGCTGCAGCAGCTCTGCAACAAGCCCTAGGATCAGCCCTATGCTGTTTAGGCTGTGAGTCAGTCTCAGAAAAACTTTGGGTTTATGCATATACATTTCTCTCTTCTTAAGGAGCCCTTCTTTGTCTACTAACCACCCAAATCCATGGTCCTACTTGATAGAGCCCACTGCTCCTTTCAGTATCTCCCAATGGAAACTGGAAGTTTCCACAGTGCTGGAAGCCTGTAGCAAACTTTGGCGATCTGACATGGTCCACCCCACACAGGATCTGAGGCATGGAATGAGGTGGACTCCTGACCTGTGGGAGGTCCTGGAATGCAGGAGCTCCACAGCAAGAAGTGACTGCTCTGGGAACTACAGGCGAGGAGGAATCAACTAACAAGTAGCTGCCTCAGGCTTGAAATCACTTGTCTGTGCTCAGTGTGAATGAGAAAGCTTGCTGGCCAAAAGAATCACTGTGCAAGGCAGAAGAGTAAGACTGAGGTGCCCTGGGCAAAGACTGAGAGATATGCCTTTTCTTGCATCTTGGATGCTTTACCTCTCAGCCCTGTTGTGTTTCCCCAGGACTGTGTCTCCAAGCTGTCAGTGGGCTTACATGTCTTAAACCCAGTGGTCTTACATGTGGCAGCTCTGGAGAGAGGGTGCTGAAAAACTGTTCAGTGAAGTAATTCCTCAGCCTCCAAAACCTGTGGCACCTGGGCAAAATGGGAATGCCACAGCTCTCAGCTGCTCCTATGAAACCTCTCAGCCTCCCACTGCAGGTAACCCAACCCAGTTTAACTCTTGGCCTCGCTTAGCTGGAGCCGAGCAGATGGAGGGGCTAGTGCTCAGGAAACAGCATCTTTCTCATCCTTGGGGACTCCATCTGAGACAGTGGGGGAATGAAAATGTGAGCAACATTTCAGTGGGTGTGTAAGAAAGAATAAATGTTGCAGCAGCTGGTTAATGCATACCCTTCCACATGAGCATATGAGTTCTAAATTCCCTTTCATTAGTTCACTGCACACACATATGCAAATTCCCTCCCTTCTCCTTAGGAAACTGAAAGAAAGGAAAAGCAGTAATAAAATATTTCAGATAAGAGAGAAAGAATTGTCCAAAAATTGAGAGCATTTAATGGGAACCAGCTGCCTGAGCAAGAGCAAAGGCTGATCCTGCTGTGGGTTTGTTGACAGTGTCACTTTCCACAGGTACCTGCTGAGGAAAAGGGAGGGATGCTCAAGAGACAGCACAGAGGAGAAGGAAGGGGAAGGAATGTGCTGCATAGCGTTTTACCTCCACACAATCCTGTCTCCCCCTTTCCTCTTTTTCAAGAGACTCTCCAAGCTCTTGGAGAAGAGCCATGACAGGACAAAACAAGAAAGCATGAGTTGAGTGTGGTGCAAGTATGTGGGTGGCTGTATGTGAGCAAAAGAGGGTGGGTGGAAGAAAGGAAAGAGGAATCCAAAAGTTCAATGCATGAAACAAAAGCCAAGGCTGTCTCTCTGCTCCCCTTCCTGTTCTTCTTTGCAACCAGACAGCTGCAATTAAGATGTAACTGATACACCGAGAGCCAGTCCCTGGTGCCAGTGCTCCCTCACCTCCTCCACACCTGCCTGCCCATGGTGGCGACGATGCCAGGCATGAACCCAGCTGTGTAGAATTGCTGTATGGCTACCAAACCCAGCCAGAGCAGCCAAACCTTGCCAGATCAACTTGCAGGACAAGGAATTTTAGTGGTGTAAAATGTGGGCTGCTTCCAGGTTCCCCTTTGTCCTGTGGGGAATAACTATCATGGACCTGCCCATGCTGCCACTTACGTGTTCATGAGGTGGTGTGACCTGAATCATGTTCTGCTCTGTCTGTAGCCCCAGTCTCTCTGGAAAGAGCCCTTACTCCTGCAGAACCTGGTGCGCCACTTGCAACCAGCCCAGGGCCCTGATCTTGACCCGAGCCCATCATTCAGGGTCCCACTTTTTGAAGGATGCACTTAGCCCTATCCCTGTACCCAGGGATATTCACTCTGTGTTCAAACCCACATAGATCAGCACCAGGAAACCTTGTTAGCTTGTCCCTGGACAGTGATACTTGTCTACATCAGGGCTTCAGGTATACAGAAGGATGGAGCAAACATTTACACATTGAAAAACATGGTATGAATTGGGTGATGTACTTCGAGGCAAATACTGGTATGGAAATATAGTGCTTTGTAGCAATTCTTTATATGAAAGTCATCTTTCAATTAGAAGAGGTAGGTCCCGTTGGCAATATTTTTGCCCAGCTCTTCCAGGTACTCTGCTTTCCATGATTTCTGTTCACAGCCTTCAATTGAATTGTACCTCTTAATAGTTTCCTCAAAAGCCATGAACCAGAATGCCCCTCCCCCCAAATCAGGAGTTAAGACCATCATGATGCATTGTGCACTCCACTCGACATACTTTAATCATGTGGGTTTGTGCCAACTTTTGAGCTCTAAGGATTTATACTTTCTCACCACAGGAGAAAGTCCCAGTCCCAGATATTTTAGTACTGGTTCAAACAGGCAAGAACAGTTGGGAGAAATTCCAATGGAGCATGCACCATATGTTCTGCTCTCTGAACACCTGAGATGACAGGGTTTAATGAGACAGCACCCACAGACCCTGCTCTCCTCCAGGAGGGCTCTGGCACCTCCATGGTGTTTTGTCAGTGTGATGGGAGGGGAGGTAATGCAAACCCCATCATAGCTGACACGTTGACACAGACTGTAAGATCCAGCACAGCCCTAGATGCAGCTGCAGGCTGGCAACAGCACTACCTGTTGCAGAGGTCCGAGGAGGAGACATCGTAACAGTCTGGGGCTGAGAAGAGGGAATGTGCTAGCAAGCTGTGGCATGGATCTGATTTTCCATTCAATAATCCCCTGGTAACTCAAGAAGATGGTAAATTGCAACTGCAACAGCTCACTAGTAGCCTAACATTTCCTCATGGTGTTCCTGAGGTGTGGAAAGATCTCTGCAGAGTGAGGCCCATGAAGGGGGGAAGCGTGCAGCAAAAGTTTTGGAAAATTGCCCTGCAGCCTTCTTCGCCATTACCCTTCCTCTCAGCAGTGTGCACCCCGCTTCTTCTCAGTTCAGTGCACTCGTGTATGTGGGGACCCACTGCCACAGGGGCAGGAGCTGCTCCTTCTTCACCTATAACTCCATCTGCTGCTTTTCTTTCCAAATGAAGCTGCAATTAAACCCCAAGCTCCAGTGCAAGGAGAGTTCCCAGGCTTGGCTGTCCCTCCCCATGGGCAATGCAGCCTGAGCAACAGGCTCATTCCACAGAGCCCCTGCTGCTCCCTAGGTCTGAGTGGGACCACTGTCAGTTTACATTAGCAGCCAAGTGACCATCTGGTACAAAGGCAAAATATGATTATTATGTTTAGGTGCATGCGGTCTTTAATGTAGTGCCCAAAAGTAACAATAAAGTATTATTATGTTTTTTCAGTTATGTGGATCGTGACAATACTATGACATGACTGTTAGAAACAACTTTCAAAATGAGGCATGGGAGGCTAGCAACGCCCAGCCACATGTTGCTTCTTAATCCTAGCCCCACTGGCATTCATGAAACTTTAGCTGGAATAAGGGATACGTGCCACAGCTGCTGAGGATGCAGGTTCCTACCCCAGGGCAGCCTCAGCAAGGGGCTTTTAGCAGAATTCAGGAGATGAGGACCCTACCCTTAGCAAGCCCATGTTGCTGCCCTATACATCAGCCTCAAGCAAATCTTGCCTCCTCCTCGGACCTCAGTTTCCCCCTTGTGGAAGCAGACATGGATCAATTCCTTTCACATGCTGCGGAGCATTCTCCCTCTCTTTGCTTCCTCCCTTACCTCCCTCCCTTTTTAATCAGGATTTGTATGTGGGTTTCCAAGCTTCCTGGCTGTCCCATCTCCTCTTTCTCCTGCACTTCTTTGATGTTAATTGTCTTCAGGGCTGGAGCGCTCCTTGGCTGATTAAGTCCAAGAGTCCTCCTTGGTTTTGTTGACCCATGAATGGGGGCCTCTTCAGTGCTCAGTGGAGTGCGGGCTCATTGCCCCTCCTCCTCCCCCCCATTCGGTTTGATGGATTAATCGTGCTGTGTAAAGGAAAGTGGGGTGGGAGGGGAAACTGAAGCAGTGGGAAAGGGGGGGGAAGGAGGACAGGAGAAAAGGAGCAAGAAAGAGAAGGACCTTCGGCAAATGCTCGACTGCCCTTGCTTAAAATAACACCATTTATTTAAGCAGGTCAGGCACACAATGACTTGAGAGGGGCAGCTACTCAGATAATGGAACCCTGCGTATGCTGAGAGGCTGGAGAGCATGTTAGCCAAACTCTGAAAGCTAGTCTGCTCTTACCTGATGTCTCCATCTGGCCCCAACAAACACAAACACACACACACACACACACACACACACACACACACACACACACTTGCACCTCCTGTTTTCCTTCTCCCTCCCCTTCAGACACTGGAGTCCTTTGCCTTTTTGGCAGTGGCACGACTCAGAGCCAGGAATGGAGGGGCTCTGAGAGAAAAAGGGGGTCCAGCCACTGCCCTAGACCTGCTATCCTGGCATGCAGCCAGGAGAGAAGAGGCTGCTGGCCCTATGGAGTGGGCTTCCCACAAGAGTCTGTGGTGAAACAGATGCCAGCATTTCAGAAAGACATGTCCCTCAGCCCCAGCTGCCACTACTGCCTTGCTGAGGGCCTAACTGCTCCTGCTGAGGCACAGGGTATCTGCAAAGCTTTTAGTAGAAAAACATGCCTCCTGCTCCTTTTTCAAGAAAACAATTGGTTTTATTCAGAGGTGAGATTTGAGTAGCTGGGTAAAAAATAGCCATATCAGTGTGAGCTGGCTGAGTGGTCTGCTGACTGTGTTAGATTTGGTCTTTGCTCTATCAGAGAAATAGTACACCTCTCCATTATCCAGTTGCTGGGCTGCCCACAACACAGCCGTGCTCATGATCTGCAGCATCCCTTGGTGTAGCAGTCCTTTGCCTCTTCATTCTGTCCCATCTAGTGATGTCTTAATCCCTTCTCATCAGGGATTGCCAAACCAGGCGTCTGGAGGCAAGGGGGAGCACCATAAGTGTCCTGGCCCAGGCCGTCTGCATTGTCACTTGCAAGTTGCTCTGGTCTCCAAGCCTGGCCAATGCTAGCAGCCTCCTTCCCCTGAGTAAGGCTGACCCAGTCCTAAACACACGTATAAGAAATCCCTGAGCAACTGCAGCGGCCTCTCCCTTCCCCACCTCCCCTTGCTCCAACCTCCCATGCTGCTCCTATCCATAACAAATGAAGAGTCAGGCTCAGGAAATGAAAAGGGTCTCCCCAAAAGGGACCTGTGCAATTTTCCAGCCTCTCCCTCCACTGCCGCTTTCCCTTCTCCATCCCCCCGTGCCAATTTTCCCTGGCTGATGGCAGCAAAGGGCCGATGGTGTTGGCAGGGTGCTGCTGGCTGCCTGTCAGGCTCTCCAGGACAGCCTGCCAGGCTTTTCAGGGCTCATTCTCACTTTCCAGACGCTGGAAGTGCAGAGCAGGAAACAGGCTGCCTTGGCAGCCTCACTGTTTCCAAACATTGAAGGGCAGAGAGAGAAAAGTCTGCTTCTCCTGGCTCACCAAAGCCATCACTACCATGGATGCCTAAAAATAAATTCAGTGCTACCGGACACACGTGCTTCTCGGGGACCAAAGCAGGACAATGCACCCCAGGGCAGCAGGGATGGAGCAAAGCAGGGCGGAAGGAGAACTTGGAGCTTTTTCCTCCATCCCCCCTCTCACCAAATAAAGCTGCCTGTGTTGTCCCAGCAGTGCTAGTTAACAGTGACCAGGGACGTCTCTCTCAGTTTGTTCTCACAAGAGGGTTCCAACCAGTACAGCTCAGAATAGCTGCAAATTGTCTTTTCCCAGCTGGGAACGCCTGGCTTCCTATTGTGCTCACACCCGTGAAAGAAACACAGCTCAGCCAGCATTGTGGTATATAGGTGACTCTACACCCCGGGGCTGGTAGATCCCCCTCGCCTCCAACTCCACCTCTAGGACCTGTGAAGTCTGATGGGATTGCCTCCCACTCCAGCAGCTTGCAACTGGTGATTGCAACTGGTCCACCCAGATGTGACTGCAGCACATAATTAACAAGCGGACTAAGAAGAAAATGAAGTGTGTGACTGGCACAAGTGTGACTCTGGCCTCTTGGGAATGTGTCTAGCTAGTTGTGCTGCCCAGCTTCAACACAGGAGAGTAGGTGCTTTTCATCCATCAGCCCCTGCGCAACCATGCTGATGCCTCCAGATCGGCATGTGGCACACCAGGTCTTTCCGACACTCCCATGTCCACTGCTTTCAGTGTAGACATCAAGTCTGCCTTTGGAAGCATCTCTGGGGCCCCCTTCCAAGTGCAATCCAGATGCATTTGGTGTAATGCAGATATCCTCTGCTTGTAAAGATACCTGCCATGTGTTTCTGCTTGAAACAGGAGAAGTGAGAGGAGATGTAAAAACAGATGTGTGATCCGAGGCACTTTCTTCCTTCCTGCTTTGGCCAATACATGTCCTGGCTGCAGCTGGCGGGTCAGCACACACAAAACATCCAAGTCCCCCTCTTGGCAGGAGGGCAAGGGTAACTGGAAAAGCAAAGCTGTATTTTACCAGCAGGAAAAGGCAAAGTTCTGAATGTTTCCTTAGGCTGGAAGAGGCTCCACCAGCTTGGCTGTCCATGAAGGCTGTAACACACCTTCTCTCCAGCCCATGCTAAGTATGTATTGGTGGGGGAAAGCTGATCACAGCCAAAGGCTGAACAACAATCTTTGCTAAGATAAGCTACCTTTGACAGGTATGCTGGGACACCTCACTTCCATAAAAACAGGGAAGAACTAAGCAGGAGGTTGTGTGTTTCTTATCCCTGTAGACAAGGCTACTTTTCTTTAAGTCAAAGTAATTCAGCAAAACTGATGTCAGTTTGCTAAATGTTTCAGGTGGCCCAAAGTTTTGGGGTTAGGCACAAAAAGTCCTACCCCAAGAAAACAGTTTAAGATGAAACAATTTTCCTGGCTCTAAATCTAGGGAGTTTGGGTGTGGGGTTTTTTTGTTTGTTTGGGGTTTTTTTTGTGTGTGGTTTTCTTTTTTTTTGTTTGTTTTGTTTTGTTTGTTTGTTTGTTTGTTTGTTTGTTTTCTGGGAGGAAGGGAAGAGCATTTAAAGAGGATTTGGCACAGTGAATCTCAGTCCCAGCAGATACATACTTGTTTGTCTATTTACAATCAGGACAATCCAAACCCATTAGCAGATGTAACTGAGTTAAGACATGAACATGCATTTAGAAAACAATATGAACCATCATTTGTAAGAAAGGCTTGGAGGCGAAATCCAAGTAATTGATATTGTAAATTCCTCAAGACATTATTATGGGGTATGTGTCACCTCAGAAAAATTCAGGATCCCCTGCTTACATGCCTCCACCTACTGTTGAGGCATAACTTTGGACATTCATGTTTCAAATGTCAATGTGTAAGCTAAGGCAGACATTATTTGGCATTTCTTTTCTTCCCGACATATTTCAAAGAGTACTTTCCAGATCTCTGAGAAACTGCTAAATGCTGAAGCTGCAGTGAATGATGTTTTAATTTGGTCTGAGGGCTTGAAAGAACATCTTGAAAGACTTAGACAAGTCTTAAAGAGAGTATGAGAAAGAGACTTAAAACTGAGCTGTAAAAAAGCCCTATATCTGATGTAATAAGTTATTTAAATGAGGCATAAGTTGAGCAAAGATGGTGCAGCTGGTAATGTGCATAAAATGTTGAAATGCTTAGCTCTGCAAAACAGTGGATTTGTGACAATTTATGGAGATGATAAGCCAGTTTTGACAAAATTAATTCCAAATGCTCAGGGAGGGTCTGATTTTGCAAGGTAGTGAGCATTTTTTTTTCCTCTCATCCAGAAAACACTTAAACACATGCTTGGTCATGCTGACTTCCTTTGTTTGCTTTTGGGGTAGGATGCTACACAACACAATGTTCAGGAAAGGTCATGTCTTGATGCTGTAACGGGGACCCAAGGAGTGTGTCAAGGAGCCCTCATTTTACTCACCTTCTATCTCTGCTCCATGGGTGTAAAAAATGTTCCTTTGTCTGTTTGGGGTTTTTTTTTGTTTTTTTTTTTCACAACAGCTTTGGAAATCAAACATCTGCTGATGAGGAGGTTTGCTGGGATGCTGTTCCAGAGGGCATCAACAGCAGGATGCAGAATGGAGGTGGCCAAGTGGCAAAGGGGCCGTCACAGTGGGGGAGGGTGGCGTGGCTAGAGGGGCCTCCTTGCACACGTGAGGCACAGTCGGGCTGGCCACTTGGTGAGTGTGCACAGCTTCAGCATCTGAGAGGGAAAGGGAATTGGGAATGCCAGGCTGTAACCAGGCTTCTGCTGCTGCCCTCCCCAAGGCAAACCATCACAGCCTCCCTCATGCTGACAAATGCCAAGTATAGACCACATAACACATGGAGTGTCCCACTGCTGCCACCTCCTCCTCCCCAGCTCAAGGCTGGAATGGCTCATGTCTTGTCAGAATCCCTTGTCAGAGAGGTTACTTTTCACATAAAATCAAGTACACATATGTATGATCACTAGAAAGAAAAACAACTTTCAAGAATGAGCCTGGAGAAAAGGGGAAAACCACCCCAAACAAATCCTTATTCCTTATAGCATTACTTCTAGTGCAGGCATGCATGAGGGTAAGAGAGTGTTTAAGAGGAGACAAGGTCTCCCTAACAGGAGCGACTCCTCCCTCGACCCAGGTTTTTATGAGCTTGTTTTCCTGTAAGCAGCACATCACAAAGCCATCTTCTCCCCTTTCCCCTCCTCCCCAGCTCAGGTTGTAAAATAACGAGTTTCTTGTTATTCTTGTTATTGCTGAATGGCAGAGGTCTGGAGCCCTATGAAGGGAAGGGGGCAGCCTAATTAGGGAAACGAGAGCCATCCTTAATGAGCACTCCTGACTAGGTGGGGATTTAAAGAAAAAGGAGGGGCAGGGGGGAGAGAGGTCAATTCATACAGCTTTCTCTTTCCTACATCCAGCTCCCACACCTCCCTCCCCTCTTCCCTGTAAATCTACTGCAGTTTGGGGTCTGAGCGTGGGGGCTTCTCTACATCATTATCAGTTATTAAACTATATTTTCCTGTTTTGACTGACTTCATAGAGGGTTGATTGCATTTCACCTCCTTTGCTAATTTTCTCCTATGAAGGTGTGTCAAATGCTTGACCTCTTCCCATCCCTGGACCTTATGGTGTCATTGGGGGTGCTCTGGAGTCCCTTCCGGTTGATATCAACAGGGGGGTGCCTGAGCAGAAGTGATAGCCAGTTGTACCAAAACCTTCCAGCAATCCCCAGAATGGTCTTCTGGGTGTGCAAAACCTGCTACCTCCGTGCACTGAATTGCTCCACATTCACGCCCCACAGATCACCAATGTGGTTCCACTTGTGGTTCCTCTGGGCAATGCAGATGGTATTGATGCCCCCACTTGTATAAGTGAAAACTGGGCTGTACTTGCATGCGTGGGCACAGCAAATGCAGCGTTGCAGCTACATCTGCCACGGGTAGGCATCTCTTTCACTAGGAACCATGCCACTGGGGAAGACAGCACAGCCTGGCACCAACACTTGAGATGTCACAGATGTAGTTCTGGTACTCTGTAATTCAGCATTAGTTGCTTGGTACATTCTCCCTTAGTAGGAATAAGCCTCTTGAGTTCTCCTGAGTTCATCCCTTCCTATATGCACATTGGCAGGAGCTGCAAGCCCCTTGTGTGGAAATTCGATTGCAGAAACTTTCTCATTCCACACCCAATCTTGATTTCTCTGCTGTTCTACTTTCTCTGGCTCTGCCTGAGCTGTAACCAAATGCCCCTGCTCTCCATGAGGCTTCAGCTCTGGAGCCCTCTGTGCTGTGGAGTGGCATCTCCTCCATCTGTCAAAGGGACACAGCAGACAGGACAGGTTGCCAGGCTCAGCCCAGCTCAGTGAATGGCCAAGGATGTCTCTCAGGGCCTGATGCTCAGAGGGGCCCTGGCAGAGGCTGGGAGCACACAGTGATGACTGAGTTTCTCTTTGCCAGCCTTGTCCTCGTGAATGTGCCCCGAGTCGGCATTAGGCTGTCACCTCCAGCAACTTCTGTGATGCTATTTACAAAGATCTGTCAGAATCCATGCCCAGTTAAATCATCACATGCTGAAATGCTTAAACAGGCTTCCAAGGAGCAAGTTTGCAGCCAGAAGCGTGGGAGGAACATAGTCTGACAGAAAGGAAATAAGCAAGGGAGCATTTTACCCATAAAAGCACTTTGCTTTCTCTTTGCTTCATAAATCAACTTTCTCTGATCTCATCCAAAAAAAGGCAATTAATTCCCCACTTCTTCCTGCCTGGGAGATGTATTCTTTCCTGTATTTGGATCTTGCCTCAGAGAAATTAAGAGACCTAATTGTTTCCACTGCTCCTTCCAAAATCAGGGAACAAAATCACATCAGAACTAAGGCCCTGGGCCACACCTCCCAAGGTGCCAGGCTCTTTCCTTTGGGAGGCAGCGCCCTCCCCACCTGCAAGAGCCAGGTCTCCCGCAGGGATCCCTGAACCTGGCGATATTCCTGTCAGCACCTAGCACCTGGCACTGAAACCTCTGGCCTAAGCATCATTGGCAAAGGCCAGGCAGAGACAGATGAGGGGTGAGCACCACACACTTTTTGGGAAGAAGTCACTAATGGGGTATTCTTGCTGCCTGCAGTGGAACAGTCAGGCAGACAATTATTCACCAGCAGGAGTGAAAGATTTAATCATCCAGTAGTGTATGGCCCCAGAGTAGAAACCTGTGCACAGCCATGCAGATTTCTTTCGTGTACTGAGCACACTGAATTCCTCCAAGCCTACCAGAAATGTGGCCTTTTATCACATTAATTTCTATTCTCTATTTATAGCTTGAGGATGCCAGGGCCCTTCTGCCCTTCTGGATTATAGTTTGAACTAATTTAGCATTTTTTGTATGTGAATTCCTTGGATTACCAAGAAGGTCTTGGCACAAGGGCCAGTTCCTTTCTATTCGTGCCCTGCCATGGAGGCTTGCTGGTACTCTCTCCTAGCAGAAATAACCACACATCTCCAAAGCAGATGGCCTTGACTTTGAGGCTTCTTCTGATAGCCAAATAAGAACAGAAAAAATAAAGTAAACTTGACTTCCATTGCTGAGTACAGAGGATGTGCTCAGCTTGCACTCCTGTTATCCTATTGATGAATGCCTTCTCTGCATTGCCAGAGGCACTTTACTTATGCATTTCTTGGTTATTTTATAGGAAAGCAAAACAGTTCAAAGAAGATGTGGGGAGAGAAGGGACAGGGGCATTTCTGAAGCAGTGGTGTTTCACAGGGAGGCTGTAAAAATCAATGTCATTAGATGAGTACCACCAAACAAGTGAAAGGCTGAATTACAAGCTGTAGGAAATGTGCATCTGTAAGGTCTTGAAATAAAAGCATCCCTTACTTAAGCTGTTCCCCAACAGCTGTCTAACTGGAGGTCTGCCTCTTTACATTTCATCCATCTTAAGTCATATACAGTCAACTGCTGACAAATTATGGCAGAGGACAGCAAGCCCCTAAGTTTCCAGAAGCATGCAGCTGTCCCCCAGGAGGTCTGACATTAACACTGACATGGAGAGGGTGTTCCCCTGGCATCCTCATGGCCCTGCCATGGTGCTCAGATGTCAGTACATTCTCCTGCATCAGTGGCATGCACAGACCTACCTCCTCTGGTGGTTTGCCAAGTCCTCCAGCATGGAGCTATGGTTACTGTCATTATAGGAGAGACCCATTAACAATGTATTACCCAGGGCCTTTGTGCAGCGTTTTTCTAACAGGAGAAAGTTTGCACAGCTTGTGGAGAGCAATTTTAATAGAATATTAAACCACTGTTGCTTCTTCATCCTGACATACAGTTGCTAAGTCTCTTGCCCTTTGGTTCCCTACCCTTTCTGGCAACACCCATAAAAGTATAGAAAATCTCTGCTACAAGCTGTCTTCTGTCCATTACAATGAGAGAGAAGCATGAGTGTGATGTTTGCTTTAAGGGAGTTTTGTGATTGCCACTGACCCTTTCCGAGACTGAGCTGGCACACTGTGCTTTAGAAACATAGATGGGCAGTGGATTGTTGGCAAGAATTCGACATCTGCTCTGGCCCAAGAACCCCAGGTTTGCCTGGCTCTGCTCACAGGAGGCACACCACTGTGTGGGAACCCTTGGCAAACACTCCCCCATCTGCAAACCAAGCAGATGCAGAGCTCAGAGATCACCCCACTGCACCCAGACATATGCCAGCACATTGATTTTGCTGGACTTAGGACAAAGAACATGGAACTGGCTCTCTAAAGCTCTGACAGCACTGTAAGTCCTGGGCTAGGACTTCAAGCTTCAAGCATAGCTTCACAGGGCTATAAATGACCAGGCTATAACTGACCACTACAATCATGATTAAATCTGCAGTCACAGACCACCAGGTCAGAGAAACAATTTCTTAAATGTATGTCCGTATTTCATGTTCTGGGGTGGAGCACTTGCTGGCTTTATTTTTCTGTCTGATTTTTTCCCCCTCATATTAAAGAAGGAAAAAAAAAATAAAAAGAACAACCAACATATTAAAGGCTCATTTTCTCCACAGCATGGAATGAGCCCAAGCAGCCAAACCTCAGCATTTTTCACAAAGTGTAAGCCTTGCTTTGCAGCCAGCCAAGGAGTGAGTGGAGTTCAAGCTGGGTGTGTGGATGGCTGTGGAGGCAGGTGAAGGTACAGGGAGAGTCTGCACACACATAGCAGGTGCACAGAAGTGTGAAGAGAAGGAAAGCATGGATGTCATGGCATTGGGTATATGATATGCCTGCACATATGTGTAAGAGTACACAGACATGCACACACACACACATCCATATATAGATGTGTATTCATTTTTCTGAATGCCCAAGAGGACCCTGGATGTGCAGGTCTGTGCAGAACTGGGTATGCAGAAGTGCTCCCTTGCTTCTCTCTCAGTTTAAAGACTTGGCAGGAGAATGGGGACAGTCACTGGAAAGCCTCATTTTCTGTGCTGGGTTTTTCTGGGGGACTGTGCTGTAGGCTGCTTCTGCACCTCCCTTTTCTACCTGCTCTCAGAACCTGTTTTGCTTTCTAACTTTACTTGCATTTGCTATTTCTTCCTTTCCCTCTTTGTGGCTCATTTTCTATTATTCCTTTATCTCATGTTTCCTCCCTCTGCCACTTCTAAAATGTTTTTCTCCCTCCCTTTCATTTCTCCCTTCTGTTCTTCCTTTTTAGATTTCTCCTCTCATTCCTCCCATGCTGGCATCCTCTGATTTTTCTGCCTCCCTCTGCTCCCTCACCCTCACTCTCCCATCTCAGATGCTTTTGTTTTCCCTTCCCTCTCCCCCTCTGCTCGGCCTCTCTCCCCTCTTCTCTCCCTCCCGCTTCCTCACTCCCTTCTCTGAAATAAACTTCCCCGTGTGAAGCCCCTGGCCACCTTCCAGCCTCTGATGAGATTAAGGGGTCCCTGGCATACGCTCAGCTCTGTGCTCCATAGGGCATTGTAACCACTGGTACCAAGGCTATAAAATCTTTAGTGTCTCTAGGAAAGATGACTGTAAATTCTTCAGAAGTCCCAGCACGGGTGTAAAGATTCCCCACACAATCTCTCCTCTCCCTCCCCAGGCCTCTCTGAAAGGAGCTGTGTAGTAAAGCAACGGGCTCACTCCTCCCCTTTGCTAAAGCTCCAGCTCTGATCAAGATTTCAGCAGATCATGGCTCTCCCCATTGACTTTAAGAGATTTCAGTACCCTGCAGTGCAGAGAAGCAGTTCTCACCGCTCTTTTGGTCACTTAGGTATTTGACTTTATAAACATGATTAAAAAATGCTAAGAAAGCACTGAAAAGAGGAAGGCCTCCCCTCTAAATGTTGAGCAAACAGAAACACACGAAGCATTGTTCAGCTCTGAAAGATGAACCAGCCTCAGGGCAGCAAGGGAGTGTGGGGGAAGCAGGCAGTGCATTAAAAATAGGTTAATTCTCACATATTCTGGATTTGCTGGAAGATCCCAAAGGGTGTTTGGTTTTGTTTTTTTTTTTTTAAACTGCTTTCCAACCTGATGAGCACCAAGCAGATTTTCTCAGGGATATTCAGCAGGGAACTTAGACAAAGCTTAGCAGAGGCAGCACAGATTCCAGCTTTTGGCCTAGGGAACGTGTGTTTAGCAAGAGTCAGACCTGGTTACTGTCAGGCTGGTGGGTGGATGGGACTTGGATGTGCAGGAGGGCATCATGACACTTTTTCAGCTTATGCATGGATTTCCTGGTGCTTGTCACAGGAAAAGGGAGCACAGTGAAGAGCCATATGGCAAAAACTTTTTGGTACTCCCACACCACACACAAAACATGCAATGCACTCCCATCCGATGCTCCCAGTCACCATCAGCCCCAGAGCAGGACATCCCCCTGGCACTGCCATACAGAGGTGCAGCAGAGACAACATGCTGGCCATGAAGAACCTACATGGTGCAAGAGCCTCAGCAGAAGAGAGCCTGACTTGTCAGTGTAATTCTCATTTTCAGTGTGAAAGACTTGACAGGCTTGCAAACACGGGGCTCATCCTTCCCAATGGGTTGTACTTCAGCATGCGCCAAGGGTGGTACATTCCCTAAGACTTCCAAATTGGTGCTGGAGCTAACAATCCCATGTTTACCTTCTATAGACTATGGGCCATGTTCATTTAAAAAAATACAGAATGAGGAATTTGGGGCATTCATATTCTCATTAATTACTGTCCATAGTGTGTATCACGAAGGGGAAGCACTGAGGGGAAATGTGGTGGAAGGATGGTGTGTGTAGGAGTGCTCATGACTGCAGCAGAGGCACAGGGGGCAGAGTGGACCATGGGAAGGGGCTTTGATAAAATTGCACCTGTGAAAACTAGTGGAGAATTTTGCAGCTGAGGGGTGCTGTGAAGTTGACAGAGCCTTGTAGAAGACCATCCAAAGCACCTGGCTCTTTGGTTGCTGCTCAAATAGCAGATTTGCCCAAAATGGAGGAAAACATTGAGTGGAAGTTGCATGGCTCTTTTGTTCTGCTTCTCCCTTTTACCTCCCTTTGCCAAGACCTGCTCCCTACACTTCCTGCTGAAGAACTGCAAATCCATTTCCCACCTCCCCACTTAACTGCAGACAGCTACAGACAGCTCCTTTCATCTTCCTTTGCAGCCTCCTCCTCCCAGGGTGCTTTAAGCATAGCCAAGCTTCCTCTCCAGTTATTGCTACCTCTACAGCCCCTTTGAGCTTTTGGTGTTTCTGACCTATTTTTTCCATGGCATTGTGGGGATCAGCTCCATTGGGTCACCTCCAACAGTCTGCTAATGTGTCTCTAGCCCTGCTGAAACCTGATGTGCTTAGCCCATTGTACAGCAGAGGGCATGGACATGCCTCACATGTTCAGCTCTGGTGGTCTGCTGTCTGGGTCCTGGCGAGCACCATAACAAGAGTGCAGACAATCGTATCTAGGCTTTATTCCCAGCTATGCTACTTTTTAAAGTAGGATGCTTTGGATTGAGCCACATCTTTATCTGTGCCTCAGTTTCCCCTGACAGAAAACAGGGTTACATACTCTGACTGCTTTTGGTAATTGAGCTAGTGATGCATGTCTGATGTCCTTCTCTAGATGTGCTCCTGCAGTTTGAAGCTGAGATGTCCTGATCTGAAACAGCCTAGGTGTGACAAGCCAAAACAAAGAAGGACAGGCATGTACTTGGGTGTTAATACCAATTATCTTTCCCAGGGGGTGTCATGGTGTTCCCTACCCATTCCATCAGTGTGATGTCTGGGAAGGGGCAACACCAGACACAAACCTCAAGTGGCTGATGTGGTGGACACACCAGCCAGTTTGAGGCCTGGACTGGTTGGTGAGACCATGCAAAAGCCAGGACAACTGTCCCTTGTGTGGGGGAACTCATGGCTTCAGCTAACCAGTGAGACAAAAGGAGCTGGCCAGGGAGGAGGGAAGGGGTCATGACGCCAAGAGCGGAGTGGAGTGACAGCCCTGGGGTACGACATGGGGTGCAAACCTCCAGACTGAGTGTAGTCTCATTAGAGGATTGGGGTGTGTGGGAATGTGTGTGAGCAAATTGAGAGAGCCCCCTCTGTGGTACACTGCCAGCTCTGCCCTGCTGTTTAGCCCTGTGTGCTGACCTGGGTAGTGCTAATGGGGGATGAAAAGAGGAGCTGCAGGTTACATACAGCTTTCTTCACCCTCCAGCAAAACAATCCTTTGGGTTTTCTACATACAGGTCCTGTTTGCCAGATATTTCAGCCATGCAGCTCTTGGAGAGAAGGTGCAGGAAAAGGAGGGAGGACTCAGGTGGCAGCATTTGCTCTGTGTCGTCCTGGTGGCCCTGAAACCCTCCAAACCTTATTTTTCAATAGGCCACCGAAACAACCACTAGATGTTTAATGACTTTCGATCTCTCCTGCCCCAGACTGTCTTTGAAACAGTGACTCAGATGCCAAAGTCCCAGTAGCAAAGTGGCTTTTGAATGACACAACTCGAGCTCGAATTCCAGGAACAGGGGAAGCTTTGACACTGCTGTTTGTTTTCTTATTGGAGAAGTTCAAGAGAAGCTCAAGGCTTAAAAGCAAACTCTTGAAAGCAAAGCATTCCTAATCACATAAAAGTGTCTGTGCAAGCCAGGGCTGAAGAGGGGGCTTATGACTTTAATCTTTGCATATCTCTTTCTTTCTTCAAGCATCTCTCCCTCTCACAGAGGGGACACACACATGCACACACAAAACTCTCCTCAACGATAATAGTATAATGCTTCAGGAGAGGAAAGAGGAGGAAGAGGACGAGAAGGAAGCCAGCCCGCCTGCCTGCCCCCATGCTGAGCCTGAGCAGACTTTGTGAGAAAGCTTCTCTCCATCTGCAGCCCAGCCCGGTGGGAGTCAATTAATTCTGAATAACCTAAACCGACAGAGGTATTTGCATTCACAACCTGACTGATGACCGTATAAAATTGATTTATGAATTGAAGTACTTTCCCTCCCCTTATCCCCAATTCAAGCCATAATTGATTATACGTGCTGCAGCAAAATTAAAGAAAGGAAAACTTAAAAAAAAGAAAGGAAAAAAGGGAGGCTCCACAGATGCTGCTCTATATTCTCAAGGTTTCCCGGGATTAGCCGATCTATTCATCACTTATTTTTTTTTTATTTAAAAAGTTGCTTCCTTTACCCTCTTCACCAATTTCTCCCCCCACCCCCTCCTCTTCATCCCTGCCCCTCACCACCACCTCTCAGCCCAGGCAGCAACACAGTGGGTCGTACCTCAGGAGAGATGGTGGGAGGCACAGAACCCCCTCAGCAACATTCCCACAGTGTGACAGCGAGGCAAGAAGACTTTAAGCCTACACCCTTCCAGGGCAGAACAGACCCTTCTGAGAAGGAGAAGAAGCCTAAACTGGAAATCCTCAACACTGTCCGAAGGTCCAGCTTAACTTGCTGCCTTGTAATTGCTGCATTGTAGACCTCTATGAGGTGGGGAATTAACGTGGCCTTTCCAACCAGTCATCGCTTATTAAAGAGATGCTTTCTTATAGTCATGCAATGCTCATACAATGCCCCCCGTGACTTAGGGAGAAGTGGTGTATGAAAGCAGATACTACTGGGCAAGATCCACTTGCCTGATGTCAATAGCAAGCACAAGAAATCTTTTTGGAAGAAGCTGAATGATGCAACCCCACAGATTTTCTCCTGGCACTTAGTGTATTGAGCTGAATCCACAAGCATGAGACCTGATGACCCTTTTAATATTTTTCCCCTTCATTATCCACCTACTCCACCCTGTCATCCCATTTTTGTTATCTACTCATTGTTTTTCTTCCCATTTTACATATGGAAACATATAGTAGACTGGTGGTGGGAACATAGGTCACCTATTAGTCTTGGTCTCTCATTTCTGTACTTCTTTCTAAATCCTTCCCCACACTTCCCAAACACCCCAGCCCCCACCACCCCCCACTCCCCTTTTACAGAATGGATATGTCCTCTTCTTTCCTTTCTCTTGAGTGGGAAGAGACAAACAAAAACCTGGTATAGCTCAACCCATGTATGATTTCACTAAAACTCACTTGCCTAGAGTGCTCTGTAGAGCTCGCAGACCTCTTCAGCATGTAAGTAAACTTCCTATCAGTTTGTGCAGTTGCAATGCTTATTGTTCCTTTTCCTTTAGGAAAGTATGTAAACCAAGTCTTTCAAGCATCTGAACACAGCTCAGCAATGCCATCTGCATTCCACCTCCAGTGAAAGACTGTGATCTAAGTGAGGCAAGGCAGAGATTTGGAGCTTGCCTGTTCCTAATGTCTACAGGTCTGATGGGGAGAGCTCATTTATTTCAACCTCCACAAAGCTGTCTCTCTCTATTTGGGTAAAATTATGAAGAAGAAAAGGGCTCAGTGAAAAAAACACTTCCCTTATCTGTTCAGAGACGCCTTCAGCAAGGAACTTGTCCAGGGACTCTTCTGCATGGCAGCTATGGTGCTACCGTGGAGTTCAAGGAGAAACCACCCTGCTTTCTCAAGGACAAACTGCTCTAACAAGTCCTAGAAGGATGAGGCAGAGGCAGGCAGGGAGGCAGTGCTGTGCAGGGATCCAGCTGGGCCTCCTCCGCCACAGCTGCTTGCCTGCCCCCTCATGTCCCTGTCCCCCACTGCCTAACACCTTTGTCCTGCCCTGAGGCCATTTCTCTAAAAGTTCAGTTTTGCAGGTGTCTGACCTCATTATGCTGGGAATAAGGGGAAGGCTGGGGGAAGGGGGCTCTGTGTAATTAAAGCCAAAAGCCCAACACAGTGCTGGAAATTTGAACCTTAACTGGCATCTCACATCTCTGGTGAAGGCTCTGGGCAGGACTTTGGAAAACCTTCAGAGCAGAAAGCTTCAGAGCAGGATTCAGGAGATACTGTCAAAAATCACAGGGGACCCAGGAGGCAGCACTCCACATCTCAATGGTCTAACTCTGTGCAGAATAAAACCTACTTCATAGCAAATAAGGTCTTTATACTGCAGCCTGGGACATAATTTGGGAAAAAGCTCTCTCTGCTTGAAAAATTTACAATGCTCTCCTTCTGGAAAATAGTGCTGTATCCACCCCACCTGTCAGCTCTGATGTGAGGTGCACAGCCAGGCCCTGCAATGGTCTGTGGCCCCCTCATAACTGTAAGGCTTGCCAGACATTTGCTGTGCAGGGAGGGCATCTTGCACCCTGAGGTAACATAAGGAGCAAATGCATTGTCCTGGGTATGTGAGTGTCCTCCAAATAAGCTTCCCATTTCAAAAAGCAGAAGCTCCAGGGTGCATCAAGGGGCACTGTATGTGGGCTGGGCTTTCTCACAAAGAATGCCTGTCCAAATTAACCTGATAATAAAGATTGTCTGCCTCTTGAGGAAGTCAGAGCCAGCAGTGCCATGAGCAACTCAGGAATTCCTGAGCCATCAGACAGCAATGGGTGAAGGCTGCACCTACACTCATGTCTCATCTAGGAGCTGCAGACCAAAATCTGTGATTCTTTCATCCCAAGCTAAGACACTGAGCTCTGGGACGGGGAGCCAGCAACACAGAGTGGAGGTGGGCAGCAGCCCTGGCAGGGGAGGGCACTGCCCAGATCTCACATCTACCCGGCTCCCTCCCATCTCCACCACAAGGAGTCTCGCAGATGTCAGCCCCGACAAACGCACGGAAATGGGAGGGACATAAGCGCAGATTTACATCCAAACGTCGCCACGTCCTGAGTGGTAAACGGGTAGACAAAGAAGTTAATCGAGGAGTCAAAACGGGCAACCTGAAGAGGAGCGGCAGCTGGGAATGTAGAAGCAGAAATCAAGTCAATTAGCAGGGAAAAAAGAGGGAGAGTTTTGCATGCCTTTCTGATTTTTCCACATGGGAAGAACAGCGCTGTGTTATCTGAAACTTAATTATTTTTACTGTCAGCTGAGATAGAGCAATCACTAGGCTTGAACTGATGCCGTTGCCAGCAGTCACAGCCTTTCTGCACACAAAAACCAGCAACCCCTCTGCTGACAAAACAGCTGGCTGAAATTCCAGAGTTCGCAGGGGGAGAGCAGGGCCATCCCTGCTCACACCTGCACTGACAGGCTCTGCAATCACTTATCTGCTGCCACAACGTGTGAAAGCATCCATCAGAAAACTGATACTGATTCCACACTAGGTGCTCTACAAACATGGAGCCTAAAGATGGTTGGAGCTGCCCAGAGCCCGCAGCACAACTATCACAAGCGGCAACACAGCATCACTGCAGCCTGCAGCCAGGCAGGCATTTCTGAACTATTGTTCAGGGTACAGACTAAGGTCATGTTCCCTTTTAAACTAAGTCAATCTTTTTATTGAGTTCATTGGGAGCTTGGGCTCAAGCCAGCAGTTACTAGATGGACAAAACGTCTTTCAGAGTTTGTAGAGAGCTGTATTGGCCCCAGGGGTGTTTGGGAAATGGAGAAATGAACACCATCAACCATGTGACTAAAAACAAACCAGAAAAAAGTTTTTAAAATATTGATAAATATGCTTTAATAATAATAATAATAATGCTTTTGTCTATCTCTTAAAAAAAAAACAAAAAAAAAACCAAAACAAAAACATGAGGAAATGCTTTTCTGGTTAGTCAAGGAATACTCCTCTTTCAACAGCACAAATTGATCAGCCACCTTTTAATACCATTAATTCGAAAGACCAGAGACACTAGAAAAAGACAGAGCTGCTGGATGGGTACCAGAGGGGCTGGATGCTCTGAGCAAGCCCAACTACCTGCCCAGGGCATGCCCTGCTCCCTGCATTTAACATGCCCACTCTGGCTTCATGGAGAAACCTTCCCATACTGACCTATTGCTAAGCAAAAAGTTGTTTATCATTCCCCTTTCCTGTACTGTATAACTCACAGGCAACAGAAAGAGTGAGGACTCATTGCTTCACTCACAGCATGAACAGTTTTGGGAACTGCGGTACTTCCACAGGCCTCTGGATTTGACCTGGGAGATAGCTGGGCACCTTTCTATTTTAGCCTAGAGCTGGGCAATTAGCCTTGCTCTGTGAAGATCTGGCTTTCCGATGCTGTATTGCCACACAGAGGATCTAGCAAAAAATACTGCATCTACTTAAGTGAGGCAAATGACTGGCTGATTCCAAGCATTTTTTGCATAGGGCCTAGTTGAAATAAAGAGACAAAGGACTGTGACAAAGAAAAAAAAAAAGTGGCTACTGGTCAGATACAAGTCGTTTAGCTCAATATAAACACACTTGGATATCATCCTGGGGTCTTTATAACACAGAAGATCAGACTAGCTGGTCTAATGATGCCTTTTGACCTTCATACCTATGAATTGATGCCCCATCTTTCAAACACTCGCTTTCTCTCTCAAAAACTGGGTGCAGATTAGGTCTAAAATATAAATGTCCCTTGTTGCCACTACAGTTGTGCTGGGCTTGTTTGATAGTTGCACCCTTGCCCAGCTGCCTTGGGAACTGTTTCTTCTACACTTGTCCCCATTTGGTCACTTCTGTTATTAAATTCCAGAGTGACAGACCCCATAAAATGCAAGCAGTTAATTTATTTCTTTCCAGCTATAAATGTGCAAATATTTTTATCAGATATTGTTTCTTAAAATGTCACAGACAACGGAGCATTTGTGCATGAGTCAAGACAAAAACATAAAAATGTCTCCTGGACATTATTTTTTGTGCAACGCTGGGACATGTTTGTGCAACTGGCTTCAGGATAATAATAATAAAAAAAAAAATCTAGCCCTTCCTCTTGTGGGTATCAAACATCGCTGGGAAGGAGTGGGATGACCGCAAGGGACAAAGTTGCAAGGTTACACCTGGGAGGGGAGATTTCTTTGCCCGTTCCCCAAGCCCAGAAAAAAAAACATAGCAGGGATTTTGTTTCTCGAAGCTGCAGCTTGGCGGCCATGTCGGTGGGTCATATTTTACAGACTGGGCCAGGGCAGGATGAAAAACAGAGATGCAGTTTCCCGATTGCCCTGGCTTCACACCGAACCTCCAGCCAGCTCTCTGCTTGCAGCGCCGACGCCCTCTGAGAGCGCGGGGACCTCGTTCCTCGGGCTGTTCGGGGCTTTTTCGTGCCTCCCCCGACCTTTGCTGTGGGAGAACCTCACTTGTGCAGGGTGACTTGTCGCTGCGGGTCCCCCCGCGCCGCCCTTCCCGGCATCCCTCAGCTAGCCACAAAACCGCCACACACACGCACGCACTGCGGGCAGGCACAAAGGCTTTCAAAGCCGCCCTTTATATCCCCCGCAGCTGCCCGCGCAGCCCCTGCTCCAGCGCTCGCCCAGCAAGGATGCGTATTCTTCGGCTCCCAAAGGCCCCTATTGCTGTCAATTAGTTACGGGACGCCACCGGGATTCAAGGTTGACAGCTCCGGCAAAGCAGGAGAAATTGACTCAGTGGGGAGCGAGGGGGCCTGCCCTCTTTCTTCCCTCCCCGCGTCTCTCTCCCCACAAGAAATACCTTTCTCAGCGAGGCTTTTTAAGCCGCCCCCCCAATCCCACTGCCCGCGCCTGCATGCAGGGGCATGCACGTAGAGGGATGCATGGCGCCGAGAGATGCCCAACGTGCTGTGAAAGGGGCGCCGGGGACAGCCGACGTGCCCGCGTAGGGGGTCATCAATATCGCTGTGTGTTTCTTTCTCCCCCGCCTCCATCCTGGTCTCCAGTTACATCTCCCGTCTCTCAGCTCCCAAGCATGAACATAACATCTTATTTCTCCTCGACTTTCCCACCCAGGCTGGCTTTCTAGAAGGGGAGGGATGGGACAAGGTTAAAACAAGACTCTGCAACAAGTGTGGGTTTCACTTAGCAGCATTTTATCTGCAGCTTCTGGGGGTTTTCAGCTCATCTCCCTGTGTGTAACCTGGAGTGTAACCCAGCAAATTCACAGAGAATGGGGGAGTAAAACCAGGAGGGGGTTGCTGACCCGGTGATTTCACGGCAAAAGTCGGTGCTATGAGATGTAGGAAAGAAACAAAGGCTGTAATGGTTTGGGAGTGAGGGACCTCCTTAGCCAGACCGTGGAAATAAGATATATTTCAAAAGAAGGCATTCCCATGCTTTCAGCCTTGATTTTTGGTATGGAAGAAAATCCAACCCAGGCATTGGCTTTGGTGATTTGAAATGGGATGTGTTTCATGTGAACTCCAGCTTTGGCTCCTGTCATAAATTCCAGTTAGAAATGGGGATCACTCACTCCTAACTCAATTTTTATGTTTGTATCTTTCCTAGACATTTGGATAATATGAAGGGTCTTACACCAGCTGTGGATTTGGCCCAGCCAGAATAGTCTCTATGGATCAAAGAGGGATAACAAAACAATATTTAGATAATTTTTTCCTTGTCTCTGCCACAGGCTGTTTGTGTGTCCCTTGTCAAGTCACTTCATCACAGCCCACCCAAGCCATGAGCAGCTTCCCTTACTGTCCCATCACATCTCCTGCCTGGAGGCACAACTAAGTCAGGGTGACTGCATTTCACACTCCTTCTTGGGCTCAGACAATCCTTTCATCTGAAATGCTTGAAGATAAGAGTGGCTCAGACTCAATTTCTTGGACCAAAATCTTCCCCTGAAGTTTGGATCCTGACTGGTCCCAACCCCCAAAAAAAGAAGTCTTTTGGTTTGGCTGCATCTTAAGGCTCCAGCTCAAGCTCACATGGCAGAATCTTGCAAAAACAGCTCATCTCTAGAGACTTCTGCTTCCAGGAGAGATTAAATCTTTCAGAAACAGCATAAGAAGAGATTTCAAATCCCTAGGAAAAAGTCCTCCACTCTCAGCCACATCTTGGCTTTGACATGGAACCATGGACCCTTGCCTACTTCAAAATCAGATTTAGACAACAAGCTCTGGGCTATTACAGTGGGAATGCGAAACCTTCACTCACAGTGGGAAAACCTATGGACATCCTTGAAGGCCAGCAGAAGATATTGGGAGCATTGTGTGTGGCTTAAATTTGGTGCACAATATTATTTTCGTACTGTGGGGGTTGGAACAAGGCAGCAAAATAGATTGGAGTTACAAAAGGCAGATGTGGTAAATAGTTCACAGGAGAGGCTGACAGCATTCCCAGGCCACTGGAAGAATAAGCTGTCCAAGGAATGACTTCTAAATGAAACAGCCTCCGTGCAGTTTCTGCATCAGGACAAAGGATAGATTTATTTTGGATGTGCTAGTAAAACTGCTGTCTGCGAGCCATAAGGTCATACAGCTAAGGTCTGGATGCTGTCTGGTCAGGAAGCATTCCTCTGGGCCTCCTCTGTCAGTGTGCAAATGCAGGCCTTGTAAAAAAGAATAATATATTCCCCATTTCCCTACAGAGCAGTACTGCAAGGAGTGAACTCACTACAAGGAGTTCAAACCTACTTGTGCTGCAGCTGAAAGGGTTATTCACATAGGGAATACTCAGTAACAAAATGCTCTGTATCCTGAGCAAGGGATTGGTGATGGCCAAGGATTTGTCAGATGGGCATATGAGAATGTACCAATTGTGTCTTATATGGTTTCCTTGTGCACAGCAAGGCAGAAGACACTTGTAATCATGATGGCACCAGCTGGCTGCCTCATTGATAAACCATCAAAACATGAGAGCATCTGAAAAAACACAGTGTGTCTGAAAAGGTGAATTCTCTTTTCCATCCTTCTGAAATGATTCTGGTCCAATTTACTGCTGATGGTATGTTACATCTTTTATAGTCAGCCTGAGAAGGCACTGGCTTCCATAGCCATTAATCCAAAATTTGTGACTTTTGCGTTGTTCATACAATCATACACAATGATCATACATTGCTCATTTAAAACAAACAACGCTAGAAAGGGAAAGTTCAAGGGATCAGTGTTTGGTAGATGAGCGTTGAGCCATATTGACTTCTGGGCCATGGACCTCAACATACCAAGAAAAAGCAGTAAGAATGAAAAAGGCTGAGCTGGAAACACCAAGGGATGTCTCATAAAAAATGGAAATGGCATTAGCAGCACCGAGGTGGTGGGAGGTGGGCAGGAGATGATGATGAAGGGGGGATGGTGAAGAGTAGCCAACTAGGAGAGTGGATCTCACACAGTGCTTCCTGGGAGGCCACCTGGGTCATGGGCATTCTCATCAGGCTGACAAAGAAGGTCAGGGCCTGAAAAAGTTAAAGTAGTCACTTTAATTAACACCTCTTCACTGGGTGAGACAAGAAGCTACCTCCCCTCTCCACACCTCCTTTGCCAGGCACCCTATAGAGCACCTTGTTACCTGAGCTACCAAAAACAGCCTCTGGTGTCTGGTGAGAAGTGCTTGTCACCATGTCTAAGTACATCACAGAGTCAAGAAATTCAGCTCACCACCTCGGGAAGTGAGCAGGTAACAAACTGACAGGGTTTCCTGCTGCAGTCAGTGTTGGGGAAGCAGTCAGGAAAAGGTGAAATCAATCTCTGGGATGAAATTCTCCCGAAAATGCTGGCTCTCTTCCATCTTGCATGCTAATGCTGAAATATGAGTTTCTCAGGCAGGGATGAAAGGAAAAGACATCTCATATCACACAGGACCCTTTGGACTGGGATGGAGGGTAGGAGCATTTGAGGCAAGAAAGATCTTTTTTCTCCTTTACATTTCAATTAGCACTGAGCACCACACAGGAAGAAAAATGTTTGATGTCACTACACCAAAGTGCTCTCCCTAGTTCTCCTGAAGGAGATACAGGCCTACAGGAAAGATCCTACCAGTCTCATCCCTGGTGGGATGGAGAATTCCACTGATCCTGCTTGGGCATGTGAAAGAGACTTCTACCATTTGCTGTAGTTTGCAGAATGGGAGACTGGACCAAGTCTGTAAATAAGTTAAATCTTCCTGAAAAGTGAATTTTAATCCAGGTTTTGATGTAAAGGTTTGTGGTCTGCATTAGACTGGTCTGTTGTGGTGCTCTCTCCTGAGATACCCTATTTATTTACTTCCCAGTCTCATCAGATGGGCAATAGGGTCCTGATTTGCCCTTAGCTTAAGACTTGTAGCTCTGAATACACAACTGTGGGAAATTAATCATATTTTTCAGAAATGCAGTTTAGTGGGAAAGGCTGCCCAGACAGCTCTGCCTGATCTAAAGCACTTGAGGAGTGGCCTCACCTGGGAGGGGGGTTCTGTGATGATGAGCCAGAATTAAAAGAGCAGGGTTCAGATCCTGCTATGCTACAGATGCTCTGGATGACCTTTTGCAAATTACTTTGCCAAGGCCAGTGTTTCATATTCCCCAGCTGTTGTAGCCAGGGCTAGTTATACCCAATGGGCTGTAATCTCAGCTGGTAATAACCCCAAGGACTTGTGAGTGTGGTAGAGCAGCAGTGTCTCAGCATCAAAGACTCTGCATGTTACAGACTGTAGCACTCCAGTATCTGAGTGGAGATACATGAGGATACTGGAAATGCCATTCTGCATGAGCTCTGGGCATAGTAAACACAGCAACAATATTGGGCTGCAGGGCTTACAAACAAACAAAAGCTCTCCTTTCCATTTCTGACACAAACATCTTTTTATTGCAAAACTGGGCAGGAAGATAGTTTTTACACTTTGTGTGCTCGAGGCTTCATTCAAAACATTTCCCACTTTTATGCTATACAACCACAAGAAGTTAAAATCTGAAAAACCAATGTTGCAAACCAACAATTTTTATTTATTTATTTATTTATTTTCCTCTCTCCATATATGTTGGGGGTTGGTTCTCTCCCTTTTCCCTCTGTGGAATTTTCCCCACTGTCATGCTAAGATACCTGTTGACTGGGCCCTGGTGACAAGGGCGGGAGGGGGGGGGGGGGGTGGGGAGAGAGAGGAGGGAAACCCTGCGAGATTCAAACAGCCAGAAGAGGAAGCGGAAGGCTGGGCCTCGGCCCATTTCCCCCTGCAGAGTTCGGACGAGAAGGACGATCGCCGCCTCTGCCCCTCTGCCCCATCCTAGTGCTGGGAACCATCATCACTGCTGTCGGGCCCTGCACTGCTCCCTTCTCGCTGTGAACTACCAACATCCTGCACTCTGCTGAGCATCGGGACCAACACCGTGAGTGGAGGGCTCTCTCTCCATCTCTCTCTCCCCCTGGGACAGCGCTGCCATCACCCCCAGCCCTCCTGCAGCTCTGCGGGACCTGCCCACCCCCAGCACCAGGAACTGCAGCTCAGGGAAAAGGTGACTGCAGCCAGAAAGGACTGGGACTGAGTTACTGTTCTGTTTGTGGGTAATTTCATAGCTGTTGTTGTTTTTGTTTGTCTTGTTAGATATACTAGTAAAGAACTGTTATTCCTACCCCCATATCTTTGCCTGAGAGCTCCCTTAATTTCAAAATCATAATAATTGGAAGGATCACATTTTTTCAGTCCAAAGGGAAGCTTCTGCTTTCCTTAGCAAACACCTGTCTTTCAAACCAGGACAGATTTTGGCGCCCAATGTGAGGCTCGAGGGAATTGAGAGGAAAGGGTGAAAAAGGAATAACAGCTCTTGAGTTACCTCAGTTTTGTGTTAGGTGGCATCATGTTGTCCAGCTTACCGTGGTTTGGGCTCCATGTGGCCACAGCTTTATCTCTCCCATTTGCAATCCCTTACTTGAACATGGGTCCTATAACTCAGGCTGCTGTAACTATTATCCAGTTCATTCTGTGGGCTGATAACGTGAGAAATTCATGGATTTTTAACTTCCTCTGGAAGGTGGGCACATGGATTCAGAGCTATCACACTCTAACTGTATGTTTTTGGGGGTTCTTTAATAATGGTACATACTGTGAGGATATGACACCAGGGAAAATTTTGTCCCAACCCCTTACACAGTTTTTTGGGTCTGTTCCACCAGCTTTTGAGGGGTTCAAATCTCTTCTAAGTAGTAATGACATCATACAGTGGCTGACATTGCTAATAGGCCTTGTAAACCTGTTCTATTTAACATTCCGAGATGAGGGGAGATTGACTTGGATGACAACCCGGATACGTCCCCCAAGGAATAGGGATTCTGCCCCAGAGACTAAGGATTCTGCCTCAGAGACTAAGGATGTTGCCCCTGAGCCTGATTCTGCCCCAGAGCTCACCTCAGAAAGGAACCATCCAGAGTGGGTGGGGTTTCTAGTGAAGGAGATGGGCCAGATGCTGAAGGAGTACCTTTCCCCAGCTCTTGAGAAACTCTCCCCCTGCCTTAAAGAGGGAGAACCTGATGGTGCAGCAGTGGAACCCACAAATGTTACATCTCTCCAGGTTCCAGCTGAACTGCAAGGGCACTCACAGCCAGCAGTAGTTGCCCCCGAGGAAACTAGAAAGTCTAAGGTGAAAACAAGGCACCTGGATAATAAGGATCAGAAAGCAGGGCCCTCACAACCAGCAGGGGAGCCAGAGGTTGAGATCGTCATGTATTCCCTGTCATACGAGAGTCTCCGTAATCTGCGTAAAGACGTTGTACGAAGGGGCCGTGAGGCTTTTACAACGTGGTTACTGCGGGTCTGGGACCTTATGGGTACAGGTGTGCAGCTGGATGGTACTGAGGCAAGGAATTTAGGACCCCTGACCCAGGACTCAGGTGTGGATCACATATTCGTAAGGAAACCAGGCCCCCTTTCCCTCTGGGAGCGGCTTTTAATGAGTGTAAGAGAGAGGTTTGTCCATAGAGAGAGAATGCAGGAGCACCACCATAGAATGCGCTGGAAGACCGCTGAGGAGGGGATCCAACAGCTGAGAGAAGTAGCAATACTGGAGGTACTCTTTGGGAGGGGTGGACAACATGACAATGACCCCGACAAGGTCAGGTGCACAGGGCACATTTGGAATCTGGCACACCTGGGGCCATCTCAATACACCACATTCATTGCAGCCATTAATGCTGACACCAACCACGAGACAGTGGGTTATGTTGCCAATAGGCTCAGAAATTTTGAGAGTATAATGAATGGCCCAATGCAGGCTCAGGTCTCTGTCGTGATTAGGGAACTCAGAGAGGAGTTCAGGGAGGAGATAAGAGGGGTGAGGGAGGAGATGAGGAAGGTCAATGCAGCACCAGTGTGAGTCACAGATGCCAGAGTTAGAGCCCAACGTCCCCCAGCTAGGGATAGAGGGTACACCCCACAAGCTGACCTGTGGTTCTTTCTGCGTGACCATGGGGAAGACATGAGGAGGTGGGATGGGAAACCCACTTCTGCCCTGGCAGCATGGGTGCATCAACTCAGGGAGGGAAACACTAACCAAGGGAGCTCCACTAAAGTGAAGGTAGCCTCAACTTCCCATAACCAAGATGCAGGGTATTACAAAAGGGAGGATGATTTGTCAGATCCCCTTGAGGGAACCTCCAATATGTATGCCCAGGAAGGAAATAATAACCAGTGCTAGAGGGGCCCTGCCTCTAGCCAGGGAGAGGCATGGGAAAACCGGGTCTTTTGGATGGTGTGGATCCGATGGCCTGGCACATCAGAGCCACAAAAACGTAGGGCATTAGTTGATACTGGTTCACAGTGCACCCTAATACCATCAGAACATGTGGGGGAAGAGCCTGTTTCTATTGCTGGGGTGACAGGGGGATCACAGGAATTGACTTTGCTGGAGGCTGAGGTGAGCCTGACTGGGAAGGAGTGACAGAAGCATCCAATTGTGACTGGCCCAGAGGCACCATGTATTCTTGGCATAGACTTCCTCAGGAATGGCTATTACAAAGACCCAAAGGGACCCCGGTTGGGTTTTGGAATAGCTGCTGTAGAGGCAGAAAACTTTAAGCAATTGAACACCTTGCTTGGACTGTCAGAGAACCCATCTGTAGTGGGACTCCTGAAGGTGAAGGAGCAGCAAGTGCCAATTGCCACCTCCACAGTGCACCACAGGCAGTACAGGACAAATCGAGATGCCATGTTCCCCATCCACAAGATGATCCGTGAGCTGGAGGGCCAAGGGGTGGTCAGCAAAACCCACTCACCCTTCAACAGCCCCATCTGGCCTGTGCGCAAGTCTGACGGGAGAATAGAGATTGACTGTGGACTATCGTGCATTGAATGAAGTGACTCCACTGCTGAGTGCTGCCGTGCCGGACATTCTGGGACTCCAGTACGAGCTGGAGTCCAAGGCAGCAAAGTGGTACGTCACCATTGACATTGCCAATGCATTTTTCTCCATTCCTCTGGCAGCAGAGTGCAGGCCTCAGTTTGCTTTCACCTGGAGGGGCGTGCAGTACACCTGGAACCGACTGCCCCAGGGGTGGAAACACAGCCCCACCATCTGCCATGGACTGATCCAGGCTGCACTGGAAAAGGGTGAAGCTCCAGAACATCTGCAATACATCGATGACATCACTGTGTGGGGGAACACGGCAATGGAAGTATTTGAGAAAGGAGAGAAGATCATCCAGATTCTGCTGGGAGCCGGTTTTGCCATCAAGAGGAGCAAAGTCAAAGGTCCTGCCCGAGAGATCCAGTTCCTGGGAGTAAAGTGGCAAGACGGGCGGCACCAAATCCCCACTGAGGTCATCAATAAGATCACCGCGATGTCTCCACCAACCAACAAGAAGGAAACACAAGCTTTCCTAGGTGCTATAGGCTTTTGGAGAATGCACATTCCTGAGTACAGCCAGATCATGAGCCCTTCTCTACCTGGTCACCCGGAAGAAGAACGAATTCCACTGGGGCCCTGAGCAGCAGCAAGCCTTTGCCCAGATCAAGCAGGAGATAGCTCATGCGGTAGCCCTTGGCCCAGTCAGGACGGGACCAGAGGTGAAGAATGTGCTCTACTCTGCAGCCAGGAACAAGGGCTTGTCCTGGAGCCTTTGGCAGAAGGTACCTGGTGACACCCGAGGCCGACCTCTGGGATTCTGGAGCCGAAGTTACAGAGGGTCTGAAGCCAACTACACCCCAACAGAGAAGGAGATCTTGGCTGCTTATGAAGGAGTTCAAGCTGCCTCAGAGATGATTGGCACAGAAGCACAGCTCCTCCTGGCACCCCGACTACCAGTGCTGGGTTGGATGTTTAAAGGGAAGGTCCCCTCTACCCACCACGCCACCGATGCCACATGGAGCAAGTGGATCGCCCTCATCACACAGCGCACCCATATTGGAAACCCAAATCGCCCTGGGATTTTAGAAATAATTACAAACTGGCCAGAAGGTGAAAATTTTGGTCTTGCCGATGAAGAGGAGCAAGAACAAGTGACCCAGGCTGATGAAGCCCCGCCATACAACCAACTGCCAGCAGATGAAAGTTGCTACGTTCTTTTCACTGACGGTTCCTGTTGCATCGTGGGGATGAACCAGAAGTGGAAAGCAGCCGTATGGAGCCCCACACGACAGGTTGCACAAGCTACTGAAGGAGAAGGTGGATCAAGTCAACTTGCTGAACTCAAAGCCGTTCAGCTGGCCCTGGACATTGCTGAAAGAGAGAAGTGGCCAAAGCTTTACCTTTACACTGATTCATGGATGGTAGCCAATGCTCTGTGGGGTTGGCTGGAAAGATGGAAAAAAGCTAACTGGCAACGTAGGGGAAAACCAATCTGGGCTGCTGATGAGTGGAAAGACATTCCCACTCGGGTAGAGAAACTACCCGTAAAAGTCTATCATGTAGATGCCCATGTCCCCAAGAGTCAGGCTAATGAGGAGCACCAACACAATGAGCAAGTAGATCAGGCTGCAAGGATAGAGGTGTCACAGATAGACTTAGACTGGCAACACAAGGGAGAATTGTTCCTGGCTCGATGGGCCCACGATGCCTCAGGTCACCAAGGCAGAGATGCTACCTATAAGTGGGCACGAGACCGAGGGGTGGGTCTCACCATGGACAGTATTTCCCAGGTTATCCATGACTGTGAGACGTGTGCTGCCATCAAGCAAGCCAAGCGAGTGAAGCCCCTCTGGTATGGGGGGCAGTGGTCCAAATATAAGTATGGGGAGGCCTGGCAGATTGACTACATCACACTGCCTCAGACACGCCAAGGCAAGCACTATGTGCTAACCATGGTGAAAGCCACCACTGGATGATTGGAGACCTACCCTGTGCCTCACGCCACTGCCCGCAACACCATCCTGGGCCTGGAAAAGCAAGTCCTTTGGAGACATGGTACCCCTGAGAGAATTGAGTCAGACAATGGGACTCATTTCAAGAACAGCCTCATAAACACCTGGGCCAGAGAACACGGCATCGAGTGGGTGTACCACATTCCTTATCACGCACCAGCGGCTGGGAAAGTGGAACGGTGCAATGGGCTGCTTAAAACCACCTTGAAGGCACTGGGTGGGGGGACTTGCAAAAACTGGGAGATGAATCTACCAAAGGCCACATGGTTAGTGAACACCCGAGGTTCCACTAATTGAGCAGGCCCTGCCCAGTCTGAGCCCTTGAAAACACCAGCTGGGGCAAGGTTCCAGTGGTGCACATGAGAGGTATGCTAGGAAAAACTGTTTGGGTGAACTCTGCCTCCAGCAAAGACAATCCAATTCGTGGGGTGGTTTTCGCTCAAGGGCCAGGTTGTACCTGGTGGATCATGCAAAGGGATGGAAAGACCCAATGCATACCCCAAGGAGACCTTGTTTTAGGGTGAACTACCTATGATACTGTGCCTGTATCTGTAACTGTATGGATGTCTATAATTTGAAGATTTTAATTTGATTTAGCATGATGGTAGGGGAAAATTAGGGGTGGATAATGTTGGGGGTTGGTTCTCTCCCTTTTCCCTCTGTGGAATTTTCCCCATTGTCATACCTGTTGACTGGGCCCTGGAGACAAGGGCGGGGGGGGGGGCGAGAGAGAGGAGGGAAACCCTGCGAGATTCAAACAGCCAGAAGAGGAAGCGGAAGGCTGGGCCTCGGCCCATTTCCCCCTGCAGAGTTCGGACGAGAAGGACGATCACCGCCTCTGCCCCTCTGCCCCATCCTAGTGCTGGGAACCATCATCACTGCTGTCGGGCCCTGCACTGCTCCCTTCTCGCTGTGAACTACCAACATCCTGCACTCTGCTGAGCATCGGGACCAACACCGTGAGTGGAGGGCTCTCTCTCCATCTCTCTCTCCCCCTGGGACAGCGCTGCCATCACCCCCAGCCCTCCTGCAGCTCTGCGGGACCTGCCCACCCCCAGCACCAGGAACTGCAGCTCAGGGAAAAGTTGCCTGTAGCCAGAATTTTCATAGCTGTTGTTCTTGTTTGTCTTGTTAGATATACTAGTAAAGAACTGTTATTCCTACCCCCATATCTTTGCCTGAGAGCTCTCTTAATTTCAAAATCATAATAATCGGAAGGATCACATTTTTTCAGTCCAAAGGGAGGCTTCTGCTTTCCTTAGCAAACACCTGTCTTTCAAACCAGGACAATATAATATAAAGACTTCTGTGGCTAAACACCCTTTGATCCATGATATGAATCTGCTTCTCCAAGGCTGCTGGTACACGTTGTGCTGGCCAGTTTACCATCTCCTTCCCACCCTCCCACTACTGAGGGTCAGCCTCAATTGCTCTGACCCACTCGGCATACCATGACTTCCTCAGCAGCAGACACAGCAGAAGATTTAATTTCTTTTCTTTCACACCTAAGGAGCAGCCCCTCTGTGGCCAAATGCATGTACTGGGTCTTCCCCAAACCTCTACTCCTCTGTCAGTCTGTGCATGACTGTGTCTGCATCTTGAACACTTCAAGCATCCTAGGCTGGCAAGGCAGCCCTTCACAGTGCTGGTGAGGGTTGCAGGAATAGGTATGGATGCCGAAGGATATTTAATGCCACATGGCTTAATGTGGAAAGGTTTGAAGTTGGACAACCCACCTCACAGTGTGCAATTTAAAAAAGCACAATCTCCCTGGTTCTTCTAAGGAGTGATTTGATCTACAGGCCCCTCAAAGGACAGAGTCCTAATATCAAAGGGTTCTTTAATCTGGCAGAAAAAGGCATTTATGAGAACCAGCTGCCATCAGTTGAAGCCAGACAAATTCAGACTGAAAATCAAGGTGCACGTTTTCAACTATGAAAGTAATTAATCTGTGGGGCACATTGCCCAGAAGGCCAGCAGTGGCTCGGTCACTGGCAGGCCTGAAATCAGGACCAGATGTTTTTCTGGAACAGATGATATCACCTACCCAGGGACAGCAGGCTCAGGGAAAGAACTGTGCAGGGCCAAGCTGGAAAGTCACAGTCACTGCCACTGCCACCAACCTTGCAGCCTGTGCAGGAATATGTTTTTTATATACATTTACACATGTACATGTGTAGCTTCACATGTATGGCCCCAGTTGCCATAGACCAGTATGCCTCCAGCCAAAGGTCTGCTCTGTACACTCTATTTATTTACTCATTTCAATCTTATAGAGCGGCACAACCACCTGGCCTGAGCTCAGGGACCAAAGTCTCCACTGGGAGATTTTACTGGGCAATAGGACTTGGGGAAGGGGAGGGTGGCTGGGCTCCCACTCACCTGGTGGGAGGGAAGCCTGCCATTGCCTGCCTTCCCTCCACAGCCCATGAAGGTTCCCTTCTTTGGGCCAGTGCTGCCTCACAGTGCCTTGAGTGTTGCTTAGAGCTTCCATTGAGAATCAGTGGATTGGGTCATATTCACCCTTCCTTCCCCGGCCCCAGCCCTCCTTGGCTGAGCTGCATCCCAGATATTACAAGAAAAAAAAACAACAAAAAAACCAACCTAAAAACCACAGACATACATACGAAAAAAAAAAAAAAAACCAAAACAAATAAACAAGCAAACAAAAGCAGGAAAAGAAGGAAAAAAGAAGAGTGTAAAAAAAGCTAACCCCAACTCCCCCTGCTGCCAACAATGACAACAAACCCATGCCTGGGCCCTACAGTTGATGGCATCAGCAGAGGGACCCTACTTGTCTGGCTGCCTCCCTTGCTGCCAGCCCCCTTCCTGCCCAAGTCCCTGGTGTTGCTACATCTATGCTGGTCCTCCTCCTCCTCCTCCTCCTCCTCCTCCTCCTCCTCCTCCTCCTCCTCCTCCTCCTCCTCCTCCTCCTCCTCCTCCTCCTCCTCCTCCTCCTCCTCCTCCTCCTCCTCCTCCTCCTCCTCCTCCTCCTCCTCCTCCTCCTCCTCCTCCTCCTCCTCCTCCTCCTCCTCCTCCTCCTCCTCCTCCTCCTCCTCCTCCTCCTCCTCCATTTTTTTCCAGGTTAACAAGTGTGCACTGTTATAGCTGTACTCCCTTGCTCCATTATGCTTTTTACCTTTCTTATGGCAGCAAGGGCTATTTGCTGGGGGCAGGGGGAATATGGGTGCAATTTATCCTTGCACAGATCGATGTCTCTGTGTTGGCAGTACAACACAAGAAATGGCTGCAGCTTCTGCTCTAGGGCTCAGCAACACAATGCTGATGGGCTGGGGAGAGGAGGAGGGGAGGGGGTGAGTCAAAAAGGCCTCCTGAATCAATGTGGAATAATATGAAAGGGAAACTCTGGCAGGCATAGGACAACCCAGATGGACAAATTGCAGTGAGGCAGCTTAGTTAATGAGCTGCATTAAAATTAAAAAGAGACAGTGTTCCTTTTCCAAGCAGCACAGTGACCACAGAAGGGCTTCAGGCCCCTGTGGAAAGGTGGTGTGAAACAAAACCAGGAAAAACCTTTCCCTCCTTTGCCACTCCATCCTCAGCAGGTGTAAACTGGGGCAGCCCTGCTGTCCTCCCCCTGCCTGGGTTAACACAAGCCAGCTCCCAACATCCCTGCTACCAGCCTGCACTTCCATAAAAGAGATTATGATCTTGTCAATGTTGCCGTAAATCTGAATTTTCTGTACATGGTCACAGCTCCCAGAGAGGTGACAGACGCTTACCAGCTGGTCACCAGCACAAGGAAGGACCTGGGCAGTCTTCAAGACCAAGCTTTAAAGAGGAGGATGATAATAAAATGCATCCCTCCCCACTCCCACCCCTGTCAGGAGGAGGATTTATACTCCTTCTTACAAAGGACTAAAAGTAGTCATTTAGGCTCTGCTTCAGCAAAACACCTGCTTATTTGCTCGGTTACTTCACTGTGACTGGAGCACATGGTTAAGAACACACTTAGGAGCGCTGCTGGGTAGAAATAAACTTAATTGTATGCTTAAACTTAAAGAGATATTTAAACACCTTGCTAAATCATGGCCTTGCACCTGAGGAAAGTGAAAGGGAAAGGCTGACAAAGTAGAACAGAAGAGCAGCTTTTGGAACAGTGAACCATTTTAGGTTCTCCATTCTATGAAGATGAATGAAAATCCTCATTACTTGGTAACTGAAGGTGAAATGATCAACCACTTAGAAAGAGCTATGTGGTAATGTATTACACAACTGAATACCTTTAACTGGCAAGAAATATGTATGCTTTCCTGCATCTTCCTTCCTGTTTCTTCTTTATATTGACTAGGTTATGAAGCTTATATCTTTGTTCAGAAAGCTACAGTAATGTTCGATTTCCATTCTCCATACCTCAAAACTATTAGCCAAGATGTCAGTGCAGAACAGGGCCTCCTGAGCAAATTTACAGCTCTTCATATAAAAAGCAACCAGGCCATTTAACCAAGTGCTGGACTGATAGCCCCAAACCCTTATGTGATGTACTGTAGGAAAAGTCCCAGAATAGCCAGTGTTTGGCACTGTAGGGTGTAATTGCACAATCCCTTGTGGTGTTCCCACTAGGAAGGTGCCAGCAGAGAAGGCAGCAGCAATGCCCATAACCTGCCATACAAGGTGTATCAGCACCAGGAATGTGGGTTGAGCTGCCTTCTTCTGTAGCCGGCTGAGCTGTTGCGACTGCCACCAAAAGGCACTAGTCAGGTTGCAGCTCTTGTCATGGGAATACTTGCACCAAAGAGAGCCTGGAAGACACAAATTTTACTTTTCTGCACTCTTCTTGAATTGTCATAGTTTGGATGTGATTTAGGAGACATGTTGATTGCCCACGATGATGGGCTCACAGAAAACAACTATGCACGGAACATAAATTACT
This sequence comes from Cinclus cinclus, assembly GCF_963662255.1. NCBI lineage: Eukaryota > Metazoa > Chordata > Aves > Passeriformes > Cinclidae > Cinclus > Cinclus cinclus. Next base: position 24,384,142 of record NC_085047.1, on the reverse strand, counting down.
GGGCATTTTTTACCTTTAGGGGAAGTAACTCTCTCAGCTCAGCTTCACAGTTCTTTATTTCAGAGGCAAATAATTCTCTACAAATAAGCAGAAAGAGATCCCAAATTTGTATAGCATGCAGGTAACTGGGATGAAAGCGAGGAGCTTTCCTCAAGCTTCCCACATGTTTCAGGGAGCACTGTCATGGCAGCCCTTTCTGAAGACATCCATTTCAAAAACAATACATTTTGGAGAAATGTTAATTACTTCGGAAATGCAGTCCAGAAAAGAAGAAAGATGAGCTATAAACATTGTCCTCCCTCAGTTCATGGACCAAGACTTCAGACCTACCTGTTTCACAAGCACATAAGTCCCCTGAGGGATCTGCTTTAACAGATGTGTTTAGATATCAAACAAATGTCACATCGAAATCAAAAGTATTTATAGCCCCAAAGGATGTTTTTGCACATGAATTAGCAATTATCTGTCTCTCCCTCTCTTAGGGTTGGATAGATCTGTGTAATGGAGATGAACACCAAACTATACTTATATACCTGCAGCAATATCCAGGCATGATCCCAGCTGGACAGAGTCTCTGGAGCAGCAGAGCTGCAGGAAATCTTCCATACATTCAGTACTATGTGAGTCCACAAGCTGGGGATAAGTTATGGTTGGATGAGTGCATGATTTGGTGGAAGAAATTACATGGAATATGCCAGGAGCTGGAGGTACTCAAGAGGTGTCAGGAGACAATCAAATCCAGAGAGTAACAGCATCCTCATGGCTTTGGGACAAAAGGTTAACTTTATTTTTAACCAATTCCACCTATAAGATAATGTAATACTGTAAATAAATAGTAGCTGCATGCAATGTCTTATATTTGCTGCTCTTCATAGAATCATAGGATCACCGAATGGTTTGAGTTGGAAAGGATTTTAAAGCTCCTTCAGTTCCACCACCCAGCCATGGGCAGGGATATGTTGCACTAGACCAGAATACTCCAAGCTACATCCAGCTTGGCTTTGAACACCTCCAAATGAAGGCCACAAGGATGGTGAAGGGTCTGGAGGGGAAACCTTTGAGGAGCAGCTGAGGTCGCTTTTTTCAGCCTGGAGGTGACTGAGGGGAGACCTCATAGCAGTTACAACTTCCTCGTAAGGGGAAGAGGAGGGGCAAGTCCAGATCTCTTCATTCTTGTGACCAGTGACAGGACTCAAGGAAACAAGATGCAAGTCAGGGGATGTTTAGATTGGATATGAGGAAAAGGGTTTCATCCAGAGGGTGGTTGGACACTGGAACAGGCTCCCCAGGGAAGTGGTCAGAGCACCAAGCCTGATGGAGTTCAAGAAGTGTTTGGACAGTGCTTTCAGGCACATGGTGTGATTCTTGCGCAGGCCAGGAGTTGGACTCAATAATTCTTGTGGGTCCCTTCCAACTCACCGCATTCTATGGTTGTATGTGGCAAGAGTTGCCTCCCACCCTGGGCTCCCTCAAGCTTAAACTTGGATACCCTTGGGAAGTTGGAAGTTAAAGCTAAGGGAAGGAAGTGCAGGGTGTGGCAGTGCAAACAAACTCACTGATGGGGCTGAACACCTGCACTGCTCCCTGGCATGGCTCCTCCTAAAAAACCAGAGCAACATGTACCTGCAGCAGGAAGGCAGCCTGTCACGTGTTGCTCTCCTTTTATTTTTATGGGCTTGTCTCTCTGTCCTTCCAGATCATACTAAAACAAAGTCCTCCTCCTCAGTACTTCAGGGCCCTCAAGTCTGCCCATGTCCCAGGCCTCCACTAGCCCTGCATCTGTCCCCATGCCTGCCCCCCCCCTCCATATCCGTTGCCTGTCACATACATCCTGAGCATGAAAGCCAGCCGGATTAATCCAGCACAGAGCACATTGTGTGTGAGTCATGACAAGGCTCACTAAGGCATGCAGTACTGATAAAGGGCAGCTTTGATGGGCTCTGTCAGGGATCCCAGAGAAACAGCATGGAAAAAATCTGCTAACCCACATCTCAGCCTGGCAGCTGGGGCCTGGAGACAGCCAGGCACCGAAGGTAGTGCAGGGAAGGGGTCCTGATCCAGGCTCAGCCTTTGGGGAAGCCTCTGGTCCCAGGCATGAGCTGGTGCTTCCTGGGGCTCTTTGGTCATCAGAAGCTCATGGGGGTAGAAGACGGCTGGTGCAAGCCCCCAGGACCTGAGGCTGGACCCTGGGATAACCTCCCTCTCGCCAGCTGACCAGAATATTTCAGGCACTTATCAAAAGGAAGTCTGCCTGAATCTTCTGTGTATCTTTCTGCCCAAAACTTCCCTCTGGATAATTTTCTCAGTTCAGTTTCTCACAGCTGTGGGCCACAAGGTAGCTTTTTTCCCCAATCCTTTGCACTTAGCAGTGCTACTCCCAGAGGACCAGCAGGAGAGACCATGGCCCACCAATAACCAGTAGCTTCTGGTGTGCTGCAAAACTGCCTCATAAACCACCAGGAACCTGTGATGTGTGAAATCTTGGTACAGGTAGGTGTGTAGCTCACTGTAACACTATCCCAAAAGGTTAACAACTATGTTTGCTGCAAAAAGGGTTCAGCCCCAAGCCTCAGGCGATTCAACAGCTTGCCTGACCACAGACATGGAGATAATAGGGACCACAGTGTCAGGGATATTGTGGAGAAATCAGGTTAACATTTATGTGCACCACTAAGCTGGGAGGAGTTGCAGCCATGGGGTCTGTGTGGAGGGGAAGGCAGCAGCAGCAGATTTCAAAACAGTCTAGATAAACTGGAGAATTGGTCTCAAATCAGCAGGATGGAAATCACACAAGAGCAAGCGCAAAACACCACAGTGAGGTGTTGGAACTCAGATACAAAATGGGGACTAATTGGATAAAGAGCACTGCTGCAGGAAAAGCTCCCAGGATTACAGACAAAAAAATTAGTCATCATTATCATGCTGTTTCAAAACAGGCAAGTCTCTTGATGGGAACCATTAATGAGAGATTAGGGTAGGCATAGGAGAAAATGACTGTGATGCAGTTGCCCCTGGGGACGCTGGGCACAGGAATCTCCAAAATGGGTAAACAAACTGAGGAGCCCTCTAAAGTGCAGGAGCAAACTCCACAAAAGCTTTGGAAAAGTTAACCTATGAGACCAGATTAAAAGAATTTGGTTTGTTTAGTCTGGAGAAAACTAAGAGGGAGCATTAACAGCCCTTCAATACAGAAGGGCTTCTCCTAAAGGCTGCAGAGTCCAAGGAAGGAGCATAAGAAGAACTGGAGTTGGTTTGCAGCAAAAATTTAGGCCAACAGAGCAATAATAGGGAAACTTTGGAGCTGATAAGGAACATTACAGATTCTCATTCATGGGTGCAATGTGGAGCAGGATATACACTTGTCAGGAAGGGTTCAGGTACAGCAACTCTTGCTTCAGAAGATGACCATAACCAAGTACTCAGCGCTGCACTCCTTCCCTGTCCTCCTCCCCAAGTGAACCTGCAACTTTAATTACAGCCCCTTTCTGACCTCCAGCAAGGCAAGGGAGTAGGATTACTCCAAGGAGAAAGCCATAAAGTGATCATCCATGTCCCTTACCTCCCCACTCCATTTGCCATGCATGTACCAAATAATGATACTGATCCCAAAGACCTTACTGTCTAAATAGATAGGACAGAGGAAAATTAATGCTCATTAAGAAATGTGGGGGCTACAGGGGAATGGCTGAGCAACAGCTGAGAGAAAGAGACCTGTTTAACCTGGAGGAAAAAGGGAATCTTGGATATGGGGGAACCTACTTGCAGTATTCAATTAGCTAAAGGAAGTTAAGGAGAAGACAAAGCCCAGCTGCTCTTGGAGGAGGCCAGTGAGAAAACAAGAAACAATGGGCACAGGTTGCAATTAGAGAAATATTCATGGAAGTTATGGGGGAAAAATCTTGTCCAGAAGGATATTTCATCAGTGGAACAGGTTTCACAGAGTGATTGTGAAATCCTATCCTTGGAGATCTTCAAAATGGAACTGGACAGAGTCCTGGACAACAGAACCTAAACAAAGCAACCTGTTGAAAACAGTCTTGCTGTGAGTGGGGGCCAAAGTTGGAGTCTGCCAAAGTCTTGTCATAGAACAAGAGGTGTTCTCTGACAGGTATACTATACTACAGAAGCGACCGATACACCTGAACCCCACCACTGATGCTTCATATAGGATCTTTTCTGCCACACTGGACTCTCTTCATACAGGCATTTCTGCCCCTTTGCTCCACGAGCCTTTCTTTGGTCTTTGTGTTTTGCAAAGCTGAATCCCTGTGGTTCACATCAGGCCCCAACCTCATGTAAAGCCTGATGTAATAACAACATTTCTTGACCATGATTCACAACAATAGCTACCACCCAAGTTCTTGGCTCATTGTGTAGCCCAGTATCTAACAGTGTTCAGTTCAACCCAATATTATCTGCATCTCCACCCCCTCCTACTCCATTTTCAGAGCCTGGCCAGCACTGAGCCTATGCTGTTCCTATTTGCAAACCTTAGCACCCTGGCTGCTGCTTGGAATGAAGAGGGAGCACTTGGAGATGAACTTTTAGGACTGAAAGCTCTAGGGAAGGCTGAAATCTTTGCTTGTCTGTCACTGATTAATGGATGCTTCCCTAATTGTGGAATGCCAACCAAACATGGAGATCTGCAGAAAGAAAGGCCTTGGACAGAAGGAAAGAGAGGTCATTGCAGGCAAATCAGACGCAGGCAACAAAAAATTATTTTGTTTTATTTTCTGTGCTGCTGCAATGAATGTAGTAAATGTGCATCTGCTGAGCTGTTTCTACTGACATTGTTTTTCATTGTTTCAGATTTGGCCTTAACTCTTTTGAGTAATCCTGATTTGCAATAATCTGCCCAGCAAGAGCATGTGTGCATATGTATGAGAGAGGGAGAGGCAGTGCTCATTCCCAAAGCAGACATTTTGTTCAGCCTCTGCCAGCCATTTTTTGGATGAAAGTACTTTTTTCCTTCATTCTTTTGGGTCACAGTGTAAGCATGAATTTGAAAATGATCCATAGAAGTTAGATTTCATGGGCCTGTTGACATAGTAATACACCAAAATGAAAAAAAAATCACAGAGACTTTCTCTAGACATTCTTCTCTACAAATGTGGATTCTTTTTTATTGAAAGTTAATCTACAGCAAACACTAGAGAACATTTGTTCATTTCAGAGACTGCAGTCTGTAACAGTTCTTTGTGTACCACTCTAACATACATCTTTTGTGCTTCTTCTCTTCCCTCTCTTAAGATGAAGCAGAGCTCTGGTTCAGCAGCCAGCATCTGTCTCTGATTACAGCAGCTTAAGGTTTTACCTCTGAGGAGCAAAGGGGGAGCACACTGGCGTCCTTATGTGTAACTGCACACAACTCTGCTCTGGCACTTCACGTGCTGTCAGTCCTCCCTTCTAGATTTGCTCTTCCAGACCTGCTCAAATCAGCTCTCTCCTCCATTAGCCCTCTTCATACATCATGCCCACAAGACGGATCCTGTTGAACTGTCTCATCCCAGTACCAGAGCTGAACAGCTCTGGCTTGATGGCACACCAGAGAAAATGCAGTTCGCTTTATACTTTGGGTTAATCAGACTAATCCAGCACTTTGAATCTAGCCTGCTGTGGCATGGCGAAATGCAGCATCCATATTAGGCTCTACAGCAGACAGGCTGTTGTTGGATTGAGGTTTCTGAGTCACGCTATTGAAGCCACACTCATGCTGAAGCATTTTATTAAAAACTTCTGCTGCCAAACTTTATCCCAATAGTCTAAAAATGGTACTACTCATAATTGCACTTAGAGCTTGAGCATGGGCTTATTTTGTAATTTATTTATGTCAAATGGGATTGGGTTGCCTTTTTTTTTTTCTATTTTAAACTTTCTTCACTGTAAGCTAAAGGCTTGCTCCTGTCCTGCTTCAGTTGCTGTAACACACCTCTGTTTACTGAAGCAGGTTTTTCCTAGATGCACAGACCTGAGGGTTAATTCTAGTTCTGGTCTAGGACAAGTTGGCTAACAGAAGCCAGATAAGGGGTCACAGACCCAGCTGACCAGAGCAGAGTCTCTACAGAACTCATGACACATTAGTTTGAGTGAGGAGGCTCCAAGAAACAGCAGCACAACAGCAGCAGGCTGTGGGTGGCAAAGTCTGTGTAGCACCTTCCTACACTAAACTTGGACCTAGTCTCTGGAAATCTCTCACATTCCCCTGGCAATAGATTCACTTTCCAAAACAAAATGAACTCAAACAGAATAATTTCCTGTGAATGAAGTCAAGATGGAACATAAAACCCCAGCAGGGAAACATAGATGTGTGACATATTTGAAGCAGCAGAGAAAATTATTTCATCCAGCATCAAGCTGTCTGGTAAAGAGAGTCAGCCGCCCCAGGAGAAAGCCATTAAAACAAAAACACATTTTATGCTGGCCAAGGTGAGAAAGGAAGGGCTGTGGGTACTGAGGTGACAGCTACTTTAGGATCAAAGGAGAAGGCTGAGAGGAAACTGTAAAACTAACTTCAGATCTGTGGGGGGGGAGGCTGTGTGAACAGAGGGGGAAACTTAATTAAATGTGGCAAACAATGACTATATTTTCTGGGAAAGGAGCAGCAATGATTTCACTTCCAAGATACTCCACCTGAGCAAACATTATCCAAAGTTGGCTTCAGCTAGGACTTCACTGTCAGTATAATAATGCAGATCTAACCTTGACTTTGAAGGGTAAGAAAAGTAACTAAGTGGGGAGACTTCAGTTTGCCAGTGGTCCTTAGGAATTTTTTTGCCTCCTGTGGAGTAGCTGGAATGGATAACTGCTGGGCATGGCAGGAGATGTGGCTGTTGTATTCATTACAATAATTTCTGACAAGGCCTAAAAAAAGAGAGAGAAAGAAGATGGCACCAGTGCTGAGGTTTATGGCCCAGAACTTCTGCCAGGTGAAATTCTGTGCCTAATACAGCTCATGGAGAAAACAGGAACATCAACAGCAGAGGGTGGCCTATAGGTCACCAGGTGTGGGCTTCATCATCAGGACAAGTGTCCTGCAAACCATCAAGCCAGGAAGCAACTAGCAGACTCAAGGGGATTTTTTGCACCCAGCTAGATGCTGAGCTAGGAAGGCAGCAAGACAGGTTGTGCCCAAGCAAGCTGTGCACCACTGCAGAGAAAGGAATATAACTACCAGAAAAGAATAGATTGACTACAATGCCATTGTTGACCTTGAGCATAAAGAAGACATCCATACACAGTAATTCTAGGCTGATTTTCTAAGAATTGATATAAAAGCATAGCAAAAGCCAGGGAAGTTAAAATCAAGAGGTCTTTGGCGGGGGGGGGGGGGGGGGAGGGGAAGATATGTAGAATTATATTCAATTTTAATTAATTACAGGAAAAATTCTAGAATTAGTAATGAAAAAAGCTATTTGTAAGAAACTGGAATGTAATGGGATGAGTAGCAAGCAATATTAGCTTCATAGTCTGGTCTTGAAAAACCCATCTAATTTCCTTTTAAAACAAGCAGACAGACCTCACAGGCCAGTAAGGAGAAGCAGATGTCAGTATCTTGAGTGGGTCCTTTGACACTGACTTGCATGAAATTCTCATAAATTCCAGAAAGGAATGTGTGGTCTATCTACTGCAGAGCAGACACAGCTCTGGTACTCAGGAGGCTGTGAGCAAGACTTCACTCTCCACAGACAGAAAGCTATTGCACAGAGGCATACAGGTCTCTGCAACTGCCGTCTGTTGGTGACTTGGACTGTGGACTAGAAGAAAGATGATAGAATTTGCAGAATGCCCAAAGCTGGAAGGATTTGCAGGGACATCAAAGACGGGATTAGAATTTTTTAAGAAAGCAAATAACAGCCTGACAAATTCAAGAAACCATCAGGGAAGAAAACGAAAGGATGTAGTAGGGACCCATGTGAGGGTTCAAACGGAGGAATAACTGACTGCACAAATATGGACATGGAGCTAAGGTTTAGGCTTTAAGATTAGGGTTAGAGTTTAATACAGATTAAAAGCTGAAGTGTTTGTCATCAGTGCCATACTCTTGGAAAAAGAAAAGAAAAAAAAAGTGGCTAAAAAATATACAATCCAGGCAAAACCAAGAAGAATCATCAGAGTCTAGAGAATATGACCTGGGAGGAAAATATGAAAGTCTTGGTAAAGCCCAGTCTTAAGAAAACTAGCATTAAGAACTATAATAAGCACAGTAAGTCTTGCAATTTCATGAAAGTTTGCAATAAGGGGAGAAAGACACCAGTTGCTTCTACCTGCCCAAAACAGAGAGGTTCAGAAACAGTAACAGGCTAACCTGCAGCAAGAAAGATTCAAACTTGATGTCACAAAAAAGTTTGGGCAAATAGATGGAAGCAATACATAAAGTGTCCAGGCATGAAGCCTCCCTAAGGGGAGAGCTTCAAGAACATTAGGTAGCTGTCAGAAATGACAGCAGTGTCCTGCCTCAGGGGTTTGGAGAGCAACCAGAGATTTAGGTTTAGGCTGCATCTCTCCTAGGGAAGCTGAGTGGGACAGGTGGAAAGGGGCCCACTGTACATGGAAAGCTTTGTTAGGAGTATTTACTAGGACAGAAAGGGAGGAATACTAGGATGTTTCTCCTTCCTCCTTCTTCAGTCTGCCCCCCAAAACTTCATTTTCCCTCTGCACAAGGCCTGTTTCCACTTGCAGCCCCTCATCTGCAGCAGGTGTCACTAAGATTTCTGTACTTCTCCAGCTGCTGCTGAATGCCTGAGGATCAGGAGGCACTCATCCAGACCAACCTTGTCCTAGGAAGGTGAAGGATGCAAGGCTAGATGGGAAAGCACTGAAAGCCCTGGAGGTTGGGCTTGCTGCTCCTAGTGCCACAGGAGAGATGGGGTGAGGAAGCAGCTATTGCTGCTGTAGAAGGAAGCTGTCTGCAGCCAGCATCACCCATGGTGAGAGGAATGGAGGGATAGGCCTGCAGGAGGTGAGACACCAGTCATTTGCCTTCATGGTCTGTGTCACCACCACTGCCTGTCTCCTCTGGACTAAGCAAAGAGAACAATGGCAGGTCTGGCACCGGAGCACTGCCTTGTGGGCACGTTAGGGCACGTTACACATCCCAGCATGAGGGGCTTTACCCCAATAGCCAGGACAGCAGACGTCAAAGCCAACCTGCACCTTGAGCCTGATCTTGGCAAGGTTCCTACCCTGGCTGCAGGGCAGCAGTCTCAACAGAGATGCTTTGGAACATTTGAATTGTGTTTCTGTTATTTGGGATCAGAATTTAATTGTTTCCCACTGACATGATGGTATAGACTCAGCTTTTCAGCAGGCAAGTGCCAGCTGAACCATTTGGAACTGCATGTATATGCTATACACTAGGACCTACAGAACACTCTTAAAAACTCCAACACTCGAACAGTGAATGAAGAGTTAGCCCCTTAATTATTCAGCTTTAATAATGACTCTGATGATCAATAGAAAACTTGGAATAAGATTTTCAGTTTGTGTAAACTGGCTGATTTAGATTTTAATGAAAGTAACAAAATCCAATCTAAATTATTCACTTTCCAAGAAAGATTTGTTGTGCTTTCCTGGCCTTCTGAGTGTTCACAGATTATTTGTTCAATGGCAGTTTCATAAGCACTGCTAATTATTGCTAATAATAATTTTGCATTGCACTTGCAATTCATGAGAAATGCACTTGTTAGTACATTAGCCTTCTCTTTCCTTGTGTTTTTTTACTGGCGTTGGGGGTTGGTTCTTTCCCTTTTCCCTCTGTGGAATTTCCCCCATTGTCATGCTAAGATACTTGTTGACTGGGCCCTGGTGGCAAGGGGGAGAGGAGAGAGGAGGGAAACCCCACGAGATTCAAACATTCAGAAGGGGAAGCGGAAGGCGCTGGCTCATTCCATTTCCCCGGCGGAGTTCGGACGAGAAGGACGATCGCCGCCTCTGCCCCATCACTACCATCTCAGCGCTGGGAGTCATGCTCACTGCTGTTGGACTCTCGCCTTAACCTGCCACCATGCAGCACTCTGCTGAGCACCAGAACCAACACCGTGAGTGGAGGGATCTCTCCATCTCTCTCTCCCCCTGGGACAGCGCTGCCATCACCCCCAGCCCTCCTGCAGCTCTGTGGGACCTGCCCACCCCCAGCACCAGGAACTGCAGCTCAGGGAAAAGGTGACTGCAGCCAGAAAGGACTGGGACTGAGTTACTGTTCTGTTTGTGGGTAATTTCATAGCTGTTGTTGTTCTTGTTTGTCTTGTTAGATACACTAGTAAAGAACTGTTATTCCTACCCCCATATCTTTGCCTGAGAGCTCCCTTAATTTCAAAATCATAATAATCTGTAGGAAGGAAGGATCACATTTTTCAGTCCAAAGGGAGGCTTCTGCTTTCCTTAGCAAACACCTGTCTTTCAAATCAGGACAACTGGCAAACTCCATCTCTGAGTATTTATTTTCATTCAGCTCAACATTTGTTACAGACACAGAAGGATCAGAAGCTGCTCTAAAAGCTGCTATGGTGCAGCATATTATATTCCTAAGGGCCAAGTCCTCTCCTAATGTCAATCAGCATTAAAAACAGAGGGAGGCACAATGTTATCACAGATGTAGGAGCCTCATCAAACATTCTTTGTCCCACCCTCCTGCCTTCCAGGCAGAGCACATGGCATAGTCCTTCCTGCTTCACCCTTGGCACCAGCATTGTACACTTTGCTACCACGTGGTTCGTGAGCCTGGACTCCTGTTGAGTCCCCATCCCCTTGGCGAGGATGCTCTCCCTGTGTGCCAGGGCAAACAAGCACCTTCAGCCAAACCCTAGTGCAGCCAGGGAGAACTGAGAAATGCTTCTTGGTGGCAGAAGCAGCCCATTGTCAGAAATGAGAAGAATTTCCTGGTTACAGTAGCCTTCAGATACATTGATCCAACTTCAACCCCCAAATAAAACAATGGGAATGATATATTGGCTATTCTGTTTCAGTGACTGAGTACTCAAGAGCAGGAATGCAGCTCCCAGAGGCACAACACAGGGACTTGAAGACATTGGCTGTATTTTCTTCCACTTAAAACTGGGAGAGGTGAAGAGCTGGTGAAAGTGTGGAGGAGACTGATGGCTTTGGAAACTGCAAGGCCCTCTTGCTATGTGGGACAGCTTTGGCACAGAGAGTCAGCTTCAAGCCTGACCTTGCTCTCCCTGACCTGTCAGTAACCTCAACCCTGACCTTGGAAGGACCATCGTTCTCCCTAGGGAAGAACAGTTTGGGGAATAGTGGGAAAATGTGAATGGTGATCAGGTCAAGATTATTTTATTTTCCAGGAGCAGACAGACTGTGAGACATGCAGAAGCTTGATGTCCTTCTCATGCTTTGGTATTCAAGATGCAGGAACTTTGTGGTACTTACACAGCATTAGCTCCAAACGTGGTCTATCTCATCATACTCCTGCATGGCGTGCCTTCCTGCCTGCTCTGCTGAATCCCCATCTTCACTGCATTTAGGATGCTTTCACAGCAGTCATCCCTGATGGAATTTATTGAGTCTCTCCTTCAAAAGTCATCAAACCAGGCTCTTTCCAGACCTTAATATTTCAGCAGCATGAACTCCAAACCCATCCTGTAGCTCTCTGCTTCCCCCTGCAAGATCACCCCCTTCCCTTGGAGCTACCTCCCCACTGCTTTCCCTTTCTCGTATATAACCAGCCATCCTTCACTGCGCTATGTCTATAAAACACTCAGTACACATGGCAGCTGAGGGGGAGGGACCGAGGGGCTGGTGGAAGCCACTCAAATTTCATATTTGTTTAATAGCTGTAGCTGTGCTTGTTTGATTTATCTTCACACATACGTTTGACAGATATGGTCTCACAAAAACTCCACGGAGTAAAAACAGCAGAAAGGCCTGCAGCCATACTGCATCAGCATTGTGTCTGGCTCCAGCTCCAGAGCTAAGTGCAGATCAAGCTTACTGCAGCTGGGAGCACCCCTCACTTGGGAAACTTTTGAGTTTGCAATGCTTGAAATGCACAGTGCTTAAGTGTAGCTGGTCTTGACTTTCCCAGTTCTCTGGGCAAAAAAATGAAACATGTCATTATTTTCTCTTACCTTTAAAAATCATGCTGCATTTCACATAAATTGCTTTGTTCAAATAAATTTACATTTAAGTGGCTAATCTCATCCTTTCCCCAAATCCTGTGGGATACAGTGGCATTCAGAATATCTTGAAAAAGTTATGGTTCTTATAGCACTTCCCAAAACACCTCTCCCAAATTGCAGCAATTAAGGAGTAAGCTTGCTTCACCCTTTCCTTGTGAGGGCTTTATAGGCTTGCTCTATCTGTATTACTTCCAACATTCCCTTAAAAAATGAGGTCTTATTTAACAAGTCAGATTCATACTGTTGTGGTTTTGACAATACAGTTTCACTGGAGTGGAATTGTAAAATTTGTGCACAAAGCAGCTTGTTTGGGATATAGGCTCCACAGAAGCACAACCCACTTCAACATACGCATATTTCACAGTGTTTTTTTTAAAAGGGGAGCACACCTGAAACTCTCATTCCCAGCATGAAGAGAGGCAAAGTGAAATAGCTGTAAATAAAGACCCTGGCGTGCTAGAGTTGCTCAAAGGTAGGATTCCAGCTGCATTCAGGTGGCGTTTTATTACGGGTATAAATAACAGCCCCGACACGTCTGGAAGCTGGAAGCTGGCAGCTGTGTCTGAAAGAAGGATCTCAGTGCCAAGAGTGAAAGGCCCTGTGTTCCAACCTGCTGCTGTGGTGGCCACCCTGTTTCTTTACATATTACTCACATGTATGAAATAAAGTTCTTAATGCTTGTCATACAGAGATAAGACAGATCTTGCCCTGTTAACAAAAGTAAATGTGATGGCCCCTGTATTGGGCCCACATGTATCTTGGCTGGTTAAAATCACTGGAAAAGATTAGTGGGAGAAGTTGTGATTGCTTCTCAGTGGGCAGATATTTGTGGTTCCCTCTCTCATTAGGGATGATTTTTCTCAGCTGTAGATATGTCACTTTTGCTGGTTCAGGTAAATAACTAAGGAGTGTGCAACAAAGGTTTGGAAACCTCGTGTTTTCCTGACTACAGATAACCTGTTTTGGTTTATTGCTATCTCCTGTATTGCTGATCTGCTAGCTGTGATCCTCTTGGTGCCATATTCATGCAGTTTTCATGGTCACGCTGAGCAGGGTCAACACCCACCCCCAACCGTCCAACTGTCCCCTCCCCCCACCCCCAGCTTGAATACAGGCTCTTCCCAGCTATGGAAATGCCATCTTTTAGGGTTTAGGCAAAAAACTAAGAAATTGCAGACATGCTACATTCAGGACACACTTGTCAGCTCTACTGTTTTCCAACAGCACTAGTCAAGGACCAGATACTGCTCATCATGGCCTGATGTTTTCTCTCCCTCTTACTCTGTTGCTGGCAGATGAAAAATGAAAAATGCTAGCAGATGAAAAACTAACTTCAGGGAACCCAGCCCCAGGGCCAACTTCAGACTTCTTTCTGGAGTATGAACCATTTGAAGAGAGATCACTTTGTGGACAATGTGTTAATTAAAGTGCCTGTTGTTGTACACGTTGTTACACAGAAGTGCCACGCACCTTGGGCAGTGTCTACACTTGGACAGTCAAACCTTATCATAGAACCATAGAATTGTTAAGGTTAGAAAAGACCTCTAAGATCATGGAGTCCAACCATTAACCCAGCACCACCATGGTCACTACTAAACCATGACTCCAAATGCCATATCCACAGGGCTTTTGAACACTTCCAGGGATAGTGACTCTGCCCCCTCCCCTGGGTAGCCCATTCTGGGGCTAGACAACCCTTTCAGTGAAGAAAACTTTCCTCATATCCAATCTAAACACCTCCTGTGATTTCCTCTTGTTCTGTTACTTGTTACCTGGGAGAGGAGACTGATCCCCACCTGGCTACAGCCTCCTTTTTGGTGGCTGTAAAGAGTGATAAGGCCTTCTCTAAGCCTCCTTTTCTCCAAGCTAAATACCCCCAGGTCATTCAGCTGCTCATAAGAATGGTGCTCCAGACTCCTGTGACAAACTGACAGTGAAGCCCCATGGTCTGACATGATTCCTTTCAGACACAGGCCAGCCTTAGCCAGAGGCAGGGCAAGACAAACTGGCTCAGAAGGCTGCAGGCAACATGGAAAGGCAGGCCCGTGAAGCGCACAAAATGAAATACCCACATATGAGACTCAGCTATTTCAAGAAGGGGGACCATATCTCCTGCATATAAATGCAGAAAATGAGGGCACCCTCACACTGATGGCACAGCCACCAATATGCAGCACTTCTATCCCTTCTTTTTTACTGTGCGTAGCTACAGAGCCACAAGGAAGGTACTGACAAGAAGTCAAGGAATTCAGCTGCCGGTTCACTACTGCAGGATTTGGGAGCTGGAGAGCAAAAGTGATGCATGGAAATTAAGTTAATTTTAAACCACAGGCAAGAGAAGAGACTTGCTAGCAGTTACTCAAGAGAAGCTGCTGACTGTTTAAATACCATTAAGAAGATTAATGTCAGCCCACAGAACCACTGAAAAATTAGGGCTGAAAGGGACCTTGAACGGTCAGACCAGTCCATTCCACTTACCCAAGCAGGATTACCTAAACCTTGGACATCCTTGACAGATGTTGCTTAACTTGATCTTAAAGCTCTCCACTCCCTAGGCAGTCTACTCTTTATTATCCCTGTCATTAGAAAGTTTTTCTTAACATCTAAATTGAGCCTTTCCTGCTGTGACCTAAGCCTTTTTTTTTTCTCTCCTTTCCTCCATCACAGACAAGGAGCAATGATTATGCCTTTCTATGTGTTTAAAGGCTTCAGTCCTCTCCTCCTTCGGTTAAAGAATTTCAGTTCTTTCAGGCTTTCCTGGTAGGTAATGGTTTTCTCCATTTCCGCTTGTTGTCCCTGGATCCTGAGCTGGATCCAATTACACCACATCTCCCCTTATTTTCCATCACCTCAACACAATGACATAGCTGACTTGCATTCAGCTTTTGATCCTTTTTCTGGAGAATTGCTACTTATGCCATCACTCCCTCCTCTGTACTCTGGGAATTCATATTGTTGCTCAAGTGTACAACCTTCCACTTCTCCTTATACAACTGCCTCCTCTTTCTTCCAGACCATTTCCCCAGTTTGCCCACACAGCTTTAAACTCTAGTCCTGCCCAACACTATATCTACAGTTTTATTTAATGTGTAAAATGAAAGTCCTTATGGTTATCCTTTATAACAACACATAACAAAAACACTAAGCCAAACTGAATCAGATGTAGGGCGAAATCCCACGCAAAGCCAGCTTTAACCTAGACAAGAAGGTGCTAGACCAAAGGTGCTTTAACCTCGACAAGTGGTGCCCAGGGTGAGGTTTTTCAAGCAAGTTTGTACCAAGTGACCTCAGCCTCTCCTCATAAGGCTTCTCCTCCAGACACCTCACCATCCTCCTTTGAAAGCATCAAGGCCAGACTGGAGAGGGCTTGGAGCTACCTGATCTAGTGGTAGATGTCCCTGCCCATGGCAGAGGGCTGGAATGAGATGTTCTTTAAGGTCCCTTCCAACCCAAGCCATTCCAAGCATGTTTCCCCAGCTGGTTACAAACACCAAACACAAAACTACTCTGACAGAGACACAATGTTACTGCAGCCAAGGCCTCTCCCCTCCACCTAAAACCTCCTTTTTGCGTTGCGGTGTCTCCGTCCCAGCTGGCTTTGACCCACACGCCCTCACCTTCCCCCTCACCCTCCCCACTGCCGTCACCTGAGTGCCAGTGGACCTTCCGCGGCTTGGGGAAGTGCCACGGGAAGGACAAAATTAAATAACAATAAACGAGGACAGTAAAATCTGTGTTATTTTTGAGGTCAATCTCTGGGGTTTTTTTATAGCCCGATTTCGCCGCCCCGGCTCTAGGCGGCGCGGCCCGCGGCTGCCCCCTGGCGGACAGGAGGTGAAGTGGGACCCGCTGTCACTCGGGCACAAGGGACAGAGGTTTTACTGCCCCTAACCCATGGCCACTGCAACTACTGTCGTTGAGAGGAATGATGGGAGCAGGTGTTATCCCATCAGCATGCTAGATCAGGGAAGGTCAGGCTGCCCCTTAGCACAGACTCCCGCCCCCCTCCCGTTTTCTGTCTGTTCTACAAGTGATGGCATTTCATCACCCTTGTCATGGTCACAAAGTAGGGAAAGGCAGTGAAACAAGCCCATGTGACCCCATAAGAGATGCGCAAGAGATGGAACCAAGAACTACCTTTGCTCAAGTCTACCTCAATGACATATGGACACCTTCTCTCCCTGCTGCTACACCCAGGCTCTGAGCAGCATTTTGGCCTTATAAATTACTCAAACCAGGCTGATCTCAGCTCATTTCTGGCTCTCTCTAAACTGCCTCACTCAGCAAGCATCCCAGAGTGCTTCCTCATGCCCCTGGCCCCACACTGTTCCCATCCTGCCAGGAAGCGCACCTGGGGCTTGGCTGTCATTCCCTGCAGCCTGCAAGAAGCCTACCTGCCTGATAAGGATGTGACTCCCAGCAGCACCAGTGATTGGCACATACAGGAGAGGACCTAGACAGGCACACTGCACCCCTCCTAATTGACTGAAGGAAGAGGAACACATGAACTTGCTCCAAAAGGAAGCTCAAGCTCCAGATTCCCCACATTCATTTACTTGCAGAGCTTGCCCAAACGTGCAAGTAGGTATCAGCTTGCAGAAGGCAGTTGGGAGGAAGCAGAGTCAGGCAAGTGAAAGTCAGCTGAAGGTATTGACCCTCCTGCAGTTTGGATGCAGACCCTGGGCTCAGCTTAAACATGTCTTTCTTCCCTTCTCTGTCTAGAACTGGCCCTTCCCAGCCATTATTTTCTTCAGCATGACTCATTCCAGCTACAAGTCCATTCAACACTGTCTATCCAGGCCCTGCAAGACTCACCAAGGCAAATTCCATCAGGCCCTAGATCCCTTCCATACAGGCACTTCCTGGGGATAAAGAAATATACTGGCTCCTGTCTCATTTTTTGTTTTAAACACACACAAACAACATCCATGTAATACTGCAATAGTCCAGTTTATTCCAGGGCAAAGGCTTAAGGCCAAGACAATGAGCAAGAACCTCTCAAGAACAACTCTCTGCCCTTCAGGTGATGACAGCACTGAGGGGCTCTTCTGTGAGATGCACAGAAAGCTCTGGTGCCAAAGCATGATAGTGCACAGAAAAAAGAAAACAAAAAAATAACAAAAACCCCAAACAAACAAAAAACAAACAAACAAACAAAAACAACAAAAAAACCCCACAAGTTTCCTAAATCAAATCTGCTTCTCAATGCAAGCAGACAGAGCAGCTAGCGCTGCCATTTTACATGCGCTGCTTTTACATACTTAAAGCTGTGAGCTTTAAGTGCTATGAGTAGTCAGGAAGGAGTGTTTGCAAAATGCAGAGTGATGTGATCACATAACTGAGAGCTCCACTTTCACAGCCTCTCATAAATGGGGGGTTTTTGGTTAAAAGTTTCCCTGTGCTCAGTACATTGGAAGAAGTCTGCTCAGCAATGAAGGCAAAATGTGCCATGAAACAATGACAGTTGCAGGTGCAAAGAAAGAAATTCTAGAGGCATGATAGTGCTTGAACATTTATTTTCCCCAGGACACATAAAAAGAATTAAAACCTAAAACCCACAAAGCTTTAGAATATTTCACAATACAGAAGTATTAACTGTGCTTCCTGCTTAGACTAACCAGCAGGGAGCTCTTTCATTCAGGCCTTTATGTCAGTACGTGCATAAGGTACATAACAAGTGGAAATGTATGGTAGAATCACTCCAGTTTGGTTTAAGCCCAGGAAATTCTCCTGAGAGGGATGCTGTGCTGTTGACTGGAAGTCACACTCAACAGGTATTGCTCACACCATGTACAGATGTCTGCAGTCAGCCAGTCTGCCATGGTCCCTGTGTAACAGCACAGGGGCTGTGCTAGACCACAGGGCTCCAAAACAACAGGTACACTGGAGGGGCAGAGAGAGAAAAAAAAAATTTAAAAAAAGCAGGAAAGCTGACACAGGTTTCTGTTAGAGGGCATAGTGCTCTTCCACCCTTCTCCCAGGCTGCTAAATGAGTGATTTAGCCAAATGCATAGGTTCAAAAGAGCCATCAGCACCACTTAGGAAAGTTAAAAAGCACCAGACCAGCTTCATTTATTGACACCTCCTCTCTACTGACAGCATATCAGCCAAAGGGCTAATG
This sequence comes from Cinclus cinclus, assembly GCF_963662255.1. Classification (NCBI taxonomy): domain Eukaryota; kingdom Metazoa; phylum Chordata; class Aves; order Passeriformes; family Cinclidae; genus Cinclus; species Cinclus cinclus. The sequence continues at coordinate 24,365,887 of NC_085047.1, read as the reverse complement.
GATATCTGTGTCTGGTCCAAGGTTGTGTCTGCATCCTCATGCAGTAGGATTTTTTTTTTTGCCATCCTGCAGTATGACAGTAATGCAGTCTCTCAGGGCTCTTCTGCAGCACTTGCATTTCAACACAGACCAAACCACTGCCTGTCCCATGCAGCTGACTTCAGTAATAAAAGCTACTCCTGGTTTTTGGCAACTAAAGTACCAGCATTAGAACTAGAAACTACTGTGTCTTTATTCTGGCTACATTAAAGAATGGTTTCACAGGAAGAAAAAGAAGGTACCAGTTTACCCAGCAGAAAATTCAACTGCTTTGGAAAGAAGAGAACATAAAGAAGAGATAATGTATGTTTTCAGTCCTGGGTATTGCACTCATATGCACATTGGGTTTTTCACCCAGAACTGTCAAAAGCTCTTTTTGGAATAATTGATTTTCAGGGGACAAAAAGGAAAGGATCTGTATGTGCATGGAGGGACTGAGAAACCATTTGTGGCATCTCACTGTTCAGCCAGTTATACCTGAGCCACAGTAGGATATTTCATATCTAAGTAGAAAGGGGCTACTCCTGGGTTTTAGTTACAGACCTCCAGCTGTGGGGGATAGAAAGTGATGGGGTCTGGAAATTCTCATACTATGGAAGCTATTACAAGGAATCTTCTATCACTGGGCTAATATGGGCACTTCTAAATCCATGTCACAAACCTGATAGCTAAAACAGAAAATGCATTTCAGAGCACCTACACTTCCTCCCTTTGGGTCATCTAAAATCCACAATACTTCCAGAGAACTGTGGACTAGTTAAACCAGTGGCTAAAACCAGTCATTCAACAGAGCATTCAGTGGACCAGCCCAATATTACATACTGCTGTCTGCATGTTTGTATCTTTGCATAAGTAACTGGTGACATCTTTCAAGGTAAAAAATAGAACAACCTTGTCCCAACTTACCCAAAATACTGCTGGTGCTTTATTTCATGTAGCAACTCAGAGCTCTTCTGCTCTTGAGTAGCTGGATCATCCTCTCTGGAGAGTCTCAAAAATTTTAGGAATTGAAGTGGGAGATGTACACATGTTCGGAAGGGCATGGACATCTAGAATCACAACACAAGTCACCTGAGTTCTCAGGGAAACATATCCTCCTTAGCAGGATACTTTGCTAGCCATGCAATTGATTTATTGGTGCAATTAAAAGGTAGACACTAATGCAGTGAACTTTCTGACCCTTGTATAAAAGGAGTCCAGTGTAATCCCAACACTTTACACAGGATGAAAGAAAGAAGAACCAGAGTTGCATTAGCTGAGTATGACAAGAGATATCTGTGTCACCCTGGCCACTTTTACACCTCATAATATTCCCTCTTCTATTTGCTTATAAACAAGCTAGAGAGTAGATTTGAGGTGTCAGTGGGATGAAGGAAAGCTTCTTATGACTGGGTGAGGAGGAGGGAAAGCAGAAAATGAAAAAATTCCATATGCTGTTGTAAAGACTAGACTTGCCTTAACACAGCAGTCACAGCAGACAACCCTGAAAGAAAAAAGTGTCCAGCATAATCATTTGAGTAAAGCTCAGCAGATACCAATATTACAGCTACAGGGGACATTCCCAAGTAAGTCTGAATTTTCATGATTGTAGCAGAACCATTTGATGGCAAAATGAGTAAGCTGAGAACTCCACTATTTAGTTTGCCAGCCTTCCTATTTCTGGTAGTTTAAATCATCTGTAATGTATCAACATCCATAGCTTCAAGGCTTTATCTGCAAATGCTCATTATGCTTCACCCAGCACTACCACCAGACAGTTGCTCAACTTCCAGTGGCTTACTTGCTGCTTATAATCAATTCAGTGCTTCACAACAGCTTCAAATAGATTTAATTGAGCCCTAGTGAGCCTGAAGTTCATCTCTCACTCTCCTATGAACAGAAAGCCTCTGACAAATAAGTGGATACAATTAGGCTCAACTCCTTTCCCAGTCATAAGGTCTGGAGTTCTCTTTTTTAGTCCTCAGAAGATTCTGGTGTAGACCCTCTCCCAGAACCTGTTGAAGCCCTTAGCTGAAGTTAGAGCAAACCTTCAGAACAAAATGCAGAGGGTGATCTCAGAGAAACTAATTTAATACTGGCACAGGAAATTTGGCTATTGCTGACTTAATACTAAGAGTTAAAACTGAGATTATTTCAGAGACAAGATTTTCCACATCCTTCCCAGCTGTAGACACTTCAGCCTGGCTTGTGCAGTAAGGCAAAGCTGAAGGGCTCAGCAACCTGTTCCTACCCAGTAGTACAACTACAACCGATGAATACTGAGAATTCTCAGCACTTATTTCCTTCTTTTCTCCCTCCTCATTCAGTCATTTTGTACCACCTCACCTGCTGCAGAGGTAACAGTTGTAAGGCCACTTAAGAAACATCTGCTTATGGCAGCTGAAACAGATCTGTCAAAAGGAAAGTTATTTGTGAATGCAAATGGGAAACGTCTTTGTACCAACAGTATCCACTGCCTGCCAAAGAGCAAGCACGTAAACAAACCTTCTAAAGGCTTTAGTTTCATACAATAATGGAGGTCCAATAAAGGATAGCAAAGACACAGGAATTAAAAGCTAAAAAGGCAACAACAACAACAAAAAAAAAATCTTACTTGCAGGCCAATGTTTTTATAATGCAGAGGTTTGGGGCAGCTGCCAGACAACAGGAGTTTAAAAAAAGGCTCTTAAGCAAACAATAGCTGTATTGTGCAAGACTGTAACAGCAGCTAGTTAACAGAGAAGAAGAGAGACATTCTTTGAGGTAGACTGCAGCAATCCCAAAGAGATTGTATATCAGGGCAAATTTGAATTCAATCCTGAAGCAAAATATGAGTCATAAGGAAGCTGATGAGTCATTTGAACTTTATAAAAAAAGAGCACATTCATACACAGCTGGCAGTCAGAAGTGGTATTATCTTAAGAAGTACAACTTGAGAAAGCTAAAAAAGCAGCAGTGGGCAAGAAAGCCATTTTAGAATAGTCATAGAGCAGGCAAGTTAAAGCAGGGTCAGTAAGGTGAGAAGAAAACAAGGATTCAGTCTCAGGAGCATCAGACAGCTTGTGGAAGTAGCATGGTTCTGCTTGTAGAAGCTTTGACTCTGTCCATACTGCTAAATAAATGAGTGCAGAAAAATGACCCAAACGCCAAAAAGCACAGACTTCATCACATCTGTGTTGCAAAGGGCCTGTACTCCAGACATCTGCTCTGGAGGCGTGTTGACACACCCCCTCTAAAGGAGATTCAGGGATAAGCCAGAATTCAAGAAACGTGAACAACCAACAGTCCTGAGCCATGCAGCTCCTTCCTTATATCCCCCTCATCTCCCCCACCTTCATGTCCACTTGGCAAGGTGGTTTGAGTCAGCACAACTTGGGTGTGGGAGCCTGAGTCAATTGCCTGTTTCACTGTTCAGCAGCACCAAATCCCAACTGTTTACTTTGGGATTTCAGAGCTGACCAATGGCCACAGCAGTCAGCTCTCCTTGCATGGAAATCAGAGGAGATGCAACAAGCAAAGGCTGGGCTTCTTTCTAGGCAATTTACACATCTTAAGCTAGATTAGAAGCCATCACTGTACAAATACTAAAAAAAATTTCCAGCCTAGGGCCAAATTCAGATCAGCTGTTACAAACAGGATAAGTTGAGGCAGAGGGTGCCCCTTCAGTTCAGCACTGAGGGCCATGAAACCAGCCAGCTTCTGAAAAGGCAAGGGCAGCAGGAAAAGAAGGAGAAACATACCTTTGCTCTTGGAAAGACACCATCACTGCCTCCTTGGAAGAGGCCTTGCCCTTCCAGCAGCATCATTGCATATCTGGTTCCAATGAGCTCAGCAAGGGTTGGTGATGGCCACTTGGTAGGAAAGCAACAGTCCTATTGAAAGACAGAGTTATCCCAAAACTGGGTCTCAAAGAATCAGGAGCATTTTGTTCTCAAAACCCCATTTTGCTTGTGATGGGGATTATCAGGTGACTGACTCTTTGACAATACTAGCAGAGAAACTACTACAGACAGCTGCGTGGTTGCTACAGTTTTCAAACAGATTCCTTTGAGACATTTTACCCTTTGGAGCAGGCCCCAGGATAGATGCCACCCTGGCCTCTCCTGTATACAAAAATCCTTTCCACAGCACAATAACTCTTCTTGCCCAAGAACTACTAGCCCCATATAAATGGAAGCTGTGGTCTCATGGTCAGCCAGAAGAGACAACTGTGCTTTAATCCCCAACATACCTGCATCCCCCACCACATTGCTGAACAAAGAGGCATCAGAGAGTTCAGTTAGAGACTTGCCAAGGTGGGGCAAGGAGGGATGCAGAAAGAAAGAGACAAGGGCACAACACACCTTGTCAGGCCAGAACAGGGTGAGGCCATAATTCAGAGGGTTGCATAGAAGCACAGAGACCCTGGTATTTATCCCACAACCATCATTCAGAGCCTGATAATACCAGTTCTACATATATTATACACTTAAAAGTCACTGACCTTGTGCTATTCACATTTTGTTACCTACTTATTGCCCTTTACTGCAGCTTAAAAGATACTTGTGAGCATATCAGAATCTAGAGAGAAGGAAGGGACATGAAGAAAGGAGGATAGTCTCACTCTCAATTACAGTCTGCTTGAGGAAGTGCTTGATGGACATTTTCAAGTAATATCATGGTATTTTTCTCTTCTTGTACGAGAAAAAAACTTGATTTCTTATCATTCAAGGAGGGAAGCCACTGCAAGGACATTACAGCATCCAGTCTTCTCTTAAGTGCTCTCCAAGGAGAGAATAACATACCAACTTCAGATGGTTATACCACATGTCCCAAGACAAAAGCCATAGAGCATGCTTACTGCTTTCATGAGGATCAAGGTGCAAGTCATTACCAGATTTATCTGACCAGGGTTGCTTGCTGACATGTTGGACTTACAAGCTCCTTGCTTTGAAGGCCTCTCTCTAAAGATTTGGACCTTCCTCTATAAGGAGGCAGCCGCTGTTTGCCAGTGCTCAGGAAATGCTTAGGCATAACATCTGCTGGTGTGGGTGCACTCATGGGAGGAGACATGCAATCTGCAGTGAGATCTGGATAGGAAGAAAATTTTAGGGTGCAGAAAATCCACTCTCAGTTTCTAAGTATTCACGCTGAAAGTTGGACACTCAAGAACACCACACTGCCTTCTGAAGGTAGCAAGACTCAGACCTCTCCCCCTCCAACCCATCTGCTCAGATCACAAAAAAAGCAGAGGTTACAGTAATTATGCTTGTCAGTAGACACTGATGAGGCTTCATTAGCATCATTCAGTTTAATAAAATGAAGTGCTGCACTTTCTACTTGAATATTCAAACCACTCATTTAGCTTTTACTGCAAATTCTAGTCAGGCATTTGGGGATATGCAATCATTGTTCTGAAGCTGCAGGAGCTACACAAGCTTCAGTCAGCTGCAGAGAAACGATTTTCTAAGGGCACCCCCCCAAACTCTTTAGCATTGGAACTTCTCCTGCAAAGTATCTTCAGGTGGACATTGAGCCCAGACCAAAGGTTTGGGAGCCCATCAGACCACTGGCTGTACTTTGTCACCTGGTTCAGATGTGCAGCCAGAAGTGGACTGACCTGTGCTGATGCAGGATACTCCTGACAGCCTGGTGGAGGGAAGGCAGGTGCTAGCAGGCAGCTTGGGAGTGGTTGCCTGTAGACCAGAGAACCAGGATGTTCATAGTCTCCATGGAAGAGACACCAAGGCCACTTCATCAGAAGTACTGCTGCTTAACAAAACCCAGGATTGCCCACAACTGATCAGAAATGTTCAAGGCTCAGCCAGAAGTGGAGCAGACAAAAATCAATGGAGTACATTCAGAAACTTTCTATTTCTTCTTGGAGTATAAAGTTATTTCCCCCTGCACTTCACAGCTAAGAAATTCCAGCCAAGCTAGTGAAGTTTCCAGTTCACCTATTCTCTCTCTTGCCCAAATCCAGTAGTGGATACTAGTACTAAAGTTTCATCTGTTCTAGAACCAACTTGGCAAAATCCTCCCCACACAACCCATGGAATGCATTGGAACCATTTTTCTTGGCTCCAGCTCACATGTAGCAACACTGGAGACTAGGTCACAAGACTAACCCAACCATTCAAAAACTAACCCAAATCATTAACTCAAACCCAATGCTTTATCTCAACAGCACGGTTTCTACCTTGCCTAGAACAGGAGAAAACAAATTTGATTATATTAGTCTCCATATGAAAGTCCTTCTAGTTAGCAGTAATTACATCAACTACAGGGTTCTCAAATGCTGAACATTCCTACAAGTAGCTCAGACTGAGGCAAATATAGCAAAAATTTTCTGCTTTTATAATTATTATCTGTTTTCCTCAGCTAGGCAACTGCATTTCACACAAATATTTACAGAAAACAGATTCCTCTTTGTATGCCAGAGCATCTGTGCTAGAAATTATGTGTTAGGCTTAAGTCCGCTTCCACAGAATTTAAGAATATGCTCAGACTGAATCCCAGAACCACAAAGTCAAGCTTTTAATGACAGCCAGGAGTTAAAGAACCCAAAGACTGCATTGTGGTTTACTGAAGAATAGTGCCCCCAAAATAACTCCACAGACAAACAAGTGGGAATTCACCCATCAAGTTCCTTCCTCAAAATAAATAGTTAAATTTTCCTTCCCTGAGCTCACATACCACATGAAATCAAAATATGTCAATATGCCTAGCATCAAATGCCTCACTGTGAGGTAAGAGTGGGAATATCCTGGTCCATACTGGCCAGACTCCCATGCTATTTTAACTTTTGCAGGACCTAGTTTTAAGAGACCAGGGCAGACTTCAATTCTGTAAAATCATAGAATATCCTGATTTGGGACCCAGAGGATTATCAAAGTTCAACACCTGCCTTTGCACAGGACCACTCCAAGAGTCACACCATATGCCTGAGAGCATTGTCCAAATGCCTCTTGAGTTCTGCCAGGCTTGTTGCTGTGACCACTTCGCTGGGAAGACAGTTCCAGTGCCCAACCCTCCAGGTGAAAAACCTTTTCTAAAAAACTAACTTAAACCTCCCCTGACTCAGCCTCAGGCCATTCCCTTGGATGCTGTCACTGTCAGAGAAATCAGTACCTACAGGTTGCAGTCATGCCACAAACAGAAGTGTTTGAAGATGAAATGAGCTTCTGTGGGGAGAAAGGACTTCAGTGAACCCAGTAGTACCACATACACTTTTGAGACAAGATTTCCTACACTAGGATTTGTTTCCAGGCTGTGTATATGCTTGCAACTCTAATTCCTGAAGTATGCATGCCTCTCCATAAAGCTTTACCTGAGCTCCCAGATGCTGTGTTCCAGTGTTGGCAATTTTAAACTCAGTACTGGCACCTTGGAGACATAAGAAATTGTTGCTTGGAGAGTTGAAGGCAGCATTTGATGCTACAAGAATTTCTGCAGGGGAGAGGGAGAACAAAAAGCCCATACTCAGACTAAATGAGATAGAGCTGGGACAAGAAAACAGCAAATTTGATACCCACACATTGGAATTTGAGATTTAGCCAGGCTTTGTCCTGGTAGTTACATAATCCTTTTTTCTTTTCTTAGGTGATGATCAAAATCCTGTAATCTCACTTAGTGGATAGACAAATTTGAACAGCCACAAAATGAAGGACAAGTTAAAATATCTTTTGACTCTTAATAAGCCACAAACAGATTTTTTAGAAATAGCTATTCTTATGCCATACCACCTCTATCACACAGAATTTGTATTCCTCCCTGCCCCTTAAATTACAAACATTATTGAAAAGATAAGTGGGCTTTCATTTCCATGGCCATCTATTACTTTTAGCCAATGGTGACTTTGCTTGCTTGCTAGGTCACTCTATAGCAGGTACCTCTGGGCCTGCTCCTCTTTTCCTGTACTACTGTCCAAAGCTTTGGTGGTTGCTTTACTTCTGCCATGAGTTGTTCATGCCAGCTGGGCTCTTGTGGCACACACTGTTTCGGCTTCACCTTCAACATCTGCAGGCAAACCATAGCAACACAAAGGGCCATTGGACAGAGCAAGGAGACCAGTGGTGACAGAACAACTGCATCAGCAATGTCACTGTTTTACAAGTGCTTGTCATGCAAGAAGGCACTGGGCCCTGCACGAGACAGCCTTCAGCACTATGTACAGTAGAATACTTTAGCAACTCTCAAATTTTAAATCAAAAACTCCAAAAGCTCTTTCAAGACCACAAAATGTTGCAAATTAAAGAAGCAGTGGAAGAACTAGGAAGATCATATTTCTTCTACAAAGATGTCAACTCCCATTTTTCTAGTACCATGTTTGGCAGGAGAGTCTATTCAAAAGTTAAATATAGTTAATATAATCCCCCTCCCAAATAAACCAGTAGCTAAGGTATTAGCTTTATATCTCTTCAAAATTTCCTGTTACCTCCAGAATTACCTTGTTTTGCCATCATCAGATGCAGCACCAGGTCACCTACCGGCCTTAGATGAGGCTTGAGAGCAGCTACATCAACTTTGAGGGCCCTGTGCTTTTGCTTGATGGTCACCTGAAAGAGAAGTGATGCTTAAGAAATAGTTCTTTCTCTGCTCCTTGTACACTCTGCCATTCAGTGGCAGAGTGAATGATACAAGTCAGAATCTGGGAACAGGGAAGGTGGAGGAGGCATTAAAAACCAGAACAAAAGTCCAAAGCAAACAAAAACCCCCCAAAAATCCCCACCTCAAAAACAACAACAAAAAAAAGCAAAAAAACAAACAAAAAAACCCAACAAAACAAGCCCCAAACAAACATAACCCCCCCACAAAACAAACAACTCTCCCCCCCAAAACAAACCACACCCGCCCCCCCCCCAAAAAAAAAAAAGAAACAAACAAAACAAAACAAACAAAACAAAACAAGGAGTTGGGAAGTGTAAAATAATGACATTTCCTTATATGGGGTTTTGGTAGGGAAAGATTTGCTCGTGGCAAACCAGAGGCAATCAGAAGTACTGCACAGCCCTTAGAGGCTTGCACAACAACCACAAAGCCTTCGAGCCCAAACAGCTCGTTAACTGCTCTGAGAAGCAGCTAGAAATCACTGTACTCAAATATTAATGTCAGGAGTGATCCCAACAAGAACTATGGTCACATCATATTCATCAGTAAAAGCTTGGTTCCAGGAAGGAGAGCAATTGAATGGGTTATCAGGACTGTAACAAGAACTGCAGCAGCAGGCAGCTGTACTCCTAAACCAGAGTCCCAGAGTCTGGCTGACAGCCCGACAAACTAGAAACAATAGCTAGATAGAATTGCAGGGCAGATAATGTGAAGCATCAAGCCCTGTGCTTGCCACACAGGGGAGAACTGAAAAAAAAAAGTCAATTGCACATGAATGTCTTTAGCTGCCTTGTTCACTTATTGGATTTTGAGGCTATGCCATTTACTTTTACTTGTGGGTACAACTTCAGAACACGTGGGAGTGCAGGTAGAACAACACTACAGCTCCCCACACTAGCTGTGCTTCCATTCACTTGCAAATTAGACCACTGTTTGCTACAGAAGCTTTAAAATAGCCTTGCAGATGGAGATATCCTAGTTTAAGAGCCTTCACAAAGACCTGAGTAGTTGCACTCTGCTTTCTTTCAGCATTTCTGACTACTACTCTTCAAACAAACTTGTGCTTCTTGTGGATCAAAGAAAAGTTATCAAACAGAAAAAATGGAAACAAAAAAAATAAAATCAAGACCCAGATCATCCTGACACATTGAGTTACAGTTCTGTACTGCACAGTGCATTGATACACAGTATGTTCCAAGGAATACAAGTTAGTTATGATGCACAGTCTCCTTACTAATACTATTAATTTACATATCCATCAAGATACCACCTCCAAACACATGACACAGCATTACCTTGAAGCTGAAGACACAGTCAAGCCAAGCAAGAACTGGGATTTTATGGAGGTGCATGGTTTAGCTGAAGCTTTTAAACCTGCTACACACCAGCAGCACCAACAAAGAGGGAAAAAAAAGCTGATGTCTAGTGCAGTATGCAAAGTTTTCAATTTTTTTAATACCATTCTTTATTACAAAAAAATGTCATCTTCTGCCAAGACATCTGTTTGCAAAGCACACCAATGCCACAAGGCCTTGTGCCAATGTTTTAGATCTGCTCATCATTCCCAGCTCAAGCTGCAGCAAGCAAAGAGCATCACAAGCCTTTACAGACACCCCAGACATTTTTGTATCGGGTTATCTTCACCAACCATGTGGTGAAGGTAGAAGTCTCTGCCCTTCCCTGTGAGGGGCCCAAAATTTTTTACCCTAATTTCTTGCAATAGCTGAGTACACTGCCCAGAGGTGTCTGCCTGAGGCTGAGCAGAGAACTGTCTCAAAAGTGCTTTTGCACTTGCATACACACCACAGCATCTGGGAAGGCAACAAGTAAAAGATGCCAGGCACAGCTCAGCTCAAGGAGCCTGGAAGGACACAAGTGTCCAAGGTGGAAAGCACAAGGAAGCAAAAGTGTGTTCCATGAAATGCTGTGCACAGGGCAGAATGACTGCTGCAGGGAAGTGAGTGGTTGACCCTGGAGGGAGAAGAGTTTTACTATAGCAGTTCATGAAACTGTGGCTACTCTGGCTTAAAAAGTTACTGGAAATTAACTACTTGGGTGGACTAACAGGGTGATCACAGTGATTGAGCTGCAGCTGAGAGGGAACCCCAGACACTTCTGGACTTCAATGTACCTTTGAAAAAAAGCATGCCTTTGGAGAAGAGGTCTCAACACATACTGCTCAGAAATGGAGTGGATGTTTCCAAAGTTAACTGTTGACTCCAGTCACTCACCTTCCGCAGGGCGTACCTCTTGTGCTGAATGTCATCCAAAAGCAGCTCATAGGGAGAGCAAACACGTTCTTTTGGAGACATACAGTGCTGTGATCGCTCAGTGGCCTTGCGCAGCCTCACACCAGTCTGCAGCTCACAGATGACATCATGCCACAGAGATGCCTTGGAGAAACCAGCAAGGGCCAAGTCAGTAGTTGGCTAGAACCCCCAGAGTAACATCACTTCCCTCCATGTAACAGAGCACACTAGGCAGCTGAAGTCATTCAGAAACACAGAATTGTGTCCTTACTATGCCCTCTACTCACTTCCAGGTCAGGGTGCAGCACCACAGCAGAAAATTGCTTTTCTGTGCAGAAGTTAATTTACAACAAGTAAACTTGTAGCTGGCTCACCAGGCTCATTCCCAGAATTTGTCATTAACTTTATGGATGTACTTCAGCAAAATACAGGTTTTGCTGTCAGGTAAATAAATAGACTTGTTTTCTTTCTGCAAGTGCTCCAGGTGCCAGAGTGTTTTCATATTATTGGATCCTAGGAAACACTGGAAATGAAGACCCAAATCTTACCATTAAAATCCTCCAAATTTTCAGAAAACCAAGGGTTGAAATGTCCAGAAATAAAAAAGGAAGACAAGTAGACAAGGGACCTCACACTTAACAGCAGCATAGGTTAGCAGTCTCAGCCTAAAGACACAAGCTAAAAACCCTGACATCTGCTCATCCTGTTTCTGTACTAGTATCTGAGGATGTTCAGGGATGCAGTATAACTCAACAAAAGTTAAAGACAGGGAAAAAAATAATCAACTCAATAGCATGTTTAGACAACATTGTAATGGAAGGGCTAAATCAAGAGCTAATCTGGATCCCAGTGGCAAACTGAGTAAGAACAAGTAATTGTATTATAAACAGTGAAAGGGAAGCAAAACATTTTAGAAAACTGCCTCAGAACAAACTATCTGACTTAGGTTTCTCTCTCTTCTACTTACAGCATGAAGCATGTTCTCACTACTTACCCCTTCAGAAGACATATTTTTGTTGAATTGTTTTAGTCTAGATTTGGTAGTCATACCTCAACTCCAAAAAACCAGAACTCCCAAACAATGGCCAAACACTTGCCCTATCTCCTAGGTTATACTTAATACTGTGTGGGAAAACACAAAGAAGTCTCTGGGAAAACTCATCAGTACTAAAGACTTTTGAATTAGCTTATCCCAAGACATTTGTACTTTATAGAGCTGCATTTCACATGGTGACTGAACTTGACTGAGAGACATGACCTGAAGAGAGACTTCTGTACTGTAATATTGCCACATTCATTTGAGGTTAAGAACTGCTTTCAGCTGGCCATTTCAGACCAACTCACATATCCAAAACATTTTTCAGATGATGGTGATATCATTAGCACTCATGCTTTTATTTCCCTGCAGACTAGGTCGCTGCAATTATTCTATTTTTGCCATCCCTTGTATTGTCAAAAGCCACCTTAACTTTCCACAATCTATGCAGTACAACACAAAATGCTACAACACTCTAAACCCATTACCTTGAGTTCAAAAAGTGAATGCCAAGACAGCCGTGTTTCTAACAGGTCTCACTGCCTAAATTTCAAGGTGAACATCAACTTGGGGAATGCACAGATAAGCTCTGCTGAAACTGCATGCTGTCAGGCTGTGGTCTGCATTTCAGAAGATCGGTTTTCTATCAGTCAGCATGAAAAAGTGTGGTTCATAGGGCACGTCACCTGCTTAGCACCACTCAAGACATCAGCTCTAACCTGTGGGATCCCAGAGAACCTGGCACCCTGGTTATTTTAAACTCAAGAAATTGTCAGAGCAATGCAATCAACTGGTGCTTAGGGATTTGGAAACTAGAGGCAGATGATTCGCAACAGACATCCAGCTTTTGGAATTCATGCCTCCTGAAGGAGCAGAGGCCAGATACACTGGCCTTCAGGCCACAAGGCAAAGCCCATGTATTTTTCATGTATTGCCTGCAGAAAAGAGCTACAGCAGTTGATGAGTTTGTGGTTTGACATAGCTTGCCAGTTTATTTTAATAGATCACAAAATTGAGAATATGCCCAAATACACATTTCACATTTTCATACGAATAGTTTGAGCACGCTTTAAAGTGAGTGCTATTTAGACAAAGGGAGTGAGTCCACAAGTCTCTCGGGGCTCGCTGTTTGTCTCCACAAACTCCAGACTACAGAGTTTATGCTGGGCAGAGCTCCAGCCTCAACTGCTATTTGTTTCTGATTGAACCCTGACTGTGTAGGGCCTTGAATAAAGCACAGTAAGTTGCTTTCCCTGCCCCAAACACACAGTCCAGCATCTATGGAAGCACAGAAATCAAAGACAAGACAGTGCACAGAAGGTAGGAGTGACATCTCCTCACCCTCCTTCACTCCTTCGAGCTGCACAACCACAAAGATGGACAATGCTACCGGCCTCAGTTCCTGACCAACAGAGATTTCACATAAGAGTGAGCTAGTCCACCCCAGGACTGACAACAACAGAAGAAATTTCTGGGAACTTTCAGTCCAGCTATGAGAAAGGAACAGATTGCTTTTGGCAAGTGTCAGTTCTTGCCAAGAGCTGGAATTTGGGGCTCATTTGCAGGAAGAAAAAGCCTGTGTAACTGTTTGCATGCATTTACTCCTAAGACTGCCTCCAACTTCATTCTTAGAAGTGATTCAAGTTGGACCACAAAGACAACCTTTGAGTAGAAGTCCATGTGAGATTGACATATTAAATAGTTTTAACTTTGAGTTCACTCCCCAGCTTGTTTTGCAAACAAGTCTTTAACTACTCAGACTCCTGAATAACCGAAGCAGTTTAATTTGTGTTCAAGCTCTATTTTTCATAGAAGAGTCAATGGAAAGCTTCAGAGAGCCATTGCTGACAAAAAAAAAAAAAGAAAAACAAAACAAAACAAAAAAAACCAGTCCCCCATAATGAAGAAAATAAATGTCTTACACCATGGGTTTTCTTCTTTTGAATGGGATTTTCCAGCCAATCTTCCACATCCACTTTTCTCAGTCTCTGAGAAAAGCAAGCACATGAGGTCATCACTTTACACTCTTCAGTGATTTCCTACCTATCAAGCATAAATTACTAATTTTTATCTGAAAAGCCTAGAAGCTCCAAACACCTAAACTTTCAAATGCTACAATAAATAAAAGTGGCCCAGAGAGAGCAACTATTCACATTGTGAAAACAGAACTTCATCCTGGTGCTCCATTTCTAGTGCAATGAGAAGGTTACTTTCAGACTTGGTGAGTGTGTGAAGATAGAAGGAATAGCAGCTAATGGGTAATCCTAAACATACCTCTTTGGAGGCCTGGATGACGGTCACAAGCTTCTGAAGTTCAATATATTCAGTAAACAGACTCCTACAGGTCATTTCATAATGGCTGGTAGCCTCAGAAGGCCTGGACAAGTGCTCCTCACAGGCCTGAAAGAAGTGCAGCTATTTCAAAAAGAGCTTGAAATTTTGAAAAATAAAACATGGTAGGATGGAATAAAGCAAGATTCTGTTTCCTCAACCCATATTTAAAAATAATCTTCTTCACTGCCCCATTATTTTCTTTTCTATTGCAGATACAGAGGAACAAGGAAGATGCTCAATCTTTTATGCACAATAATGGAAGTAGCTGTGTAATTTGTCTATCTTGTTTTCCATAAGGTTTGCTTTGAAACAAGCACCTGGAAGGGGAAGCCTCCAGTTCAAAAAAAAAAAAAAACTACCCACAGCAGGTGGAATCACTTGCCCTGTTCTCTTTCCCTACCCTGATCAGATAGAGGAATGGGAAGTTTCTCATATCTTTAATTCATGGCTGAGAGAAAAATATCTGTTTGAGTTGAGACCTTCAGCAGAAGCCCTTTTCTCCAGAAAGGGAGATTTTTTTCAATAGCCATAGTGTTCTAGGTATTGAATTTGGAGACTGTGTACAGAAGGAATTGATGGACACAGCTGTGGAAGAGCCATGCTCACTCTTCCTTCTTAATTACTTTCCAAAAGAATTAATATGTTCAAAACATCTTAATGGTTTTACCTCTGATGGGAAACGCAATGTTCCCTCTCTGCCCTCCAATAGCCCACACAGCTTTTCACCAGAAATGATCTTGCCTCTCTGTCTACAGCATTGTTCCATCAACTCCTCTAAAGATGCTGTATTTATTAAGGAAGAAGAAGGAAACCTTGATAACCCTCTGCAGGGTGACTGGTGGTTTTGTTGCCTTGTCATCCAGTTTCAACATGAGGCACAGCAGTTTCTCCAAAGGATCACTCAGTTCTCGCTCCATTTGACTGTCAATTCCCCAGTCCAGGGCTTCATATATCACCACTCCCAAGTACTTCAACAGCTGCAGACAAGAGACCAAGGAAGAAATGCAGCTCAAAGCATTGTGGCAAACATCACAGCTCTTACTTTCCAGCCACGTATGCACCCTCCTCTGTTCCTAAGGACTGAGCGCATCTCTCAGGATGAGAAATACCCCTCATTTAAGCTGGTTTAAAGTTTTTAAATGGCCTTAACTGCTACCCCTAAGATATCTGTTATCAGGATGAGACTGTGGCCCATATCACAGTAGACAGCATCTGTGCACATTGTTTCCCAGTCCCATTGTCTTACTTGAGTTCAGTCCAAGCATTTTGTTTCCTTTTCCAGGTTACAGGGTAGTCACTCTCACAGGGCACAGTAAATTCACACACCTTGATAGTTTTCCAAAACATCTACATCTCCTGAGCAGGCCTCCTACTACAACAGGATTTTATCAGCACACACCATGAAGGTAAAGACACAGGCTTACCTCATCCTCTGACTGCTGAATGTTGCCAGCATCTGAAAGGGAAAAACGCAGGTCAGGGGAGAAAAACAGCTGCATAGGCATTGATAAACAGCTTTTAGAACCCTTTTTGAGAGAGGGGAACAGGAAGCATTGTTTCTAATAAGGTAACTAACTCCTCTGACTAAAGTCAGTCGCACCAGGAGGAAGCAGGTCTGTGTCTAGGGAATCCTGGAAAACAAAATAGGAGACTAATGTTATCCTGAGCATTAGCCCAAAGTAACAGCTGCTGCATTTCGTTGTTTGTTAATTGATATCCAACTTCCAGGGGAGGCACAGGATCTTTGTCTATTCTTTACTATCCACTTTAGTCCCTGAAGAATTAGCCTAGCACTGACCTCTGCTGCAGTCCAACCCAGCACTACATAATACAGCGTTATTACCACTTGCTGGCTACACATAGTAACCAAAAAAAGGCAAAGTACCAATCATAAATCTACTGCAAGAATTACCATAACAAAGGAACCATACACTGGAAGATGAACAGAGCAGTACATATAACAAAGCCTCAGACTATTTATTTCAAATAACATATTAGAAGGCTTTCATCACAGCTATTCCCTAGAACCAAATTACTCAACAGAGCACTACTAGAGAAATTAGTAGGTCAAACATCTGTATTATCACTCATCTACAGTCCACTGAAATAAGTATAGGCAGGAGAATAGCCTCATGAAAGCATACACAGAAAAGGGAAAATAAAAACCAAAAAAAAAAAAAAAAAAAAAAAGCAGGGAAAAAAGAAAATTCCCCCTACTTCGTCCTCACATTTCAGCCTGTTATGGGAACAACCCTTGGCATCTGCAGGTATCTATGCTCTTACCAGACTTGTGATAGACCTTGAAGGAAGTAGTACCATCAGCATGGATAAAGATGCTCCCAGAACCTTTTATGAACACAGAACAGAGTGATGGGCACAGCCCCTGGATCAACTGGTCTATTTTTCTGCAGCACTGGAAGCAGATAGCCCAGGCTTCCTCCTCACTTATAGGATGTTCAAAACACCTCAGAAGCTCAGCTAGAGAGACCTTCACAATCCTCTGCTCATACCCTGAAGGATCCATTTTTCCTTTCACTTCTAACCTCTACTCTTAGCCTAGGAAGCTTAAAACTCCATTTTCCAGGCTGGGTAAGTGCTCACAGCAGCTTTTTATCAGTTGATTTGCTCTTATCTCTCTTCCCTACAGGTGCAACCATTAATGCCAAGTTTTTCTCTGTCTTTTTAAAGAGATATGACTTAATCTGTATTTGTACAAGATTTCCTGAAAGAACAGAGTAAGCGCACAACAAAATGGAATCAAGAGAAAGTATATGTGTAGAAAAATTGTGTTCAGTTTAACTCCCTTGTTTCTAACAAATATATTAATTGCACCAATATTTGCAAGTAGGAAAAGAGTATGTTCAACTTCAGGCAGGGAGGTAAAGAGGCAGGAAATATCTTGTACTTGAGGGAGGAGAACTCAGAACACCACAAAAATCATTTTGATAGAAAACCCTTCCAACAACACTAATAAGTTACAGCAATCAACTCCATGGGGCACCTGCAATGGCCTCCTGCCACAGCAAATTCCAACAGCAGGGACCATGAACACGGAGCAATCGGGATGGCCAGGCAGATACCTGGGGCATGGGCAAGAGGGCCCTTCCTTGCTTAGAAAGCTGATAATCACAGGATCAGTTGGGTGGGAAAAGCCCTCTGAGATCATTGAGCCCAATCTGTGACTGAACACCAGTGTCAGCTACACCCTGGCACTGAGTGCCACGTCTGCTCTTTCCTTAGACACCCCCAAGGACGGTGACTCCATTCACCTCCCTGGGCAGCCCATCCCAATGTCTGACCACCATTTCTGTGAAGAAACTCTTCATAATGTCCAGCCTGAACCTTCCCTGCTGCATCTTGAAGATTATATCCTCTTGTCGGGATATGAATTGCTCCTGGTCTGAAGCCGATCACGCAGCTTTTTCAGCACTTTGTGGGCTGTGTGTGACATGGGAGGGCAGAGAGGCAGGGCTGGGGACTGGCTCACCCCCAAGAACACCCCAGCACCGCCTCACAGAGCAGCTTAGCTGCTGCTGCGCTGGCTCCCAACGGCCACAGTTCCCGAGGCACATGATGGAGAATTGCGAGAAAGTGTGAATAACACTCATAATTTGTAGTTATTTCCCTTCTCGCTTATGGCATTTGGGAATGCAGCGCATCAATGCCAGGCCCCGGGCCATGACACACCCCCGCGAGGTGACTTGGTCCGACCCGCAACTCTCCCCGCCGGCCCGTCCGGATGGTGCCGCCCACGCTGGGGCTCGCCGTGCGCAGCGGGAATATGGCGGCGCCCAGGTCGGCGTGGGACGGGTGGAATATGCCCTGGAACCGGCTGGACGTGCCCTGGCCCGCAAACAGCGCCGCGGTGCTGCTGGAGGCCCAGCACCCCGCAGGTCCAGGCGCGGTGCCGAGGGGATAGAGGGTGTATGAAGCTGCTCCCGGGTGGTTGTGGTGGGTGGTCGGTCGGTGGGAGCCGGAGGAGCGGCTGGAGCGTCGGCGGGCGCTGAGGCGGTGCCCGATTCTGGTGCCCGGTGCTGAGGCGATGCCCGGGTCTCGCCCGCAGTGAGGTTGCTGTCGGCGCTGCGGCGGCGATGCGACATCGCCGGAAAGCGGCTGTCGGGGCCGGGCCTGGCCGCCGAGGAACGCGTCGTGCGCGCCATGCTCTACGTGTACCACACCAGGTTGCTCCGGCACCGGCCCTACCTGGCCCTGCAGCAGGTGAGCACCAAACCTCGCTTGGGCGGCAGGGACCCGGCAGCTCGGTACTCCCGGCCCCCAGTCACCACTTCCCGAAAAGCCTTTGGAGTAGCATTTGGCGCCCAGAGCATCGTGCAAAAAAAGTCTGGGAGCAGGTGCATTTTTGTTCTCTCATGGTTGAGCCCAGTGGGTTTCTTGGCCCTGTGCAGCAAGTGAAATTTCCATTTTCCAGCCCTGGTCTCCGATACTGACGCTGAGACCTGAAGTAGGTACAATTCCATACCTTTGAATACATGAATAATACAGGGACATCATTCTCAACTAATTGTAATAATGGGAGGGAGGAATAATAATCCTATCCTACTTATTGGATACTTTCTGTTTTAAGATGAAAAGTGAACATCTTGCCAGTTTTCCAGGAAAGGGGTTGTCAGCATCTTAAAATAACTGTTTTGAAATGGAGTAGGAGTGGTGCTTACCTTCTTGCTTTATGTATTTTCCTTCTTGACATCCAGTAGTAAAGGCCTTTGTATACAGCAGGGAAACCATGCAGCACCAATTAAACATGGGTTAGTCCAGTCCTTCACTTATATCTATATATATAGTAGAGTGATGAAGGGATGTTTTTCATCATAGTGCAGATATAGAAATGTCCCAGAACATCCCATCACACAAACTTGCAGTGTGGGCTGTTAAACTGATAAGGAGAAGGTGTCATTTAATATAGTGACAGTTCTTAGACCAGAGCAATCATTCTCTCAAAATACCAGTCAAAAGAGTTTTCTCCTAGGTAGAGCAATGTTTGAAGCGCCTATGGAAAATGAATCTGGTGGGCTGCCTGGAAACTCTGGTAGAACTGATTCCCAAGTAAGTGTCATTATCTCATATCTTGTAGTATCCATTAACTCAATCTGCAGAGCTAAAGTAAGAGGATGCTAGATCATAACCAACTCTTCATCCATCTATCAACACAGGAAAAATGCATCCAAAGCCTATGCAGAGTGCTTGGTTCCCAGCCAGCCTATGCTGGAAACAGTGGCTTTGAAGGTATTGGGAGGCTGCAAGCTCATACTACGTCTACTGGATTGCTGCTGTAAAGCTTTTCTGTATCCTTTTTTCATCACAAAAATTTTCTTAGAGTTCACCAGTAGCACTTCATGAGGCCAAAACTAGGTCCTGTGTAGGCCCTGTATTGCTGATGGACTCAACAGTGCAATTCATATGTGCAACTTGAAGTTTCTTTGATAGCCAAACAACTTCTTTTCAGGTTATTATGTAGAAACCTCAGGCTGTTTGGCTGGCAGCTGTTCTGCCCTTGAGCAATCTAAAGTTTGGATACTCATCTCCCAGATTTTTATTCCAGGATACTGCCTTGTGAATTGCCTCTACTTGGTGTGTTCAGCAAGTCTCATTACATGCTGTTTATTTTTTTAACCTTAACTGCTGTAATCTTCAGCTTGTCCATTAAACACCTCTGCTCCAAGGAATTCATACTCCTGAATACTGTGGCTTCAGGGCTCCTGAGCCGACTCTGGTTTGTGTGTTCAAAAGTCTGTCTTGTTTGTGTCTGTCTGTTTGATGTGTCTGTCAGGGAGAAGAGTTTGTAATTAGGCCTCTCTGCTAAGGGAGTTTTATTCAATTTGGAGTAGGAGAAGGGAGGGTCCCTCCATGCCTTTGGACTTGATTCTAGCACCTACGGAGTTGAACAAGTAGAGAGACTTCTTACATGCTCTTATGAAAGGCTTTGTTCTTGGATCTTAGCAAACTGTATGTAGCTCTAATGAAAACACAGTATTAGTGTCAGCCTGCCACAAACACCTGGTACTCTGTGCAGTGAGGAGTTAAGTCCTGCCTCATGTTGAAATGGAAAGGCTGGGATAAGTATATTTCTATTATACGGCTGACTTTTCCAGGGAAATTTGTGTTCTGGTCTGTCTCATTCTGAGAGAATAACTGCTGTCTGTAACTGAAGGAGTAACACCATTGTTGGGACAACTTTCTTTGTCACAAGAAATCTTGTAACTCCAGGAAAGATACTGCAGGCAATTTCATGGCATCAGGCCTGAGTTGGTGCAGGGTGCTTTTGTGGGAAGACCTCATGGCACCTTGGATGTGATCCAAGAACCTGATGGGTCCAGAGTGGGGCACTCAGAAGAATTCTATGGAAGCAGAGGAGCTCCTGATCAGAATATACCAGTTAAGTCACTTCTGCATTCTGATCTGGAACAGTTCCTTAAAGCTCACTCTTAAGGATAGCAGGATAATGGAGTGTAAAAAGGTAAATTTGTACTGAGGGGACACAGGTAAAGAGCAGCTGAGCTGAAGGTAGTTGTTCAGTGAGCATCATGTTTTGCTCAAGGTGACTCCATTCCTTTTTCTCTTCCGTTTCCAGGATTCAGTACAGGTGTGTGTTGGAGACCCTCATGTCGTTGTACAGTGTCTTGTCGACAGTGCTTCATCTGGTATCTGAGACCCAACAGACCCCTTATATCAAGGGATTTACCTTCCCTTCTGATATTGGTGACTTCCTTGGAGCTAACATATATTCTGAGGCAAAGAAGCAAAAGGCTGAAATGCTTACAGCAAAAAAATCTACCTGCTGGATGAAGAAGCTCTTCCCAGCAATGCCTGAGGCAGCATCAAAGGTTGGGGAAAAATCAGATACCTGTGCAAGTGGTGTTAAAAACCATAGCATCCCATGTGCCGTGGACATTGGAGAGACAGTTGTGGTGCCCACAGCCAGGAGAGGTAAAGCCTTGTGCCAATGTAATGGTTTCTGACATCTCAAAGACTGACTGCAACTTCTGTCCAACAGGGCCAAGCACTTCTACTACCCACAGTGTGGTTCTAGTACAAGCTCCCTATCTTTGAAAGAAGAGAATGCTGCATGTACCCTTGCCTTTATAAAGCTGTGGATAATGTCAGTATCATGATTTTGGGTGGGGGGGGTCTTTTAAACAGGATACAGCCTGGAGAGAAGCATGGAATGAATGCAGTATACAGGTCCTGAATATATTTATTTGTACTTTCCTGCTTTTGCATAGCTAAGAAGCTATGGACACTGTGTGCAGTCCATACAAGAGTAGGTAAGGCTGTAGGTACAGGATGCACAGGAAGTATGCTATGCTTGCTGGTTCTGAACTGTGCCCAAATACTCCTCTGCAGTCAGGGCCATGACGAGTGACTGCAGCCGTCTGTGTGTGTGAAAGCTCTTACCCATTAAGTTCTCCTTTGCAGCCATCTGTAAACCTCTGCATGCTCTTCATTCCTTGCCCGCTGCAAAGCGCAACTCACGTCCCCTTGAGTTTGCCTGGAAATGCTGATTACAGGTGTGAACCTGCTGAGAATTCTGTGGCATCTCTGAAGAAAGAAATACAACTATCTCTTCTCTTCTCTTTCTCTGTAGGAAAGCACCCAGGGTTTGACGTGAAGAGCTTGTTTAGGCCAGCCAGACATTCAACACAAGAGGTTTGTATGGTACAAACCACAAGAGGTTTGTTTTACATATTAGGTTGGTGATTCAGGTTTTGGTTTACACAATAGTTTTTTTTGTATTTAAAGGCTCTTAAGACTTCAAACACAGTATCCCTGATATCGTCCCCTTTTCCTGCCTTATTTTTGCTTGTCTAACAACTCAGGCTAGTATGGAAGGTTTGCACAGAAAACCACTATTTATTTCTGCTTAGGAATTTGGGCATTTGTTGGTTTGTCAAGGGAAATAAAAATTCTGAATATCTGCCTCTTGTTTTTGTATTCCACAAAACAAGACTGCTCTTTGCTTTTCCCCTTAGAAAATAAGGAATGTTCTCATAAAAAAATCCCTGTGTTCTGCTCCCTTCCAGCAGAAAAGATCAGACACATCATCTTTTTAAAACACCATTTCTGTTACTGTTTGTTTCAGGGTCTAAGCATTGCATCAATACCTTTTAAAGCAAAGTCATCACCACTTTTGTCTCGAATTGCAAAATCACAGCACACTGAACCTCTTGTACAGATGATTCAAAAAGCTGCATCATTTGGGGAGCTGTCAGAGGCACTCATAAAAGCTATTCTGTGGTGCAAAAACAACAAATTAAAATCAGAAGCTTATTTTCTGCGTAACAAGTTGTTGAAAAGCAACCGGCTGCACCATGTCGAGGCTCAAGGATGCAGGTAGTTTTGCATGGGTGTGGGATTTCTCAGTCTAACACATTATATTTTAATATTATGTATTTTGCTATAGTATAGTGAAACATGGTGGTCTAAGCCATTCTTTTAAAACTCAGAATCACTAGTTCAGGTTACTGGGTGCTCTGACCATGGGCCTTCTGTTTAGTTTCAGTCACTTGTGATTTAAAAGGGTTTTAAAAAGCTAACAAATGTACAATACTTAGGAGGGAGGATGAAAATGCAAGTTAAATCCTGTACATCTTTTATGGTAACAGCCATATGAGGCAAGAGTTATCTTTATTCAGACTGCCTTGGCTACTATTGTACAAGGTGCTGTTCTGTTTCCCTGGTATGATAAGGAAAATTATAGACAGGTAATAATGAAATCTCTCTAAACTCCAAATGAAGTACCACTTCAGTAGCTGATAAAGTTCTGTTTTGTGCACTTTTCTCCCCTTAAGCTTGAAGAAAAAGCTTCGCTGTGTAAAAATATCTGTCTGTAAATACCTACTGTACGGATCACAACACATGAGCTGGCCAAGGCAGCCACTCAGGGCACGGTTCTGCCAAAGGAGGATCAGATCATCTGAACTCTTGAAGACAGGTCTAAAGACTGGTGGGCAAAAGCCTCCTGAGCTTTTTGGGGTCTGTGAGAGCAGTGCATCACTCATCCTCCCAGCTTACCAGGATGGGTCTCCAAGTCAGGAAGAACATTCCAGGATTGATATAGGACACATCAGACAAAGCACAACAGGAACCCCTAAGCAGCTGCTGCTTGAAGGAAGTCCTGGCCCAGTATGGAAAGAAGCTGAGAACACAGATATTGATTCTATTTTTGCAGCAATAGGTGTCTGACCCTGGACTTGAAGGAGGAAAGGGGTCAAGTGATGCTTGTTTCTTGTTTTGTTTTTTTTCCCAGTAAACCACTCTGAACCCTAATGGTGTCTCAGTAACTCACATCCTGAATTCTGTTAACAAAGTAACAACCATTTTATTATGTTTTTGTAAACCAGCTTTTTTTTAATTGCTGATTTTTATATTTTTAAGGGTGTTCCAAAAAACTGAATAGTCTCCATCCTTTTACCTACCCTTGTCCAGGAACAGTTACAGACTGTTACCCCTACTCAGTGTCACCTCTCTATTGCCCAACCGCATGTTAAATGCTGCTGTCAAATCCACAGTGCATATAGTTCCCATCCATGGCAGAAAGGCTGCAGCTGATCATTCACTGCTACTTTGGATGAAAGACTTGTCAACACCTTTCCAAGCCTTACACCCTTTCTTCTGTGCTGCTTGTAGAGGGGACAGCCTTGATGTGCAGTATTACTGCTGTTTCAGCATTTGTTACGCTTGTTCTGAAATGAGGAGTTAACTGAACTTACCTCCCCTGCGCTGTTCCAGAAGTATGGAAAAGCACAGCTGTGGCCTGCAACAGTAACCCTGTACTGCCCACCTTGTATGAACTGACCAATGTACATTTAGTTATAAAATGTAGGCACAAATGTATGTTTTATTCAAAAAGCATATACAGAGCAAAGACCACAACTTTGATACTAGTTTGGGCTAAAGGTCTTTATATGGATAACCAAGATCAATTTTCTGGGTTTCCTGTCACAGGAATACCCAGTGACAACTGAAACAATTTTAGAGAATCCATGAATCATCAGCCCTCAAGCTATCTGATTCAACATAGGCCTACTTCAAACAGACTTCTACCATTGCAGAAATTTTAGAGCTCTTTTTTTCATTTCATTAAATGGTATGAAAATACCTAAGTATACCACATACAACTGGGTAACATTTCAGCTGCTTGACTATTTCTCAGAAAAGGCTGGGAGTGAGAGCAGACATCCCAGCAGTGACCTCAATCCTGAAAAACTCTTGCAAACAACACATATGATCTTCCTTCTTACTGGGTAACAGGTTCCCAAATAATGCCCCAGTACAGCTTGTGTACAGAATCAAGACCCATAGTTTGCTTCATCAAACGCCTTTCTGGCTCGTTTCAGTTCTTCATTCATAGTTAGGAGGTCTTTAACTCTGGCAAACTTCCGGGGGTCCTTGCGTATTAGAAAGACAATGTCCTCAACCTGTACCCGACCCTGCCGCCCGATGGACATGGCCTTGTGTGTCTGTTAGAGGTGAAAAAACAGTCAGCAGTGCTCCCTTGACCATGGTGTTTTTTTAAGCTCTAAATAATTTTATAATAAAAAAGTAAGCAATTGCAGGTTCTGGGTGCCATCATCCTAGTCATTAGAGAACTTCCCAGTAAACCATGGACGTACTCTGCTGTCCCCAGCTACTTATACCCCGAATACAACCACTATATATACATCACATAATGGTATCAAAACTAAAGCCAGATTACACACAGGACAGCCAGCCTGCCAAACTGCTGAAGATTAAATACAATTTAGAAGCAATGTGAGGTAACCGTTTCAGAGAACAGTGTAGGGCATTTTGATAAGGATAGGAAAGACCAACCTTTCAGAAGAAAGGGGAATGTTTGGATAATTAGAAACATTATCCAGGTCTGGAAGAGAAATGGCCTCAGGCCCAAGAATGCATTTCTTTTGCAGAGCAGAGCTAAGTTCCCATCCATGTACAGATACTAGGCAAACACAAAAAGTTGACAGACTTTCAAATCTGAGCCTTCTGTCAGTTGCACATACAGTGATGCCACAGTGAACCCCAAAGTCAGTGGGTATTTCTCCTACAATAATCTAACTTCTGCTTAAAGACTTCAGTGTTCTGAAGCCATATTGATCAAGGTGCATAAATTTTGCTTAATTCTTGGGAAAAAAAATCAAGTTTATGTTTTTCCTACTAATGCCATGACTTTGGAGCCTGGGATAATGCACTATTTGAGTCAGATGCATTAACCTTCAGAAAGCTGAAGTTCTGGTGAGGATGTTTTGACCATGCCAACTAGAGATGACTTACCATTTCAGTGATAAACTCTATTACCAGGTCCTCAAGGATGTCCACTGATTCTGTGTAAGGGTTCTGATCGTCCCCAAATCCATACATCATGCACCTTACTGCACAAAGAAACACTCAGCATGAGGCTTCTTTCTTTCATTCAGTGCTGCACACATCTAGTTAGAGCTCACCAGCTTGCACATTCCTGCACCAGGATGGCACTCTCGTCTTTCAGGGAGGACAGTTGAGGAAACACGGGAAATAAACAAAAGCCAACAAAAGCTCTGTAGGGACAGGAGCTGTACATACAGAAAAGTACGTCTGAGGACAGGCTCTCTGAATATTCATTTAGGCTGCAAAGCACTGCACAGTGACAGCGCAACTGACTTTGGCCATAGCTAGGTTCAGAGGATGCACTAGCAGTATTTTTGAGGGGGATCTGCATTACAGATTTATGCAACTGCAGCCAAGGCACATTATGAAAGCCGCTGCTTTGCTAAGCAGTTTTGGGACCCCATAGCTGTCAGCTCGGAGTTTCAGCCGAGTGACCCGGCCGCGCTGGGCAGGGCTCTCTGGCCCGACTTACGCTCTTTGGAGAACAGCCTCTTCCTCCTGCCCTGCCCGCCGTCCAAGCCCCCGCCGGCGTCCTCCGCATCCTCCTCGAACTACACGGGCACAGCAGAGGGGAGGCCGCGGTCAGGCCCCGTTTGGTCCCGGCCCCTTCCCGCGAGCCCCCCCTCCCCTCCTGCGGCTGGGCTGTGGATCCCCGAGAAGGACAGTCCCTCCGCCACTCACCGTCGCGTCCTCCTCCTCATCCGCCATGGCTGCCCGGCGGCCCGGAACAGCTTCGGTGGCCCGGCCCCACCCCGCGGCTCCGCCGAGCAGCGCCGGGCGGGACGGCTGGGGTGGGCAGTGATGCCGGGCATGCCCGTGTGGAGGCCACTGGCGTGTGGCTGTGGCGTAGATCCGGTGACCCTCCCCAAACCTGGATATGACACTCATTGTTGGATTGCCACAGCGGGATAGCGTAGTTTGAAACTGAGCTCGAAAAGAGGGTCAGCCACGAGGTGAGAAAGGGTGTCTCTTCACAGTCGGTTTGGTCGGCTGGCAGAGGCTTTGCCTTCCCTTCAGCAAGGCCCATGTTCACAGAATCATAGAATATAAAGGAGTTGGAATTATGGCCCTTAAAGATCATCTAATCCCAACCCCGCCCCCCGCCATGGCCACGGACACCTCCCACTAGACCAGGCTGCCCAAGGTAACTCCCCTCTTTTCAGTTTGTACCCATTCCCCCTTGTCCTATCACTACAGCTCCCGAGGCCCTCTCTGGCTTCTCTTTAGGCGCCCTTCACATATTGGAAGGTTGCTATGAGGTTCCCACCTTCTGGACAGCCCCAGTTCTCAGCTTGTCTTTGTAGCGGTGATGTTCCACTCCTGTTGAATTTGATACAGTTGCTAGCAGTTCCTCCAGCCCTGCCCTTGAGTATGTCCACTGCTGCCCCCCGGTTTGGTGCCCTAGGTATGTTTGATACCACTGCACGTCCTCCTCCAGATACTCATTTTAAACTGGACATATTCCAGAATGGGTCCTTGCTGTGTTCTATTTGTAACTGCCACGCAACTGGAGTATGACCCACTGGCTTCTGTGTTCTGAACTTAAGTATTCAACTAGTTTTTACCGATCTACTAGTGCACCTGTCCAGACTGCAATGTTCTAATTTTGGACACTGTTGCAGAAATACTGCCTCTGTAGTGTCAGAGTCACGGTGACAGACCAGACCAGACACAAGACACAGTAGAGGAAGAAAATGGAGAAAGTACTGCTGAAAGACCAGGGAAGATGCACAAGGTGAAATCCTTTTCTCTGGAAGCTAATACTCAACATCATTTCTGTAAATAACAGCTTTAGAAGAGGGAAAGCTTTACCAGGTAATAACAGGAGCCTTTAGTGAAGCTTATGCACTGCTGTTATAGTTTGGGTTTGCCAATTTTTAATATATTTACCTTTTGTTGTGAAATAGAATTAGGAGTAAAAGCAAAGCAGGCTTAAAACTTAACAGGGGATAAGGAAAAAACTTTATTAATAACACAAAGAAAAATAATAATAAATTCAGAGCAGATCTTCAGACCACTCCCTTCTTCCTCTTTTTTTGTATCTTAACAACATACAGAGACACTTCAGTCAATTCCTCACTTAAATAATCTTTTTCAGTTCCCTTTAGGGAGATGAGTTTCTTCTTGTTTAGCTATAAGGATCTTTTTCAAGAGAGGAAATAACCAGTTCTCTCCTGACTCCACTTTTTTCACGAATAACAGCTGCCAGGGATCTGCCATCATGAAACTCCTCCCACTTCACAGCCTTCCCAGAGGTGGGTTGTGGGCCGTGTTAAAGTCATGGGGTATTACTTTTAAGGATAAGCTACTCAAAGGCAAAAGTTTTCTTTAGGTCTCTCTGTTCATACTTCATTCCCAGGAACAGAGATCCCCCTTTTTCTCTCGGGGCAAAGGATCTTCCAAACACTTTACACCTTACCCCACCCCCCCATGCCTTTCTCCATGGTTTAAAGGAATTTTTTAGTGTCCACCCCTATAACTTACAAAAATATTTTTCAGCCAACCTTCATGGCATCTCCTCATTCCCCTTCCATCTAGAAACTTAGCTTTTGCTTCATTGACTTTGGTGTATCCTTTCTGTTCTTCCTCACACCCAAGGAAGGATGGAAAGTCTGTAAGTCGTATTTGAGCATTGGAAAAGTTAAAATTTCACACAGAAGTTGCAGGGGTTGGGCCAGGCCATGCTGGTGTTGTGTTAGGATCTCAGGTCACCCAGGCCACGCTGGGGCGGCCGGACGAAAACTGCAAAGTCCAGTCAGAGAAATCGGTGACAAGCCTCTGGCTCCATAGCTGCCCTCTGGTGCCAACCGCACCCAGCTCCAGCTGCAGGTCGGGGGTTCTCCCTCTGCCTTGCCCAGCAAGCAAAGGCATGGGGGGCTCCTCCAAACCGGGGCCCAGCTGCCTCCCCCAAGGCCATGTGAGAGGCTGGGTAGGCTTGGCCACCTCACAGCTGCTCCGAGCTGGCAGCAGCGCAGGACAGGGCCCTGCCAAGCCATGGCCACACCTGGGGAGGGGCTAGGACCTTAGCAATGGGCTTTTCTTTTTTTTGGTTATCAGGGCTCCTGGTTAGAAACAAGGTCCAACAGCCTTCCAAGCCCATCCCTGCCTGGCCCGGGCCACATGAGAGGGTCCGGGCCAGGTCATTGTTACCTTGTGAAAGGCCAGAAATGCAAGAGAGTTTTCCCGGGGTTTACTTGCTTCAAATGTGATTCACGGAGCAAACTGACTTCTCCAATTGGTTTTGCAGGGTGTCAACAACTAAACCAGCCTCCAACTGGTCTCATCAATTCACAGAGGAAGTTCTCATAGAGAAAAACTTCCTAGTATGCCCTCCCCCCAGGTGCCTTCAAGATACAACCAGCACAACTGCAAATAATTAAAGACATTTGAATTTAAAACTGAAATGAGCTCTTCTGTATCAGTATGCTGCCAGGCCCACCCACCACTCATCAATGAGGGTGAAAGAAAGGGAGATCTTTTGTGCTTCTGGACTAAGAAAGTGAAGCTCCTCACTCTGCAACTCAGTTCTTTAAGAACCTGGCAAAAAGAAGTCCAGTAGTGTGTCAAGACACCTGCTTACCCAAAGCCTATAAATATAAGCTTTACTGTTTAGGGAGAGACTTGATTTTATTTACTGTTTTGTCACAGGGGCACCGTCACACTCAAGAATCAAACTGTAGTGTTCTCTCCTGCAAATGGCTGAGCAAAAGGCAGGAGTTCTTCCAGTATTTGAAGCACTTCTGAATAAAACCAAGATGTGTTCAGAGGTAAAGCTGCTTCTGAAGGAGAAGATGATACCTAATGTTCCATGCACACACATCCAGTTTGCTTATACAAATTATTTAACTGGACGGATTTAATGTATTTAAGTGGTTAGTAAAAGATTTCCCAGAACTGTAAGGTGCTTTGTTCTGAAGAGGGACTAAAATCACAACTGCACTTTTTTACATATTCAGGGTTATTTTCAGAGACTCTTTAGTCAAGGCTGAGGCCCTGAAAATTACAGCCTTGATGAGATTAATGCTTTTGGAAGATCCCGGTTTTAAGATACTACAAAAAGACCCTTCCTGAAGTGTTCACTTTCACCTGTTCCATTTGTATAGCTGCTACTGCATTTCTAGGATCATGCATCCCTTGGACTGTTTTGCCCTGCAGCACTCGGTGATTAGAGATAAAATATTAACAGAATTACAGGTTTGATTACTAAGATGCAGAAGCTAGAGAGCCACATTTACTGCAGTCTTCACATTCTCCTCTTCTTTACATGTATGCTGAAAACAGATCTTGTCTCATGTCTAGTGGGTTACAAGAAATTGCACAGTGCAAGAAAGTAGTATTTCTAGTCCTTTTGCACTGTCAGAGTGGTTGAAAAAACACTTTCCTTTCTTGAGGTTTAAACATTCAATGCAAGTAACTTTGACAACTGTGTAACCACATTTGGCCAAGACATGACCAAGATTGAATGTCAGGGTTTGACACAGGCATTTCACAGCTTCCTTCAGAAAAAGTTCTCGTGTATGAGTGCTGCTATTGATGGCTGTCCTGTTGTATAGCTCTGCCTTGTAACTGGACAGTTTCAGGTGGTCTTAGACAAACACAGCGGCTGTGGGATGCAGTTCCCCTAAGGAGTACAGGACACATCAGTGTTGTGATTCAGCTGCCAGGGTAGAACTGATACAGATCATGGATGATGTGGCTCAGATCTGGCAATGCATCCAACTGGAGCTGCAGAAATTCATGCTGGATCTCAAAAAAACAGAAGGTAGATGTAGCACTGACTTGTGACAGTATGCAGGACAGGGTTCCTCTAGATGTCAGTCTTTTATTCCACTCTGTTTCAAGCCAACACTGACAGAAAAGCAGATCCCTTTAAAGATGTGCTCTTCCCTTCATCCTTGGGGAACAGGAACAACTCAAGTCTGCAAGCGAGGCATGCTATCCTGCTGCACCTACTGAATACAGGACACAAACAAATTAGAAAAGCAAAATATACAAGACGTCAAACAGACCTTCACAGACAACCCGTTGGCTATTTCCACTCTGCATGGCCTTAGAGCAGGTAGGTTGCACAGGAGGTAGTTTTTGGCCCCTGCTACCCTAACCCTAACCCTAGCTGAGAGAAGTAAACTTCTGTGTATCAGTCAACTGGGCAATACAGTTTGCTTAATGTTAGGGCTGTAGTTTTTTCTTTCCTAGATGAAATGCCTCTTTATTAATGATATTACTAGACTGTATCTCATATCAATAGATTTTTGAACATTTCAGTGTAGGGAGAGGAAATGATGTATTAAAACTTCCCTTCTCTATGGAGGTTCCCTACTTTTTTTTTCTCCTTTGCACAATCATGTAGGTTTTATGAAACAGTTTTATAAATAACCTGGATTAATTCACACTGCAAACTTCCTGAACTGCTTAAAATAAAAAATGTAGCTTTATAAATACTAATTTATTCAAAAATACCATGTAGTAACTTATTAAAAACCCGAGACCTCTGGTTTTGGTACCTTTTGTTCCTCATGAGCCAAGCACATTAGCAGGTCTTTTCAGCTGGCCTCAACAGTGGGCAGGTTTCCAGTAACATGGGCTACAAAACACCTGAGCAAGTGAACCCCTGAGAACTCCAGAGAACTGTGGAAACAGAGGCATAGATGTTCAGTGCCAGATATTGCTGTGTATAGCAGTAATTAAGGCAAACAGCCACTGGCTTTGTTCAATTACACGTCCCACAGTACACCTTGGGAAGAGCCTGCACTTTGGCTATGGAATCCAACAATTACAGCTCTTACTGTCACCAGAATTCCAAATAAAATGGTAAAACCAAAGGAAGAAGCACCCTTGGAAACAAACTTCACTCACTTGCAGAGAAGGGAGGAGAAGGAAAGGGACGTTATCCCATCAGCAGCCCACCCTCTATCCTTGGGGAATAGAGAGGTGCTGCCTCTAGAGCAGACAGACTTGTTTTAGGTATCTTGCCCTACTGAACTCATCACCAGAAAGGAAACAGCAGCAGTGGAGAGGAGATTTACCTGACCAAGAACAGCTGAGGAAAGCATCCCCTAGTGCTATCCTTTACAAACTCTTGGATCTCCAGTACATTCTTTAATAATACTCCCCTGGAAGCTCGGTCAATTTTCGTTAACACCATCTGCATGGATCCAGAAAAGGAGGATTAAACAAACAAAGTAAGATTATTCTGCTGTTAACCTGGAACATCTATAAGAGTCCTAGACCATCTTACAAAGCAGTCTGAAAGCTCTGGTCATATCTAGGGGGAAAAATGGTCTAACACAGTTCACCAAAACACTTGTATGGGCTGCATAAGGAGTGGGCCTTTTCAAGCTGCTCAAGCTGAGCACTGAAAAGAAGAATCTATTTAATAAACCACTCAAAAATCCCTCTTAAATCCCACTTATCTCCCTCAACACATTATAAACATATTTTATTAACAACAAAGGGTATGGGGTCACTGCTTAGGTCAACTTGCATATGCTCAGATGGAGGGTATACACCTTTATAGATTATCTGTACCTTATAACCAACCCAAGAATGAAGTACTACCTACCACATAAGGAATCCCAAACTCTTCCAGCATCTCTATTGCAATGTGATCTGTTTTCTGGAGTCCAACTACACCATCAACTATGAGGAAAGACCTCTTCAAACTGCCAGAAATATAAGCAACAGTAACTGTCACCATTATTTCATGCCTGCTCTGCTACTTCCAAATTCATCAGCAAAAACAAGTAATATGGGGTCTGGGGATAGGAAGAGCCAAGAAAAGCCATGCATGAAAACTGAGGGTCAGCATGGAGCAGCACCTCAATCTTTCCTGCTCTTTTGATGTGTCTCAGCATGGATGAGTGACACTGCAGAAGCTCCCACGGAAATTATGTCAGAACTAATGGACAGAAGCAGCTACCCCTCTGCATTTTCTCCCCTCATTACATGATACTCTATAGGGGTGTCTGTCTGGCTCTCCATGTGCTGTGAGGTACAGGTAAGTCCCTTACTTGCGCCGTTCCTGCAGATAGGCCTCCACCATCTCAACGAAGTCCTGCGGGGCACGATAGCCATATCCTGGCATATCCACCAGAGTAAAGTACTTCCCTACTTTGAAGAAATTAATCTTCCTGGTGTGGCCCTGATTTAGGCAAGATGAAGCACAGGGGTGGTTGTTAAAACAGATACTTTAAACAGTGTACTAGGAGATGTTCTGCAAGACATCTCTATACCAGATCCCTGCACCCCCCAGAACACTTTAAACTGCCCAATCTCCTGCCTGTGTAGCAATCCTACATGGCTGTATCAATATACTGAACTAAAAATACCTCAAGGGATCTCTGAGCTTGGTTCTTCTCAAAGGGCTTTAAAGCACACCTGCTCAGGTTGTGCAGCTCCTTCATCTGCCTGAAGAGCTAAGCCAGGCTCCTTCTGCCTCGTCCTGGGCTAAAGCAAGGCAAATGCCAGCCATGAAGATGGCCACCAGAGCTGGCATCTTCTATCATTTCAGGCTACTGAAGAGCTTGTTCCCTCCAACCCTCCTCAGCCCTATCCTCTGGACTGGTACCAGCTTATGACCCAAAGGGAGAGAAGTCAAAAATGTCACTCACCGGAGTTTTTGACACTCTAACTTCCACTTCTGGAGCCAGTGAAAACAAGGCCCGGATTAAAGATGATTTCCCCACATTGCTTCTGCCGCTGAAGCACACCTATAGGGGGAGAGGCAGGGAGGGCACATCTACACCTGCCCACCTCTTGCTGCAGCCAGCCCGTGCTGCCAGTGGCCGGGGACAGAGGTGTCCTGTGCCACGGACATGGCAGGCTGCCGAGCTGCACAACAGGTTTAAAAAAGCAGTTAGTAATTGATACACATACTGCGCAGCGCTCTGACAGAGCTGCGCAACCACTCCACCACCCTTTACCCCCGCAGCTCAGCCCGGTCCCGGCCTAGGGGGGCGAGGGCAGCGCTCGCCTGACCTCGGGCAGGGTCAGCGGCGGGGCATGGTCCATGCGCACGGCGGAGCTCACGTAGTCGATAGGGTGCCCGAGGTCGGACCTGAAGAGCGCCTCGGCGCGCTGCAGGGCGGCCAGCCCGGGCTGGAAGAGGCGGAACCGCGCCGTGTCGGTGCTGGGAGCCAGGTACCGCTCCAGCTTCTGCAGCGGGAATATGATGGCGGTGCGGCGGTTCCGCTCCAGTCGCAGCACCTGCGACAGGGAGGCCAGCGGCGGCAGAGCCCGGCCTGCAGCACCACCCGCCCAGGGCAACAGCATCCCGGCAGCTGCAGGGGAGGCCCGGCTAGCTCCGGAAGGCGGTGGGCGGGACAGAGGGGCAGTGCCCTGGCTTGCCCCCGCCCAGCCCGGGGCTGCCAGGTTCCGGAAGGGCGTGCGTGACTGCCCTCTACGTCAATCCATGAGAGCCGGAGGTGCTCCGCGGGCCCGGTTATTTATAGAATCGTAGAATGTGCGGAGTTGGAAGGGAGTCATAAGGATCATGAAGTCCAACTCCTGGCTCTGCACAGGGCACTCCAAGAATTACACCATGTTCCTGAGAGTGTTGTCCAAACATTTCCTGAACTCTGCGAGGTTTGGTGCTGTGAACACTTTCCTGGGGAGCTGTTGCAGTGCCCAACCATCCTCTGGGCAAAGAACCTTTTCCTGGTATCCAGCCTAAATCTCCCCTGACACAACTTCAGGCCACTCCCTCGGGTGCTGTCACTGGTCACCACAGAGAAGAGATCATACCTGTGACTCCTGTCATGCTCATGAGGAAGTTCTAGGCTGCGATAAGGTCACCCCTTAGTCTCCTCCAGGCTGAACAGACCAAGTGACCTCAGCCACTCCTCATATGGCTCCCCCTCAAAGCTCTTCTCCATCCTCATGACCCTACTTTGGACACTCTTTAATAGCTTTAGATCCTTCTTATGTTGTGACTAAAACTATACACAGTATTCAAGGTGAGGCCCCCCCACCTCAAAGCAGAGCAGGACAATCCCATCTCTTGCCTGGCTGTGATGCTGTGCCTGATGCCTCTCCGGACAGGGTTGGCCCTCCTGGCTCCAGGGCACTGCTGACTTAGGTTCAACTTTCCATTGACCTGAACCCCCAGGTCCCTTTCCATGGCGCTGCTTTCCAGCATTTCATTCCCCAGTCTGTCCATACAACCAGGGTTGCCCCATCCGAGGTACAGAATCTGGCATTTTCCCTTGTTGAATTTCATATTGTTGAGGACCACCCAGTCCTTTAATTTTCCGAGGCCTCTCTGCAGGGTCTCTGGCTTTGAGCAAGTCAACAGCTCCTCCCAGCTTTGTATCATCTCTTCAGCTCTGTGTCTTATGTGTGTTCTCGGGCCAAGCCCAGCCACACTCTGGAAATGCTGAGGGCTCTGTGTGCTGATGCCCTGTTTGGTCAGGGAATGCAGCAAAGCAGCCCTGTCTTGTAGCACCATCCACTCCCTGGCTGCAGCCACCAGTTTTCCAAGTGCTCATATGATAAGTAAAAAAATTAAGTAATTTCAGAAAAAAAAATCCAATTATTCAAGGAGAACTATGTAGAGGTCAGTTTTATTTTGAATAAAATAAACCCAAACCAACCATAAAACTGTTTGCACCTGTGTTCACATTATAGTAAGAAGACCCCTAGAGTTTTACTACTTAACTGGTATGTATCAGAGCGCTGTTTTCCCGTCAAAAAGCCAATATAAGGCTTTTTACATTGTTCTCCTTCATGACTACAATACATAGGGCTGTAAAAACACAGAAATAAATGTATGTCCTTAGAACATTTCAGCTTCAAAGTACAAAGATTTTAATATCAAATATCAGTAAACTTCATCAGTATCTTTATAAAAATAACACATGAAAATATCCTGATGTTCAACCTTTCACCCAGACCAGCCTGGACATCCTGCAGAACACTGCCTTTCCTTTGAGACTGATACCCCTTTTTCTTCTGTAGTCACAGCCCTCTGTTTAAAGCCCTGTAAGTCTGGATGCTTTAATTATTACAATGAATAGATTCAAGGCCAGGAAGGACCATTAGAAGATAACAGAAGCTATATCCTACCTTCTTTGTATTGAGCTCAGTTACAAAGCTATAGGGAGAGAACTTTGATCCCTTAAGAAAAGGATGGCTAACAACATACATGTTTCTCAGATATAGCTTTGAATATTTTGTAGTAAGACAAATTTATACTGAAATCCATAAGCTGCTTCTCAAATTTATGATTACTGAAAGTGGTTACAGTGAGAGGTTAATGGTGTAAACCTAGGGAAAAACCCTTGTATTCTACCTCAGTCCTGTAAATTAAGTCTTCTTAAAACCTGCTTTGTTTCACAGCAAGACAGAGCTGAAACGTGCATAGCTCAAGACAGACCACAATCACTTCTAAGTATGCTACATGCATACATAGAAGAATGCTCCCAAATAAATCTACAGATGGCTTTTATTTGGCTCCAAACTAGTTTGGAACCTACAGGGCAGGCCTCTCTCCTGTCAATGCCTCTGGCACAAATACTTATAAATGCAGGGGAAAAAAAGGCAAAACCTTTACTTCAGGAACACTGCTAATCCCCTTTTGGGGAGTACTAAAGCAGCAATCTAATTGAATTGAAATCTGTGGTGAATCTATTAACAGAAAAAACACTGGCCGGAGAGAGACAAATCCATAACCACACCAGCAGGCAGATTTCCCCATTTCTATGCCAAACTGTGACACATGAAGAAGAAGAACAAGTGCTTTTAGCTACTTTTGCCTCAG
Source organism: Cinclus cinclus (assembly GCF_963662255.1). NCBI lineage: Eukaryota > Metazoa > Chordata > Aves > Passeriformes > Cinclidae > Cinclus > Cinclus cinclus. Next base: position 24,329,523 of record NC_085047.1, on the reverse strand, counting down.
TCCCACACAACTCACAGCAGCAGACTTGCCTGCTTCAAATTACCCTGCACTAGTTACCCCTGCCAGGCACGTGTTCTGCAGCACATTACACCCAGAACAGCCAGCCAGACACAGGAGGGAAAGCAGCAGAGAAACTGATCAGCCCATTTAACACCACATCTGTAGGTGTGATGATGGGAACAGAGGTGCCCAGTTCACTGGCCAGGGTCCCTGCCACTAATTAAGTCTCTCTTTTTAATGTGACTGCATAGGTAGCAGGAACAAATTAAGGTGGTATAGGGCCTTTTGAATACTTCTAATTGTAGCAGAGGGTGGGATAAACAAGAGCATCCAGTAAAACTACATCTAAAACCTGGAGACTGGAACTGTACATTTCAGTAGAAGGTGATTGTTTTTTTTTTTTCTTGGGCCAAACTGCAGTCTAGGTTCTCTGGGGCCACACTGAGATGGACAATGTCAGGTTACTGGACAGAGCCAGTAGATTACCAACATTTAAGCCTGCTTTGTATCTCCGCTGAAAGACTGCTTTCTCTTGTGCATCCTATTGCCAAACATCAGGCATTCACAGTGACATTGCCAATGGCTCATGTCTGTGGCAGCAGATGTCTCTTTTCAGTTGATGCTTATGTAGTTCAAATGTTAGGGAATTACTACAAAAGTAATTTAGTCCACATTAAAAACTCTGACAGTCATTATTCTGGAGTTTGAGAGATCTGTAACCATTAACACTGACCTGAACCCCAAACAATAGTCAAGCGCATGGAGCTGGAAGGAAGTGGCAATCCCAGTTGTCTTGTCTGGTCTGATCTTGTCTATCCCAGCATTGTGAGACAAGTAAAACCATCATTCCTTTCAGATATCTGTGTGAGAAGAGTAGCTGTGAGACCAGCTGGAGATGGAGTTCTGGGAGAGCAGTGAGGTGCCTTTGGGACAGTTGGTTCAGCTCCTGTGAACCAAAACCAGCTGACATCTTGAGCTTCATTTCCACCAAGAGAAATTTGGGCCAAATATTGTCACCAGGAAGCATGCTGGAAAGGACAGCCTGCCTGCTTTTTATTGTGACATTAACAGCACTACTGACTGTGTCTGAATCTGTGCTTCCCCTTAAAGTGCATCTTATAATCTTTTCACTTAGAAGGTGATTTAGGAACTAGTTACTAGGATATGGAGTTTTAAAGACTAAATTATTTGTATAAAATGCTAAGAAGCTTTGCATTTTCCTCTATGCAAACTGTGCAGCTGGGGACAGGGAGAAGCATCTCTAGTCCCAAGAAGGAATTCAAGGCCACAGATGTCTCAAGGGCTGGATATTCTGAGACATTAACAAAAAATAGTTAAAAAATTAAAATACTTATGATGCACATTAGTGGAAAAGGTTTTTTTAAAGGTTCTATATACTATAGTAAAGTAAAGAAAGAGAGAATCGTTATTGTTCATGTGGCAGCTAACACTGCTAATCCCAGCTGAAGAGTAGTTTCCACTGATTTTACAGAACTGAAATTCTCTTTTCAGTATCTGTGTTAAATTTGATGGGGTTTTTTTCTCCTGTATCTAAACTTACCACATCAATACAAGGAAAAGAAACAAAGAACATCTCTGAAAGTTAAATGTTTTGGGGTTTTTGACTGTTAAGTAAAAAGAAAAAGAGCTTTTCAGGGTGAGTGCTGTTGCTTGCTTTGAGCAGGAGATGGAGAAGAAAACACAGCTATAACATGTGTCCTGACAAAAACCCTCATAACAGCAGAAACAACACCACCAGCAGCAGCAGCAGCATGAAGGCAGTCTTTGCAAAACTCTGCTTTCTTGGGGGCTGAACCACTAATGACTATTAGCAGCTTGCTCTGAAATGTCCAGGAGGGCAGCTAAAACCAGAATTTATTACGTCTGTTATGGGGAGTCTCTGTCAAGCAAAAAAGCACAGAAGTGTACCAAAAGGTGAGGAGAAAGCATGCACTACACAGTGTATTTCTGTATGGTATACATGCTGGGATGTGGCAAAGCCAAATGCCATGACCAGGCTTCAATTCTCGCTGGATCACATGAAGCCAAGAATGAAGCATCAGAGCAGCAGGCTTGTTTGAGCAGCCTACTGAACTGCAAATGTCCAGCAAAAGCTCTCTCAGAAAAGGAGTCAGCTGAGAATGCTCTTGCTGCTTGGAAAAGTAAGGCACAGCTGTTGAACTCCTTTGCAGGTGGTGATAAGATTCTTCTTATACCTTCACTGTTGCAGAGTTTTGCAGAACAGAGAAGGAATTCTTAAAGAATGTGTTCTCCAAACAACTCAGAAACAGCACATAGCACACTCCCTGTACCGTTCTTCTCACAGAGGTGTGCTGACTACTTTTTGCACTCGCATCTCATTTGCCTATTTTTGGCAGCTGCTGTCCTAGCAAGAGGGTCTAGAGGTAAAAGCCAGTGCAGGGTAGAACCTTCTGCTTTGCCTGCATAAGTCATATCAAACTCCCTCAGTCACTCTTGCCTTTCTTTCTCCACTGCACCTACCAAGGTGTTCTCCACACCTCAGAGCCAAACGGCAAGTGCAATGTTTTCCCACAGAGGGCTGGAAGAGGAATAGGCACAAGTAGCTCTCTTTAACTGCTTCATTACACCTTGCCACTCTCCAGTCGGCTGGCAAGGGCAGTGGCAGCCGCCCTTTTCTTACACCCAGTACGCTGTGCACACCAGCCCGGTGCTCTGCAGCTTTGCTGTTTGTGTCCCGCTGCTCTTTCATTCTGCTGGTGGTGTTCACACAGAACACTCTGCTCCTAGGTTTTGCTTCAGCCAAAACATACTTGAGAGATGCATTCTTCTTCTAAATTCTCTGTACCATACCCTTCTGCCTTTTGTTGTCATCTGAATATAAACGGAAAGCTTCTCGGCCACATCTTGTGTAAAAGAACTGTGCCCGCACATCAAGCTTGCCTGGAGCTTCCTTCTGAAACTTCTGTCTGCACCACATTCAAGGGCCAGTCCTCTTTCTTTTGCCTCCTGCAAAGCACCACCAAATCACTGTGCTCTTCACACGCTTCTTTCCAGCTTGAACTACCATGGTGCAAATTACAACCTTGCAAGGACTAGAGCCCTGGAGAGATGTCTCACACAGAAAAGTGTTCCAGGATAAAAGTGCATCCTTCGTGTTCCCTTCTCCTTTCCCAGATTCTCTTGCTCTGCTGAATGTTTTGCTCATAGAACGCATGCTTCTCTCCTGCCACCTTTTGCTGTGCGAGAGCTACATGGACCCTTTGGTTAGGGGGAGGCGAAGTCATTCTGCTGGAGGTGTGATGTACATCCAGAGCCAGAAATAACATAAAGGCAACAGGTTGTCATGTAGTTGTTCATGGTGATTGTGAGCTATGAATTCAACTGAAACAGGTTCTCAGAACACAAAAGCCTTCTGAGCTGAGATGCAAACAATCTAGCATCAAAGGACACTTGAAACCAGCTCCAGGCTGTGCTGGAGTTGGTTGAAGAGCAACCAAGTCCAGCAGCACAGTTGCTTGGATCCACTGCCTGAAGCACAGGAGTGGTCTTCTTGATGCAATGCTGTCATGCTGTCTGGCTTCAGTTTTAGTGTTGGACTGAGAATTTGGGCTTCCAAAACCAAAAACTCACACCAGTCCTCCCCCTGCCAAATCACCCATGAACAAACTTTTCATTCTCCACAGTCATGCAATAAATTGCTGTGTTGTGGTGAGACTGTATTCCAGAGACTCAAAAGGCTAATTAAAGAAATACCAACATGACTTTCCAGACATCACTTTGAATATCAGAGATGAGGCAGAATCTTTAGCAGAAATCCCCAGACCAAAACCATCAGGCTTTTTCCCGAAGTAAATGGACTACATTGAATTCCATACTGTAGAGAATTCTCTCCCCTTGTCAGTAGTTTTCCTGCCTTAGTTTCTAAGATGATCCTTCATTCTCCAGGTGCCTGGGTCTCTTGTTCCCAATTAAAACCCCAGTGGTTGGAACCCTGAAATCTGATTTTCATGAGTTGGACCATTATTTCATGCTGTCTCTGCCAGTCAGTTCTGAAATACCTTACCCACAGACTGTATGGTTGAAACTATGGTATGTCTCACACCACAGGGATCTTCATGTGATCTCTGCATCTTGGACCTGCTTTGAAATGCAAGTAATGGTTGTTGCACTTCACTGCTAAACCACACAGCGCTGAAGCAGAAGCTGTGTTGACCAAGGTGCAGGTTGCTATCTGAGGTTATTTGACAGAATAACTTTTTAGAAAGTATAACTGAAGCAACAAGAGATGAGGGTTTCATTATATTTCTACTGTTGTCTAAACATAAGAAGTGTAAACAAAGGTTGCCTTACTTTCTCTTTGGACTCATCCAGAATTTTCTTGAAATCATTTATGGATGCTGTGTCTCCTCTCAGTTAAACAGCACCCACTATTTGGGTGAAGAGTGGGGTAAAGGAAGTAATGGTTTTCTGCTGCCAGTAATCCCTCCAGTCATGGGTGTCTTGCATCTATTTGACCACAAAATGGAAGCCCTTGCAACCACATTTCACACAGCCACATAAACACATAAATCTGCTCTGATCGTAGTTGTAGGACAAGAGCTCTTTTCTTAGAACAGTCAAATAGTCATCAACTCATTTGAGCTTAGTGGCTTCAAAGTGTGGGGAGGCGAATATTTTTCTGATAAAATTAAATTCAGTACATTAATTTCCAGGAAGGTTCATCTAACATCTAGGAAAGCTGTCTTTACTGGTATAAGTCAAGAATCTTAATCACATGGGAAGACAGACAGTAGTAGTTTAGGGAATGGCCTTTAGGGATCTTGCATAAATTAAGGCACTCTTCTGTCTCTACACAAAATCCCACAGCTCAATGGTCACTTGTGTGTGTATGTGGGGGAATATAGGACCAGAATATATTGAGAAACAAAACAGTGGTGCAAAAACAAAGCACCCTTGGCCTAACTGTACTGTTTTCAAAGGAAAGGAGCTGTAATATAAATGTACACCATACCTAGCTACCCTCCCTCCCTGTAGAGGAGAAGTGATTGCCAGTGCCTTTTAGAGAAAATGTCTTTGTCTATTGCATATATGGGGAAGGACAGAGTAGGCAGAATAAGGAATTTTTTTCAAGAGACTTTGCTTTTAGTATGTCAAGCATCCTTTAAGTAGTTAACTAAAAATATCCTTTCCCTAATTCTTGATTATAAAATTCTTCCTGTGAGAGTTGAAAATTTTATGTTATTTGAAATAGGTGTTTGTTTGAAATAAACATTTAGAGTTGTTAACTGAGCAAACTGAGCTTTATCTGAACCATACAAATATGTTGTGTAAATCAAAGATGTATTGTAGTGAAACTTGGAGATAATAATCTGAATATTCATGATAGTTATGACAGGTAAACCTAGGAGCTTAAATATTACTTTAATATTAATAGCAGGAGTGGCCAGCCCACAGATTGGGTGCTAGAGTGTGTCCAGAGCAGGGCAGTGAAGCTGGTGAAGGGTCTGGAGAGTAAGTCATGTGAGGAGTGGCTGAGGGAGCCGCTCAAGGCTCCCTCAAGGTTGTTTAGCCTGGAGAAGAAAACACTGGGAGGTGATATTTTCACTCTCTCTAAAGGTTTAAAGGTGAAAGGAGGGTGTGGCCAGGTGGGGATTGGCCTCTTTTCCCAGGCAACAAACCACAGGACAAGAGGACATAGCCTCAAGCTGTGCCACAGGAGGTTCAGGTTGGACATTAGAAGAATTTCTTCCCAGAGAGGATGATTAGACATTGAATTGGACTATCCAGGGAGATGGTGGAGTCACTGTCCCTGGAGGTAGTGAAGAAACCACTGGACATGGCAGTCAGTGTCATGGTGTAGCTGACAAGGTGGTAATCAGTCACAGGTTGGACTCAATAATATTGGAGGTCTTTTCCAACCTAATTAGTTCCATGATTCTGTGCTACAAACTGTAACCACCATATTACAACAAGGACTATGGGGCCGACCCAAATCTCCACCAACGCTGATCTAGGAGGATTTGAAGGTGACCATGTAGCACCCACTTGGTAATAGAAAAGAGAGCCAGTGAAGAATGAGAAGATGCCAGACCTTAATATTGCTGTGGGTCCAGACTGTCATGTGAGGGATGGGGAATTTGATTGTAATAGTGTAATTGCCCAAGGGATACTTTTGAGGTCCCTAGCTTGAGCTGCCAGATTTCATAATTGATCTGTGCCAATAATCTTGCCAAATGCAGATGACAGCCTTGTGTTAAAATTTTTGTTAACAGCGAGATCCAAGCCAAACATGAAAAATCCCACTGTTAGGCTTTGTTCAAATTCTGCTATAGTCTTTGTCTTCTCAGGTTAACAATGGGGACAGTGGGCTGGAACAGCACTGAGCAGAGAGCAAATACAAATACCACTTTCTCTCTCCTCACTAATCCTCATCAGAGAAAGCCCCATGCTAGGAAGAAGAACCAGCTCTTTGTAACTGCATTGTGGGGCTCTCAGGAGCAGAGGAAGAGCAGTGACTCTTCAGGATCACTGTCATGGAATGTTGGGGACCTCACAATGAGATGGAGGGTGCAAGAAATCCTTCTCACCCATGAAAGCAAGAGCTACTTTGAAAATTTTCAGGAAAAGCATTTCAACCATTGCCCTTCTCACCACCCCTGTAGTCACAGGAGCTACAGGTAGTTCTGATGGTACTTTGACACCACCTCTCTCTTAAGGGCAGGGGAGGAAAAGACAGGGTATCAGAGTGATATGTACTCAACCCTTCTTTGGGAAAGAAAAGTCTGGTAGAAGGGATCTTTGCAAATTCTTGAAGGGACTTTTGGGTGGAAAACCAGTAACTTTCAAATCAAAACATTTCTTGCGATAGAATTGCAAGACAAAACATTTCTTGCAATTTCTGCAAATAGATCTTTTCAGTCTTTTGGTTATCAAGCAATGAGGTGCTGAACTTGAACTTTTCAATGTTTTGATGAAAACCGGTAATGATTCTGTTGGAATTTAGTATTTTTTATTAAAAACATGATTGACGGGAGGTTTTATGATCAGTGTGATCACCCTGTCAAGCTCTACTCTTAGGTCTCAGTGACTTGTCCTGATAAGTGAAGTATAATGAGATTTTAAGACACTAGGTTCAGAATGAAAGTTCCTATAAGACTTAGAAGAGCAAATTCCAAAAATATTGGATCTGAGAATGCAGCTATAATCCTTTCCCTCCTTAATCTACATTAATTATGCAAATTCCTGGTTGTTTTTCTAGTTTGCTTTTGTTAGCACACGTGGAACAGATCACAAAGCAGTGATCTTGAGTGTCTTGATTTCTGTATCTGTCTTAGGTTGCAAAAAAAGATGTGATCAAAAGTAGATATTCTATCACCATCTGTTGAAACCAGATGCGGCAGTGATCCTTATCTCTGTAGGAGATATGCTCTGCTAATGGGCCATCTGTTAAAAACCAGGTAGGATGGTGTTCTTTATCTTTTCCACAACCCATTCTTCCTCCAGGAAGATATCGTTTAATGGGCCATTGAGTCCTACTGTATGACTGATAAAATTACATCTTCCCACTGGGAGATGCTCCAGCCAGGGGGAGGAGCCAAGCCTTTCCTACCTAGATAAAAACTGAGGTTTGGAATATCAAAGCAGCCTTTTTTCCACTGGATTCCAGAGGAATCCACATTGTCACTGGATCTTGGGAGGAACACTGCACCTTCCTACAGGACTGCTGCTTCAACTGAACCACATCTGTCACTCCAGGAGGACTGCAGCCACCATTTAATTGGACTGCCTCCAACACCCTGACTGACAGGGTGTCAGGTTGTATTCTGACTGTTAGTGCTTTGGGTTTGCTCTTTGTAATACTGTACTTCTATTTTAATTTTCCTAGTGAAGAACTGTTATTCCTTTTCCCATATCTTTGTCTGAGAGCCCCTTAATTTCAAAATGATCATAATTTGGAGGGAGAAGGTTTACATTCTTCACTTCAAAGAGAGGCTCCTGCCTTTCTTAGCAGACATTTGTCTTTCAAACCAAGACAGCATCTAACAGTAAAAAGGAATGTGTTTTCTCTCCAATGAAATGCCCTTTACTCCTCAACTGTTGGAGTCTGATAAAGAGGCCTCTGAGTTCCTCAGAGAGAGATCAACAAGCTGCAGTGAGAGCTGAAAAACATAGCTCTAGACATCAGTATAGAAAGCAAATCTCCATGAAGGCTCCAAAACATAGTTTTAGACATAATAAAAATATGGTAATAATATTGCTTCCATATTTTAGATAGAACAGATAATACCATATGTAAACTTTTGTACTAAGAAACTAGAATTCTAACAGGTTAAGAAGAAATTATTCAGATTGGTGACTTTAGCTTATTGGATAATTTGTGTATAAGAATCTATGCACTGGGGAGAGACACTCTCTCTCACTTCTCTCTTTCTTCTCTCCCCTCACTAACATCATCATCTCACAAAGAAGATAGAAGCTGTGGCTGCAATTTCGGCCCTCCGGGGCCTTGCACCAGGAGCTGCTTCTACTTCTAATCGGGACTTCTATTTAGGACTCTATGCTGAAAGTTTTTAGCATGAACTTTAACACTTGGGACTCTTTGCCTTTTGAGACTGATGTGCCTTTATAATAAACAACTTTATAGCAACTAATAACTGCTTGACTATTTTAAAGAAAACAAACAACCCAACACTCAACTATTTTATCTGTTGCCACTATAATCGGGGAAATTGGTTCCTAGAACTTTGGAGCATCAGGGCAGAAATTGTCACCTTGTGCTTGACTCCACTAAAAGGGTGGCTTATGTCCAGAACAAAAGTGGGGTGAATGTTTTCACACTTTCATTCTTCTGCTGTACTGGGCAGTGATGCTGAGGGAAAAGGCAACCTGAGAGATCTCTACAGAGAGATGGGCTGTGCAGCTGATTCAGACTCTGCTTGCCAGTCATATTCTTTATCCACTGCCCCAGGGAGAGGACCTGTTGGAGGGAGTGAAAATAAGGCTCAGTGTATGTGAACACAACCATGAAACGGGAGATGTTTTCCCATCTAAGGAGAGAATCACAGCTCTTGGCTGGCAGAGACATGGCCTCATGCTGCCCAGTGTCCCAGTGGAGACATTTCTCAGTGAACTACAGACCAGACCTCCAAGGCCATAAGTGACATCCCTGGGCACTGTCTCACATGTTCTTCTTGTTCTTTCCTTCAGGGAACAACAGAGTGTCAGTGACTGTGGGTGACAGCTCAGTACTCACCTGCCTTATCAAAGGACAAGTAAGTATGCTAACATGGACAATAACCCCCAAGGTTGGAGACCCTTGCACCTTGGTATACAGGATCGATACAAACATGACAGACAGAACAAACTGCAGTGACAACATAAGCTGGACATTCAGAGCAGGTCTGGCTCCTGCCCTTGAGATACAGCAAGTGAAAATAGCCCAGGAGGGAAATTACCTCTGCCAAGTGGCATCAACAGATGGGAATTTCTGCAGGATGTACCACCTGACCATGCTGGGTAAGGCACTCCTTGCTCCTTTTACAGTTATCCAAAGGACAGTGTCTGGGTCTGGACATACAAAGCTCCTCTCCCCATGCAGCAGGGGAAGTGTGCAATAAGAAGTGGAGCTTTTTATTGTGGTTTTTTTTTTGTTTGTTTTTTCAAGTGAAGGCGAGTTGATTTAGATTAGATATCCAGAAGAAATTCTGTACTGTGACAGTAGTGAGGCACTGGAATGGGTTGCCCAGAGAAGCTGTGGATGCTTGAATTGTTAAAGGCAAGGCTGGATGGGTCTCTGAGCAACCTGGGGGGGTCGGTGTCCCTGCCCATGGCAGTGAGGCTGGAACTAGAGGATCTTTGAGGTCCCTTGAAATTCCCTTAACCTAACTGGGAACAAGACACAGAGTACTGTGGATTTAATTAGCATATGCAGTTTGATAACCAAGATGCCTTGACAAGAACAAACAGGTTTTTGAAAATTACAAGAAGACTGGATCAAGACTGGTGACAGGAAAGAAGATTGGATCAAGTAGAAATGTAGAAGTTTGTCTGTGTGATATTTAACCCAATGAATGTATTAAAAAATACTAGCCTTCCTAAAAATGGTATATAAGCATATGTAGCTCACAGTAAATTTGGATTCTGATCACCAGTAAGTAGTCCCTGTCTCTCAGTTGTTGATAATTCTGTAATTCTTGCTGGCATAAACTCACGCATTTCATTGGGAGTAGCTGCCATATCCCATCTCTCTGTTTTCCAAAACTCTTTCTCTTTCTTCTTTTTCCTTTCCCACTAGTTAGAGATGACAGATGTGAAACAATTTCCCATGTACACACAGAGGATGTGAATGGCTGTGATAAGGCTCACCAGTGTGGGAGAGACTTATACAAAAGGAAAAAAGAGAGCTGTTATTGGTCTCGTGTGCTTTGGGCCCATTGGGATGGGATGGGATGGGATGGGATGGGATGGGATGGGATGGGATGGGATGGGATGGGATGGGATGGGATGGGATGGGATGGGATGGGATGGGACCTCCAAATTTACTCTCCTCTTTTCACTGGGTTTATTTTGGGTGGAGAACAAGAACAGCCCAGCCCAGCTGTGCCAAACTAACTCCATACATGTCCCCTTGCTGGTGCTTTGCAACCCCTCCAAGGCTGAGCCTGTACTGTGATGAGCAGGACAGCCCCATGTGTGAGGCAGTGGCAGGAAAGCTGCCGGCTCAGCTCTCATGGGTCCCTGGGAGCAGCTCCACTGCAGAGGAGAAGCGCCAGAACAACAGGATAGTGACTGTTCTCAGCAAGTTCACAGGTTGTAGCACCAATGTAACCAGTGTGACCACCTGCATGGTGTCCCATACAGCTGGGAACTGGAGCCAGTCCATAGCCTGCTGTCCCTCAGGTGAGCTTCCCTTTGTGTGTTCGGTGTTCAGAGCCCTATTCAGCTTTGTCAGCCCTCTGTTCATGTACCAAGCAAACATGAGTGGTGCTGGCAGGATTACAGCTGGGTGCTGTCAAACTGTAAAGTCATTTGTGAAATTATAGGAAAGGAGATGAATGCAGTGGATTTGCCACCCACCTCCTCCAGGGCTGAATGGAAAGGTGGGATTAATTCCAAAAGTCATGACACACAAGACTGTCAATGGTACAACCACCGATCACCATATTGTAATCCAGTGGTGCAATTACATGTTGCTAATTGTTTGGTTCCACATGGGCTGTGACAGGAAGATTGAAAGCCAGTTTACAGCTTCCCAAGACTTGCTGGTAGGTGAATGCTTTAGGGGGTGAAGCTGAAGTTGAGTTGCGTGCCACCATAGGTAATTGGCTGAAATACTCAGCTGGAAGAGAATCAGAGCTGAGATTTGCTGGGATGCACATGCAAGGTCTGCAGCAATGCTGTGTGGCAGGAGTGGATGTACAGCAAAAGACAAACTTCATCAAGGACATGGGGGCATGTTGTTTCTTCCCATTTGTGTGTCTCGCACTGTATTGCAGCTGCCCTAGGTCATCCTCTGAAGTACAGCACACAGAGGGCATTGCCCAGGAGATGCAGTCCTGATAGTGGCACAAGGGAAATGAGGTCTGTGAGATGTACCTTAAAAAGCATCTTTTTCTCTTTAGAGAAGAGTGGATGCTTTCTTCACTGTGTCATCAGCTTCACCAACCTTATAAGTCTTCTCTTACTGTCTGCTTTTCAGCTCTTCACATTCTTTAATAGGTATGTATGGGAAACAATACACACAAACCCCTTGGGCCAGTCCGGAGAAGCTTAGAAGGACTTCTGGTACTTATTTGTGTCACGCACAGTCACCTCAGTCTGTCACAAACCCATCAGTGCTGCACATGATCATGGAGGTTTGTCTGAGGACTGGAACAACTCAGATGGGGCAGACGGGGAGGGAGGGGAGTCCATACCTGACTCCTCCTGCTGCTATAAATCATTCAGGAGAAAAAATACAAAGGGAATGAGTAGGGGTTTTCCAGCTGATGGAGGGATCTGAATAAAGATTGCCAGGCTAGGAAGCTTAAAGAAGCAGCAAAATACCCATCTGTCTTGGTTTGAAAGACAGGTATCTGCTAGGGAAGGCAGAGCCTCCCTTTGGAATGGAAAATTCAAATCCCCTCCCTCCAAATTACTATAACTTAAAAAATTAAAGGGGCAGAGGTCTGGGAATAGGAATAACAGCTCTTTACTAATATGTATAGCAAGACAAACAAACAACAATCATAACTACAGCATTAAAAGTAAACAGAACTAGGGACCTTGAGGGCCTTTGTTTTATAAAACCTGGGGCAGTCTGATTCTGGTGCGGAACTCTGAGAGCACCAAGCTGCAGTGGTGGAAAATTCTGGGCTGGTGGTAGCAGTCTAGATAAAGCAGAGATCTCATAGAGAAGGTCTCTATGAGACCTTTTTTCTCTGTGAAAGATCTAGTGGGTAAGGGCCCAAATCCCACATTATATCCATGTGAGGATCCTTGGCTCCTCCCTCTGGGCAGAGCATATCACAATGGGATGCACTAGGTCCTTGATTGCCCATTAACAGAGATAGCTCCTGGAGGGAGTTATCTATGAGTCATGACAAGGCATTGATGGGCCCATTAACAGTTCATGAAGGTGGTGATAGAAAAGATTTTGGGCATATCCTGGATTGTAACCTAGGACACCATCTGAGCTCAGAGCCAGACTTTTGGTCTCTTTTGTGCTAGGTAAAGAAAGCCAGGGAAGGCAGGGTCAGTACAGAAGGGCAGGAAGTATTGCATGAGGGCTGAACAGGTCTGCTGATGTTGTAACTGCTGGGGATTTCTGGCAGCTTGGCTGATTAGTCTGTCTAAGATGGTGTCTGGCACAAGGTAAAATTGCTGCCCCAAATTCCTCTGCAAACACCACAGAAGCAGTTCTAACTACTTGTCTTTGAGTCACACTCTAGCTCCACTCTGTGCCAGGGCTCTTGGCAGCTCTCCTTTGGGTGCTTACTGGAGCATGGCCAGCTCTGGTCATGCTCATGTGAGACCACAGACATGAAGACTTATGGTATTGTGTTTCTCTAACAAGTAAAAGGGAGGAGTTCTGGTTTTACACTCCTAGAAACCAAAATTGCATTCCCACAATGGCCTTGTGCTCACATTTACAATGTCGGTGCCTTGTTTCCTAGGACAATATAAAACTGGTACAAACCAAAAAAGCTCCCACCTGCAGAGTATCTGAGCTTGAACAGAGATGAAAGAAAGTCCTCTTATGTGTCAGTGATGTGGCCTGCAGCAAGAACTCAGCAGTACCAGAGCTCTCAGAAGAAGGAAGCAAACATCTACAGGGCAGCCAGTGTAATTGTGTAGAAGCACAGCATGCAAGCTGGATCCTCCCCAACCCTGTCAGCTCTGTCTTCCATCCTCTCTTGAGTGCAACTACAGGTGGTGATACCATGCATGTGAGTACCAATCTTTTTGTATAAGGTCAAATTTAACATATATGCAATTGGAAATTAATTCATGTTGTATAAAATGAGGTCATTCCATTTCAGGTACATTGTATCCTACTACTGAAGTAGCATGTCTTCTAGGATAAAATAAATCAAGAAAAAATGTTTGTGTGTAATAATTGAACAGCAACCTTCCCAGATGACCATACAGGACTGAAGATAAATTTGAGCAACTCTCATTTTTGCTATAACAATTTTGAAGTGTTTCACCACCAGCTACAAAAACAACAACAAAAAAGAGAGAATGTTTTTGGGTTTGAGCAGTTATTTCTGTGCTACATGATTATTCCAATCCTAAAATCTAAGGCTCACACTAATTTATCTTTTTGCATTATCCAGAGAGCTGCAGCCCACAGAGCACAGCTCTTGAATGTTAATTTCTTTAAACACATCTTACTGGTTCTGTCACAAGGGAACCCTTGAGTTTCATTGTTCATCTGATGACATACTGCCTTTGCTAAACCTCTGAACTATGGAAGAATACTTGTCTAAGGCTGAGTTAGTTTGCATGACCAGTGCAAGGAGGAGGAGAGGGCAGAGACCAGAGAAGTCCAAGCTGGAACATGACCTAGATCTTTGTTGTTCTTTCACTGCTTCTACCCAGGCCTGACCCCATCTCTCAAACTTTGTGAGCCTCATTTCACATCTGAATCAACTACTGAAGGAGTCAGGGCCAAAACCTTCATCTAAATGTCAGTGATCAAAAAATCCTGCTTTTCAGTCTCAGCACAGTAACCTATGCAGTAGTAATCCATCTTTATACCTCAGAGGAAACACTGTGTCACTGCACTCCCTCTCCTGTGCGGCTTTTCTACCACTGCCCTGCTGCCTCTCACCCTTTCCTGGTGCAGCCAATAAACTAGTGTGAATCCCTGTCTGAGGTGGTTTCTGCAGGACACCAGCAGGATGCAGACAGTGATTCTGCTAGCACAGCACCATGAAACTACTCCCTTCACATTTACAGACCCAATTCCATTCCATCCATTTGTTGACACATGGAGCTGTTTGGTCACAACAGAGTCTGCATTCTGCAGAGCTGACATGCTGCAGAATGTGAATGCATCCAGAGATAAGAGCTAGAAGAGTAAACAATTCACAAGCTAAAAAAATCCCCAAAACACACTGCTAATTCTTTATGGTAACCTAGCTACCTGGAGGCCAGCAAGCAGAAAATCACGCAGACTTTAGCTGATACTTGAAGCTCTCCTGGTGTCTGAGTTTCCACAGTTCTCATCAGCTGCGTGCCCGCATTTGTGCTCAGCTCCATCTCCTCTCTGCAGCAGATGAGCAGCTCTGAGCACCTGCCCTTGCAAACCTCCATGCTCAGCACTTCTCTGTTCACAGGCTTGCTCTGTGGTCCAACTGTCTGCAAGGTCACAGCTCTGCTTGGCTCTCACAGCATGTTTTACACACACAGGGACCACACAGGGAGGATTGTCTCCTTTCCCTCTCTTCACAAGCTTCAGGGCAAGTCACAGTTTCAGAGATTCCAACAAAGATGTAACCTAGGTCCGCCATAGCCACCAGTGTCCACGGTATTCAGGACATGTTCTTTGTCAGCTCCACTTCCTGTGTTTCTTTAGCTTTCCTTCAGATTGGTCAGGTCTCCAGATAGAAGGAAAAATATCTCACAGCTTTTGTTACAGTTTCCATTCAAACAGGTCAGGATCTCTTTCTTCCATGAGGGTAAAAGAGATCATATTTACATACCAGAGTCCACAGGCTTCTGTAACCAGCCTTACCCCTACTCTGTTTGATTTACTCTCAAAGCCATCCCAAATCCTTCTGCAGGAGGGAGCATACAACAACCTGAGCATTCTGGACTCAGAGTTTCAGCCCAGGCTCCTGGGGAACTCCCAGAGCAGGCAAGAGCATCTCTCCTTCCTCTCACTGAACACCAAACAATCTTGCTGGTGTGTTCAGTAAATGAGGATGACAAATTTGGTTGGAATGTGCTAGATTGAGTTTGTAGCCATGACTGTGCTTCAGCTGTTAATCAGCATGCAGCACACCCTGGGAGACATTTGGCATTATGCTTTTTGTCTTCCCAAGCCACTGTTCCACCTGATGGATTCTGGCTTTCCTAGAGATGGCTGAACTCCTGCCTGGTGATAGAAGGTAGTGAATGAATTTCTTGTTTTGCTTTTCTATACATGCAACTTTGTTTTACTATTAAAGTGTCTTCTCAACTCACAATTTTTCTCATTTTTACCTTTCCAATTCTCTGCTCAATCCTACCTGGGGAAGTAGTTGATAAGCAAATGGCTGTCAGGAGGCTTAGTTTCTGACCAGAGTTAATCACAACAGAAAAAAATTGCATGCATTTTTTGTGGTATTTGTCTTTTTGTTTTCCTTTCTTTACATATACAAGTATTAAGCGATTGTCTTCCTCAAAAAAAGAAAACCCAAAACAAAATAAAAAAACAAACAAAAACTAAAAAACTAGCCAAAACCCCCTGTAGAGGAGACAAATCCCTCTGCAGATACCCCTGTGAGGCCCCCTTGGCACTTTCTCTGAGATAAGAGAAATTACTTGCTTAGAATGACTCATGCTAGAAAAAATGTAAGATCTTTCTCTTATCTTTTTATAATATTATTTGTTAGGTTTGATTCTTTATAATTTGTTGTCCCAAACAAAGAAAGATAATGTAGCTGGCTAAAATATGTTAACCCTGTTTTTTGTTGGTTTACTTGTGATCCCCCCAAACCCTATAAAATTACAAGTGTGATCCCCCATCTTTGGATTTGTGGCCTGACCTCCCCTTCACAGACGTTAATAAAGCCTGTGGAAAAACTCTGAGCTGCTCTCCTGGTCTTTTTATCCTGGCTAGAAAAAGGTTAAATACCTTGTAACTTTCCCCTGCCCAAGAACAGCAGGGGCAGGGGGGACAAAAGAAAGATACAACCCCCTAATACCAACTAAAGGAAAAAGATTCTAACAAATTTCATGTTGTTGGCAAGAGTGATGCCCCTTGTTATTTCAGCCATGGCCCTGTGGATTGACCTGTTTGGGAACAAGGAGCTGTCAGAGCTGGAGGTCAGGGCATTGCACACCAATTGCTTCTTAGTGCTGTTGTCCCCACTGCTGTTGGACAATTGCCTCAGGAACAGGTTGCTAATCAGCAGCTTGACGAAAAAATAAGAGAAGAAAATTCATGGCAGGAGGCACAATATAATGATATTGGCCTGTGCCCTCTAAGAACTGGAAGTCTTCCAGAAGGACAAGGCCAGTCCCAGGGCCAGGGCTTGCTTCTCAGATTTCCTTATCATGAGGTCACACTGCAAACTCGCATCAGAGAAAGTATCACAATGACCTTTCTTCATCCACTAGTGGAAGAAATGGGGGAAAAGGAGTGAATGTCAAAGGAGTTTGTTTTTGGGGTGACAAGTGGCAGGGAGCAGCTTAGGAAAATGTTCATCTTTTGCTAGGAAAACATTCATCTTTTGCTAGGAAAACAAGAAGCCCCAAACCCAGAAGTTCCCAGTTGCATATCCATACATGCCAGTTGCTCTTATGTGACTCTTTTGGCTTGATGTAAACTGAAAATTTCTCTGTGTTTGGGCACTCATAATGAGATTTTCCTCAAAAAAATATAGGTAGACAAAGATTCTTATGAAAATCCCATGACTGAAACTGCTCAGAGCAATGTACATCAAACTGTGCTTTTTACTGACATGTGAATTTGAGGAAAGAAGGTTGTTCTGGAGCAGACTGCAGATCCAAGTGGCTGTTTAGGGCTCCTGCACACTGAGACACAGACCAAGTCACATGCCTTGAACAAGGCATATGTCCTGGTTTGAAAGACAGGTGTTTGCTAAGGAAAGCAGGAGCTTCCCTTTGGACTGAAAAAAATGTGATTCTTCTGATTATTTTAATTTTGGAATTAAGAGAGCTCTCAGGCAAAGATACGGGGGTAGGAATAACAGTTCTTTACTAGTGTATCTAACACGACAAACAAGAACAACAACAGCTATGAAATTACCCACAAACAGAACAGTAACTCAGTCCCAGTCCTTTCTGGCTGCAGGCACCTTTTCCCTGAGCTGCAGTTCCCGGTGCTGGGGGCGGGCAGGTCCCGCAGAGCCGCAGGAGGGCTGGGGGTGATGGCAGCACTGTCCCAGGGGGAGAGAGAGATGGAGAGAGCCCTCCGCTCACGGTGTGGGTCCTGGTGCTCAGCAGAGTGCTGGATGGTGGTAGTTCACAGCGAGAAGACAGCAGGGCAGGGTCCGATAGTGGTTTCCCAACGCTGGGATGGCAGGGATGGGACACAGGCGGCGATCGTCCTCCTCGTCCGAACTCTGCGGGAGAAATGGGCCGAGGCCCAGCCTTCTGCTTCCTCTTCTGGCTGTTTGAATCTCGTGGGGTTCCCTCTTCCCTCCCGTCCCCTCCCCCTTGTCACCAGGGCCCAGTCAACAGGTATCTTGGCATGACAATGGGGAAAATTCCACAGAGGGAAAAGGGAAAGAACCAACCGCCAACATTATCCACCTCAAATTTTCCCCTACCATCATGCCAAATCAAATTAAAATCTTCAAATTATAGACATCCATACAGTTACAGATACAGGCACAGTATTGTAGGTAGTTCACCCTAAAACAAGGTCTCCTTGGGGTATGCATCTGGTCTTTCCATCCCTTTGCATGATCCACCAGGTACAACCTGGCCCTTGAGCAAAAACCACCCCACGAATTGGATTGTCTTTGCTGGAGGCAGGGTTCACCCAAACAGTTTTTCCTAGCATACCTCTCATATGCACCACTGGAACCTTGTCCCCATCTGGTGTTCTCAAGGGCTCAGACTGGGCAGGGCCTGCTCGATTAGTGGAACCTCGGGTGTTCACTAACCATGTGGCCTTTGGTAGATTCATCTCCCAGTTTTTGCAAGTCCCCCCACCCAGTGCCTTCAAGGTGGTTTTAAGCAGCCCATTGCACCGTTCCACTTTCCCAGCCGCTGGTGCGTGATAAGGAATGTGGTACACCCACTCGATGCCGTGTTCTCTGGCCCAGGTGTTTATGAGGCTGTTCTTGAAATGAGTCCCATTGTCTGACTCAATTCTCTCAGGGGTACCATGTCTCCAAAGGACTTGCTTTTCCAGGCCCAGGATGGTGTTGCGGGCAGTGGCATGAGGCACAAGGTAGGTCTCCAACCATCCAGTGGTGGCTTTCACCATGGTTAGCACGTAGCGCTTGCCTTGGCGTGTCTGAGGCAGTGTGATGCAGTCAATCTGCCAGGCCTCCCCATACTTATATTTGGACCACCGCCCCCCATACCAGAGGGGCTTCACTCGCTTGGCTTGCTTGATGGCAGCACACGTCTCACAGTCATGGATAACCTGGGAAATACTGTCCATGGTGAGACCCACCCCTCGGTCTCGTGCCCACTTATAGGTAGCATCTCTGCCTTGGTGACCTGAGGCATTGTGGGCCCATCGAGCCAGGAACAATTCTCCCTTGTGTTGCCAGTCTAAGTCTATCTGTGACACCTCTATCCTTGCAGCCTGATCTACTTGCTCATTGTGTTGGTGCTCCTCATTAGCCCGACTCTTGGGAGCATGGGCATCTACATGATGGACCTTTATGGGTAGCTTCTCTACCCGAGTGGGAATGTCTTTCCACTCATCAGCAGCCCAGATTGGTTTTCCCCTACGTTGCCAGTTAGCTTTTTTCCATCTTTCCAGCCAACCCCACAGAGCATTGGCTACCATCCATGAATCAGTGTAAAGGTAAAGCTTTGGCCACTTCTCTCTTTCAGCAATGTCCAGGGCCAGCTGAACGGCTTTGAGTTCAGCAAGTTGACTTGATCCACCTTCTCCTTCAGTAGCTTGTGCAACCTGTCGTGTGGGGCTCCATACGGCTGCTTTCCACTTGCGGTTCATCCCCACGATGCGACAGGAACTGTCAGTGAAAACAGCGTAGTGAGTTTCATCTGCTGGCAGTTGGTTGTATGGCAGGGCTTCATCAGCCTGGGTCACTTGTTCTTGCTCCTGTTCATCGGCAAGACCAAAATTTTCACCTTCTGGCCAGTTTGTAATTATTTCCAAAATCCCAGAGCGATTTGGGTTTCCAATACGGGCGCGCTGTGTGATGAGGGCGATCCACTTGCTCCATGTGGCATCGGTGGCGTGGTGGGTAGAGGGGACCTTCCCTTTAAACATCCACCCCAGCACTGGTAGTTGGGGTGCCAGGAGGAGCTGTTCTTCTGTGCCAATCATCTCTGAGGCAGCTTGAACTCCTTCATAAGCAGCCAAGATTTCCTTCTCTGTTGGGGTGTAGTTGGCTTCAGACCCTCTGTAACTTCGGCTCCAGAATCCCAGAGGTCGGCCTCGGGTCTCACCAGGTACCTTCTGCCAAAGGCTCCAGGACAAGCCCTTGTTCCCGGCTGCAGAGTAGAGCACATTCTTCACCTCTGGTCCCGTCCTAACTGGGCCGAGGGCTACAGCATGAGCGATCTCCTGCTTGATCTGGGCAAAGGCTTGCTGCTGCTCAGGGCCTCAGTGGAATTCCTTCTTCTTCCGGGTGACCAGGTAGAGAAGGGCTCATGATCTGGCTGTACTCAGGAATGTGCATTCTCCAAAAGCCTATAGCACCTAGGAAAGCTTGTGTTTCCTTCTTGTTGGTTGGTGGAGACATCGCGGTGATCTTATTGATGACCTCAGTGGGGATTTGGTGCCGCCCGTCTTGCCACTTTACTCCCAGGAACTGGATCACTCGGGCAGGACCTTTGACTTTGCTCCTCTTGATGGCAAAACCGGCTCCCAGCAGAATCTGGATGATCTTCTCTCCTTTCTCAAATACTTCCATTGCCGTGTTCCCCCACACAATGATGTCATCGATCTATTGCAGATGTTCTGGAGCTTCACCCTTTTCCAGTGCAGCCTGGATCAGTCCATGGCAGATGGTGGGGCTGTGTTTCCACCCCTGGGGCAGTCGGTTCCAGGTGTACTGCACACCCCTCCAGGTGAAAGCAAACTGAGGCCTGCACTCTGCTGCCAGAGGAATGGAGAAAAATGCATTGGCAATGTCAATGGTGGCGTACCACTTTGCTGCCTTGGACTCCAGCTCGTACTGGAGTCCCAGCCTGTCCGGCACGGCAGCGCTCAGTGGTGGAATCACTTTATTCAATGCACGATAGGCCACAGTCAATCTCCATTCTCCGTCAGACTTGCGCACAGGCCAGATGGGGCTGTTGAAGGGTGAGTGGGTTTTGCTGACCACCCCTTGGCCCTCCAGCTCACAGATCATCTTGTGGATGGGGAACATGGCATCTCGATTTGTCCTGTACTGCCGGTGGTACACTGTTGAGGTGGCAATTGGTACTTGCTGCTCCTTCACCTTCAGGAGTCCCACTACAGATGGGTTCTCTGACAGTCCAAGCAAGGTGTTCAATTGCTTAATGTTTTCTGCCTCTACAGCAGCTATTCCAAAAGTCCACCTGAGTCCCTTTGGGTCTTTGTAATAGCCATTCCTGAGGAAGTCTATGCCAAGAATACATGGTGCCTCTGGGCCAGTCACAATTGGATGCTTCTGTCACTCCTTCCCAGTCAGGCTCACCTCAGCCTCCAGCAAAGTCAATTCCTCTGATCCCCCTGTCACCCCAGCAATAGAAACAGGCTCTTCCCCCACATGTTCTGATGGTATTAGGGTGCACTGTGAACCAGTATCAACTAATGCCCTACGTTTTTGTGGCTCTGATGTGCTAGGCCATCGGATCCACACCGTCCAAAAAACCCGGTTTTCCCGTGCCTCTCCCTGGCTAGAGGCAGGGCCCCTCTAGCACTGGTTATTATTTCCTTCCTGGGCATACATGTTGGAGGTTCCCTTAAGGGGATCTGACAAATCATCCTCCCTTTTGTAATGCCCTGCATCTTGGTTATGGGAAGTTGAGGCTACCTTCACTTTAGTGGAGCTCCCTTGGTTAGTGTTTCCCTCCCTGAGTTGACGCACCCGCGCTGCCAGGGCAGAAGTGGGTTTCCCATCCCACCTCCTCATGTCGTCGCCAAGGTCACGCAGAAAGAACCACAGGTCAGCTTGTGGGGTGTACCCTCTATCCCTAGCTGGGGGGCGTTGGGCTCTAACTCTGGCATCTGTGACTCACACTGGTGCTGCACTGACCTTTTTCATCTCCTCCCTCATCTCTCTCATCTCCTCTTTGAGTTCCCTAATCACATCAGAGACCTGAGCCTGCATTGGGCCATTCATTATACTCTCAAAATTTCTGAGCCTATTGGCAACAGAACCCACTATCTCGTGGTTGGTGTCAGCATTAATGGCTGCAATGAATGTGGTGTATTGAGATAGCCCCAGGTGTGCGAGATTTCACAACATCTGCCCTGTGCACCTGACCTTGTCGGGGTCATTGTCATGTTGTCCACCCCTCCCAAAGAGTATCTCCAATACTGCCACTTCTCTCAGCTGTTGGATCCCCTCCACAGTGGTCTTCCAGTGCATTCTATGGTCGTGCTCCTCCATTCTCTCTCTATGGACAAACCTCTCTCTTACACTCATTAAAAGCCGCTCCCAGAGGGAAAGGGGGCCTGGTTCCCTTACGAATATGTGATCCACGCCTGAGTCCTGGGTCAGGGGTCCCAAATTCCTTGCCTCCGTACCATCCAGTTGCACACCTGTACCCATAAGGTCCCAGACCCGCAGTAACCACGTTGTAAAAGCCTTCGTACAACATCTTTATGCAGATTACGGAGACTCTCGTATGACAGGGAATACATGACGATCTCAACCTCTGGCTCCCCTGCTGGTTGTGAGGGCCCTGCTTTCTGATCCTTATTATCCAGGTGTTTTGTTTTCACCTTAGACTTTCTAGTTTCCACAGGGGCAACTACTGTTGGCTGTGAGTGCCCTTGCAGTTCAGCTGGAACCTGGAGAGATGTCACATTTGTGGGTTCCACTGCTGCACCATCAGGTTCTCCCTCTTTAAGGCAGAGCGAGAGTTTCTCAAGACCGGGGGAAAGGTACTCCTTCAGCATCTGGCCCATCTCCTTCACTAGAAACCCCACCCACTCTGGATGGTTCCTTTCTGAGGTGAGCTCTGGGGCAGAATCAGGCTCAGGGGCAACATCCTTAACCTCTGGGGCAGAATCCTTAGTCTCTGGGGCAGGGGCAGGGTCAGGCTCTGGGGCAGAATCCTTAGTATCTGGGGCAGAATCCTTAGTCTCTGGGGCAGAATCCCTATTTCTTGGGGGACGTATCAGGGTTGTCATCCAAGTCAATCTCCCCTCATCTCGGAATGTTAAATAGAACAGGTTTACAAGGCCTATTAGCAATGTCAGCCACTGTATGATATCATTACTGCTTAGAAGAGATTTGAACCCCTCAAAAGCTGGTGGAGCAGACCCAAAAAACTGTGTAAGGGGTTGGGACAAAATTTTCCCTGGTGTCTTATCCTCACAGTACGTGCCATTATTAATGTAACCCCAAAAACATACGGTTAGAGTGTGATAGCCCTGAATCCATGTACCCACCTTCCAGAGGAAGTTAAAAATCCATGAATTTCTCACGTTATCGGCCCACAAAAGGAACTGGATAATAGTTACAGCAGCCTGAGTTATAGGACCCATGTTCAAGTAAGGGATTGCAAATGGGAGAGATAAAGCTGTGGCCACATGGAGCCCAAACCACAGTAAGCTGGACAACATGATGCCACCTAACACAAAACTGAGGTAACTCAAGAGCTGTTATTCCTTTTTCACCCTTTTCTCTCAATGCCCTCGGGCCCCACTTGGGCACCAAAATCTGTCCTGGTTTGAAAGACAGGTGTTTGCTAAGGAAAGCAGGAGCTTCCCTTTGGACTGAAAAAAATGTGATTCTTCTGATTATTTTAATTTTGGAATTAAGAGAGCTCTCAGGCAAAGATACGGGGGTAGGAATAACAGTTCTTTACTAGTGTATCTAACACGACAAACAAGAACAACAACGGCTATGAAATTACCCACAAACAGAACAGTAACTCAGTCCCAGTCCTTTCTGGCTGCAGGCACCTTTTCCCTGAGCTGCAGTTCCCGGTGCTGGGGGCGGGCAGGTCCCGCAGAGCCGCAGGAGGGCTGGGGGTGATGGCAGCACTGTCCCAGGGGGAGAGAGAGATGGAGAGAGCCCTCCACTCACGGTGTGGGTCCTGGTGCTCAGCAGAGTGCTGGATGGTGGTAGTTCACAGCAAGAAGACAGCAGGGCAGGGTCTGATAGTGGTTTCCCGACGCTGGGATGGCAGGGATGGGACACAGGCGGCGATCGTCCTTCTCGTCCGAACTCCGCGGGAGAAATGGGCCAAGGCCCAGCCTTCTGCTTCCTCTTCTGGCTGTTTGAATCTCGTGGGGTTCCCTCTTCCCTCCCGTCCCCTCCCCCTTGTCACCAGGGCCCAGTCAACAGGTATCTTGGCATGACAATGGGGAAAATTCCACAGAGGGAAAAGGGAAAGAATCAACCCCCAACAGCATATCAGGTTTGGATATCATCCAGAAAAATCAAAGTGTTTTCTGGGGAAGACAAGAAGCACATGCTAGGTGCAAGAAATTGTACACTCCAGAAAATTAACTGAGTTTACTTCTGTGAGGGTTTTTTGGTGTTTCATGCTGTCACTGCAGCACTCTCAGTAGTGATTACATGGGCTTCAGCAGTGACTGTGGAGCCAAGACAGTGACTGGACCCGCTCTGTGCAGCAGGAGAGCGGGCAATGTTGTGTGCCTTGACCTAAAGACTTCTGGCATGATCTGCTACAACTTTCCTATGGACAAGCTGGAAAAATATGGCTGCGATAAGTGCACAGTGACATTGATGTACAACTAACTGCAGAGCTGGAGATACCTCTGTGATGGATATTGAGTTTCTGAATGACTACATTTGCTTCAACTAAAAGAGCCTTAGAATCAAATATTCAGATTCAACACTTAGATGACTTTTGAAGTGGAGAGGAATGTGGGAGTCAGAGATGAGTCCTCATGGAGGTATGATCAAAGCTCCGTTTATTAGGTGCTAACAGCAATAATATACAGGAAAAGTCCAGAGTACACGTGATACTAGGCATACAATGACTGGATAAAAGCAACTGTCCCACGCACTTGCAGAATACTTATGATTGGTTATAGCTTATTGTTCACGCGCTTTTTTGGCATCTTCCCTACACTTTGGCTCAAGCAACCTAGTAGCCTAGTCTAGTCATGTCCACTCTGTTTGCTACTTTGCTGTACTTTCCCTTGCATGTCTGTCTATTTATTTGCTACTTTAATGTACCTTCCCATCTGCTTACTGTTGCTACTTTAATATTCTTTCCCATCCGCTTTCTGTTGTTACTTTAATGTTCTTTCCCATATATTCCATTCAGGGATAACTCAGTGTCACCATTCTCCCAGTCATATACAGGGTTGTGCATTTTAGTCTCAATGAGGATATTATGTCCATATTCGGCCATAAATTCTTCTACATTTGAGTCTTCCCTGAAGTCTACCAACGATTTAAAAAATGCACAAAAAACCCCCACAATGAGTCAAGTGCTGTTTTGGCTCAGTTTAACTCTCTGCTAGCCCTTAAAGATAATTGTTGTTATTTGGGGGACACATAAGATAGATATTAAAGAATAGATAGCATATTTTTGAATTGTTGCCTTGGTTTTACATGTAACAAACACACAAGAAAGAACACTGGCCAGTCTATGTAGTCTCCTGCACCAAGATATGAATAGTGAGATAAAAAAAAATCTGGAGGCATATTGATAAATATATTCCCATGCAAATATAAGAGAAATAGCATTTTCAGTCCACGTGAAGCAGAAAAAAGGTTGGAGTTGACAAGAAGATAATTTCTCCCCCACATTCACCCAGATGCTTAATTGTTCTGTATGTTAACCCATGATGTAGCAGCAAGACATTGTACTCATGTAGCACTTGGCATTAGGATGGTGAATGCAGTCCTAGGTGCATGACTCTCTATGTTGCAGTCATTCCTAATAATGCTCTGAAGCATGTAAAGCCTGAGACTTGAGACAAAAGAAATTGCCGTGTAAATCTAGAATCTTAGAGTTTATTTAAATTGCATCTTTACTTTCATTTCTTCTTCAAATCTAGCCTTTGTATCACCCTTATTTGCAGAAATAAAAGAAACATACTGTAGTAGCTCTTGTGAGTGAGTTTCCACAGGAAAACAAACCTAGCACAATGGAAGGCACTCAACTCATTTGAATCAGTTGAGCTTTGCACACAGTCAGGACACACTTCATTAAGAAGTGTACTTGTACTGAACATTTCATTCAACTTTGAGTCCAAGCAACTTGGTACAGCCAGGAGCCACCACTAGTATGGGTCAAAATTTCCAAGTGCCACAGAGAAGTTGCTCTGGTCCTTCCCTGCTAGGGCCTGTCAGGCTGATACTGAAGCAGTGACATCATCACTGCAGATGGGGTTATCCAGTCAGAGCCTGAGAGAAAAGAAACCGGGAGCATCTTTTTTAGCAGCTCCTTTCTACAAACCCAGCCACACATTTCGCTTCTCTTGAGGCTCAGCACCGCACTCTGGATACTACAGGATCACAAACTGGCTTTGGAGCTTTGCCCATTTGCAGATAATCCAATCTTGAAGTCTCTTGAGGAGGAAAGAGAGTGTACCTCAAAACAGGAGAGGACACTACTCCAATTTCCAGCATGGTATCTGTGTCAAGCAAGTGAAAGGCTGTCACCAAATCTTCTAATAAAGCTATTTCCCCTGCAGTTTCTTTTCCCTTCCAGATTCAGTTTGTCTCAGCTGCAGGTCATTCCAGTGAAGGCCCAATCACAGATGGTCAAAATAACAAAGTCCCTCGTTATTTCTTTCTCCATAGCCTTTCCCTGTGGTTTGTGTACACTGCAACATTGTGATTAATTAATGATTGTAAGATAATGCACGTTGTATACAATGTTTGGGCCTTTTCCCACTGCTTCTAACTGCCTAATTTTCAAATCTTTAACAATGCACATTTAAAATATTACTTTCTTTGCTGTTTTTTCCTATCATCTTCTTGATGTAGTATGTAGTACGTTCACACTAATGGTACAAAGTGAACAAGGAGTAGGTGGAGCTTCTTATGAGAAAACAAGCCATTACTTCTAACTTTCCATTACCAAAACTGATCAGTAGGCTTCAAGTCTTCCCCTGCCACACATGCTTATTTGCAAGGCAGAAAATCTGTGACCACAGGTTCTTAAGTTTTACTCAGTGTATCTGTCCATCAGATGATTATGAAAAATCCACTCCCATATTTTCAGTGTGTGAGCTCTCCAGAGAACGCTATCTATCCTAAATTACCAATACCCTGCTAGGTAAGCACCTCTTAATCTTCAGCATGTTTATTCACACAGTAACACTTCTAACATGCATAGGATTATAGTTAGAACACTATGCATACAATTACCTATCCAATAGAAAACAGGAAGTCTGCTTTCGATTGTTAACATTATCATTATTGAATATTTATCAGAGGCTGAGACAGCAATAAATCGTAAATTTTCAGACCAAGTTTGAGCTGTACAGAACAATCCTTCATCAGGACACAATCTATAAGCACATGGTTTGAAACACTACTCTGAAAGATGAGCAGCCCACGTCCTCCACAATTCTCAGTCCCCTGAATTGAAAAGCTCCAGAGTTCCTGGTCGAGATTTTGTCCATTCACAAAAGCTCTTGCCTGTGACCTCTATGTAAGACCAGCAGACATGATGAGGTAATTACTCCAGCAATACCCTCCTGGAAAGCCTTTTCTCACCTCTAGATGTGTCGCAGATCATCGCCATGCAAGCAGAGTCTACTGCTCTCTGTGCTTTGGTGATCTTGCCAGCTTCGAGCCTTCCCCACTACTGCTTCATCCCACAACCCTGCTTGCTGCCCCCTGAGGCCTCTCGTTCCCCTGTCCCGCACACCAGCGGTACCACAGACAAGAACAGCCCCTGGGGCTGCCACAAAGGCTCTAAAGCTTCTCAGCTACACACTTACAGAACTTCAAAATACTGTCATGAATACGGCCCCTTTTCCACAGAGGAAAACTCGCAAACTGCGGAATGTGTAGGCCTCACCGGCTGTGGGCAAGCGGCGAGCCCCCTGCCCGGGCTGCTGCCCAAGTGGCGCTGAGCTCAGCCAAGTAACAACGAGCGAAAGGCAATGCAGCTGAGCGACACAACTGCAGCCGAGACCAGTCGAGCAGAGCAGAGCGGGGTGTTTAGGCGGCGGTGTCGCCTTGCTGGGCGGGTCCAGGCTGGGCTGGGCATTACTCTGGACTGGTGGTGGCCACAGGCTAGCGAGCAGGACGCTGCTGCATATTGTTGGGGCGGCAGTCCTGGGTGCCCGCGCCCTTCCAGGGTGCAGGGTGCTGCTGCTGGTTTGGGGGAGACCACCCAGCGGGCATGCTCATGCCATGAGCTGCTAGGGGAAGCTGGAGGGCAACCAACTCCTGGCTGAGACGTGGGCAGGTGCAAACACCTGGAACGGGGAACGGCCTCTGCAGTGTCCGTGAGGAAAGCTGTCCTGTGCACGTGCTGGGGATCTCCTGGCCCAGACATAGCTGCCTTCATGGCCATGTGGAGGGGCCCCCAGAATCCTTGATGCGGGGACTGGACGGGACCGTGTGTGGTCAGAGCCGCCACATCAGACTCCCCTACACAGCAGTGCAGACCTCGCACTGCGGGACCCTGGGTGCATGCCTGGAGCACTGGAGACTGGCTCAGCTGCAGCTGGAGAGCAGGGATGTGGCATGGTGGGACATAGCACAGAGCACCATTATCTTGGATGTCTTGCAAACAGTGTAAGAAAGAAACCGGCCAAAATCCAGACAAAATATTTTTTTTTTCCGATTTCTACGCTTTTACCTGCACACTAGAACAATGGCATGTTTTAGCCGCAAGGCAAAAAAAGGAGTTAATCTCGCCTCAGGAATGGCAGTGGCCTAGGCACTAAGTTGAGAGACCACGTATGAGGGAGACCTTAGAGGTTTCTTCCCCCAAGGTGCAGGTGTATTCTCATTCCCATCCTGAGCTGAAAGGTCAGGGCGTGGGAAGACTGACCTGCCTTGTGCAGAGACGAACACAAATCTGGGGCTGTGATACCCGGTTCTGGCACTCTGGTTCCGGTTAGGCGGGCCGGAATGAGCCCAGAGCAGCTGCCAGGGACGCTGTGGATGAGGCTGGGCTGGCCCCGCCTCAGTCTCCCTGCCTCACTCCCCCCTCTGCCGGTATGACATTGGCCCGCACGGCTTTTGGCACCAGCGCGTCCGAGCGGAACCAATCGAGGGCCCCTTGAGAGGGCGGGGAGAGACCCAGAAGTGACCCCGAGTGACACCAGGAGTGACATCCATAGTGCCTGGAAGGCAAGCGGTAGGCGTGGAGTTTCACCGTTAGGAGTCTCCTGGAGGCTGTGAAGCTGCTGTGAAGGCTGGAGCTCCTCTGCTCTAGGACAGGCTGGGAGAGCTGAGGGTGTCCAGTCTGGAGAACAGAAGGCTCCAGGGAGACCTTAGAGCCCCTTGCAGTGCCTACTAAGGCTCCAAGAGAACTGGAAAGGGACTTTGGAAAAGGGCGTGGACTGTCAGGACAAGGGGGAATGGCTTCAAACTGCCAGAGGGCAGGGGTAGATGTGATATTGGAAAGGAATTCCTCCTTGTGTGGGTGCTGAGGCCCTGGCACAGGTTGTCAAAATTGGTGTGTGGGTGACCTATCCCAGGAAGAGTCCAAGGCCTGTTGGACATGACTTGGAGCAACCTGGACTAGTGGAAAGTGTCCCTGCCCACGTCAGGATGTTGGAAGAAGATGATCTCTAAGGTACCTTCCAGCCCAAACCATTCTAGGATTCATGGAAGGCCCTTTTCCAGGTGAAGTGTTGTATCTCTTAGCTTCCAGCTTGTAGTTCTGGAAGCAGGCCTGGTCAGTCAGCTGCAATGAGCCGTGGGTTCTCAATAGGATGAGTGTGACATATTCGCAGAGAGGAAGGCTGTAGACAGATCTTTGAGGCCCAGGTAAAAAAGCAAAGGATTGAGTAAAAGCCAAAGGTTGGTTGTGTTAGTCAGTTTACTGGCTGTTGAAATGACCCCAGGTCATTTTCAGCATTTTTGGGTTGGATTTGTTTTAGTAAAAAATTAATGTGTTACCACCAGCATATGCTCTCCAATGCATCTACATGTGTTCCCATCTCTTTGTTGTGTCTCAGGTTATATTAACTGAAGGCAGAATCAGAGCACAGCAGTAAAACATTTAGAGGCATTTGTTGTTAGCCAGATTCAGGAATTTTTAACTTGGCTGTGGACTTTTCTGGTAACTGTGAGCAAGGTGACACAATTCAGTTATTCCACTTTTCCCCTCTGAGGAAAGATGGTCTTCTTTTTGTTTCTCATTTTGAAAATAGCCTTAGATGAAGATGGTTACACATGTAGGGTGGCATGTAGGATTCATTATTTTACCATTTTCTTCTGTTGTCTTTCCCCTACTAGTTTTTATTAATTATTTTGTTGCTCTTCTCCATTCAGTAGGTTTGTAGGAATTCTAATTGTTGAGATTATGGTTCTTTGAAGGCTCACCTAGCTCACCTTTTGGGTGAAGGAAAGAAGAAGACAAGGTCCTCTAAGAAGAGTAAAAAGCGTACTTTAAATAGACATTCAGAAGAGTCTGCTAATGCCATGCCATTACCGTCTAATCAGCAGAAATATGTTGGAAGAACATCACTGACTTCACAAAAAAGCCACACTCAGGTAAAGACCAGAGGCATAAAACCTCAATTACATGTTCATAACTAAAGGTATGAAATGGACATATTTTCATTGGAAATTAGAAACTCCTGAATTCTTGGTCATAGAACTAATGACTTGTAAGAGACTGTCTCCTTGCCAAATGTAGATTTGGTGTAATGAACTGCTTGCTGCCTGTTGAAGTGCAGGACTAATAGACGAATACTTGCCATGGCAGGCATATTGTATGGCTTTCCTTTTAAAAAGAAATTATCTTTTCTTATAGCAATCTAGATATATATACCCAGTCTCACACCTATTTTTTAGGCTATATTTCCAAGTAAACGGCTTTACATAATGATGCAGTAGGGTTATGTAATGAACAAGAATGAAGTTCATCCATCCATTCTTTTTACCCTAAGCCAGCTGCTGAATAATGATACAGGGTTTCTCACTGACCCCAAAAAGAAACACAGTGCCCAAGCTTTTGGGAAAAGCACTGGGCAGATAAAGGCTATTTCCACATTTCTTGCTAGTGTCTCCTTAAAAGTTCATAGGTTTTTTTATGTTTTAGAGCTGTTATATATGTCTTTGTAATTTTCATGTACTAAATCTAGCATGTATTGCTTTAACGCCATCCTAATAGATATGAAGTTGGGATCTAGCCAGGCTTCAGTGTCTCAGAAGAAGCAACATTGATTCTTGAATTATATGCTTTGAAGTTAGAATGATACTTAGATCACTTTAATGTTACATTTTGCCAATTAAAGTGAATTATACTATTATGTTATTCCCTCTTCTGGTGCATTTTTAGTACAAATCAAAGATTTATTCTCTGTCTGTTTCAAACAACCTACAACTTTTCTAGAGGCATGGGGAAATGTAGATGCAAGTTCAGCTGAGAAAGTCAGAGGCCTGCCTGATATAGTTGGTAGAACTGGTTTCTCTTAATGTCATCTATTTTAATTTGCATTCACAGGAGACATGGGTTTAGCTGAACAAGGTATAAAATTGTCGTAGTTTGAAAGTAAACCAACGGGACAAATTAACCCCACACAAATACCTTGTGAGAGGTTTCAAATCAGAGTTACCATCAAAGTTTGGTCTTCTGCATGCTAAAAAGACATAGTCACTAAAACTTCCGCTTCCATCTGCTCTCACACCTAAACATAAGCTTGCCTTTACACAAATTCAAGAGTTTCAGAACAACATAGGGTAAACAATGAGTGAAATGATTACAGAAAGTGGTAGTATATCCCCCTTCTGGTGCTTAGTGGATATTTTCGGGTTATAGCTATATTTTTGCCATTTGCTGCTTCGCAACAGTCAGACAAAACACAGTTCACATACAGAGCCTTGTCACGCACCTCAGGCAAATTTCACAAGTGACCATGTGTTATGTCTTCTGAAAAGAACAGCAGTTTTGCCAGGAAAACAAAGCAAGAACGAGTCTGGCCAGCATTCATAACAGTCAAATCTCAGAGCAACTTTTTGCTGATAGGTTGTGGCAAAAAAAAACACTCAATACAACTTTTAACTTTCTAAACTTGTTGGTCTAAATTTTCCATACTAGAAGACCTAAGTGAGTCAATACCAAAGTACAGATTTCCTTATGAAAGGGCAGCAGGCCTGCAATTACAACAAAACTCTGCATAGGCTGGATTTACCTTCTACATTTCTTCTGATACAGATTTTAGGAGCTAAGTCTTTATACACAGATGCATCTTACAATAAGAAGGCACTACTCACTGGAAAGATAACTATTTTGAAGCTCATGGTTTCAAAATACAGCCATTTTTAACTGCTAGGATTTCTAGACAACCCTGCTTTATTGTGCAGATTGGCTCTTGGGTTTGGTGCATTTGTCTTTGAAAAGCAACTGGTAAAACCCTTACTTTGTTTGGATATAAACTGTATCTCTCTGTGACTTTAAAAAATTTTAAGGCAGCAATTTTGCAGAGGTGCTCAGATAATTTTTTTTATTGTTAAAATGCTTAATGGTTGAAGCCACAGTAATGAGGAGAGTCAGTTGGTTCAGTTGGTTGTTTTGTGTAGGCAGACTTGAACCACAAAAGTGGTTCATGCGATAACACTGTGGGTCATGAAAAGAAGCTGAGTTTGTAGAGACTCTGCCTTAAGAATTCTGCTCACCTTACAAGCCCTACACATGTGGCTCCCAGTGTCGTTCGGGGTCCCTCCTGGGTCTCTCTCCGCCCCCCAAGGGGCCCTCGGTTGGTTCCGCTCGGACGCGCTGGTGCCGAGAGCCGTTGACAGACCAACGGATGGGGGGGGGGGGGGGGGGGGTGGGTGAAGAGGGGGTTGGGGGTAGTGGAGGGGGGTTGAGGGGGTGGGCGGTTAGGGGAGGCCGGCCCAGGCTCATCCACAGCGTCCCTGGCAGCTGCTCCGGGCTCATTCCAGCCCGCCTAACCGGAACCAGAGTGCCAGAACCGGGTATCACAGCCCCAGATTTGTGTTCGTCTCTGCACAAGGCAGGTCAGTCTTCCCACGCCCGGACCTTTCAGCTCAGGATGGGAATGAGAATACACCTGCACCTTGGGGGAAGAAACCTCTAAGGTCTCCCTCATACGTGGTCTCTCAACTTAGTGCCTAGGCCACTGCCATTCCTGAGGCGAGATTAACTCCTTTTTTTGCCTTGCGGCTAAAACATGCCATTGTTCTAGTGTGCAGGTAAAAGCGTAGAAATCGGAAAAAAAAAATATTTTGTCTGGATTTTGGCCGGTTTCTTTCTTACACTGTTTGCAAGACATCCAAGATAATGGTGCTCTGTGCTATGTCCCACCATGCCACATCCCTGCTCTCCAGCTGCAGCTGAGCCAGTCTCCAGTGCTCCAGGCATGCACCCAGGGTCCCGCAGTGCGAGGTCTGCACTGCTGTGTAGGGGAGTCTGATGTGGCGGCTCTGACCACACACGGTCCCGTCCAGTCCCCGCATCAAGGATTCTGGGGGCCCCTCCACATGGCCATGAAGGCAGCTCTGTCTGGGCCAGGAGATCCCCAGCACGTGCACAGGACAGCTTTCCTCACGGACACTGCAGAGGCCGTTCCCCGTTCCAGGTGTTTGCACCTGCCCACGTCTCAGCCAGGAGTTGGTTGCCCTCCAGCTTCCCCTAGCAGCTCATGGCATGAGCATGCCCGCTGGGTGGTCTCCCCCAAACCAGCAGCAGCACCCTGCACCCTGGAAGGGCGCGGGCACCCAGGACTGCCGCCCCAACAATATGCAGCAGCGTCCTGCTCGCTAGCCTGTGGCCACCACCAGTCCAGAGTAATGCCCAGCCCAGCCTGGACCCGCCCAGCAAGGCGACACCGCCGCCTAAACACCCCGCTCTGCTCTGCTCGACTGGTCTCGGCTGCAGTTGTGTCGCTCAGCTGCATTGCCTTTCGCTCGTTGTTACTTGGCTGAGCTCAGCGCCACTTGGGCAGCAGCCCGGGCAGGGGGCTCGCCGCTTGCCCACAGCCGGTGAGGCCTACACATTCCGCAGTTTGCGAGTTTTCCTCTGTGGAAAAGGGGCCGTATTCATGACAGTATTTTGAAGTTCTGTAAGTGTGTAGCTGAGAAGCTTTAGAGCCTTTGTGGCAGCCCCAGGGGCTGTTCTTGTCTGTGGTACCGCTGGTGTGCGGGACAGGGGAACGAGAGGCCTCAGGGGGCAGCAAGCAGGGTTGTGGGATGAAGCAGTAGTGGGGAAGGCTCGAAGCTGGCAAGATCACCAAAGCACAGAGAGCAGTAGACTCTGCTTGCATGGCGATGATCTGCGACACATCTAGAGGTGAGAAAAGGCTTTCCAGGAGGGTATTGCTGGAGTAATTACCTCATCATGTCTGCTGGTCTTACATAGAGGTCACAGGCAAGAGCTTTTGTGAATGGACAAAATCTCGACCAGGAACTCTGGAGCTTTTCAATTCAGGGGACTGAGAATTGTGGAGGACGTGGGCTGCTCATCTTTCAGAGTAGTGTTTCAAACCATGTGCTTATAGATTGTGTCCTGATGAAGGATTGTTCTGTACAGCTCAAACTTGGTCTGAAAGTTTACGATTTATTGCTGTCTCAGCCTCTGATAAATATTCAATAATGATGTTAACAGGCCTTAATCAAAAGCTATAAAGCAGTGGGTCAGCATAATCTGGCTCCCCGAGCCCAATCAGGGGAGGCTTAGGCTGGGTATCAGGAGAAGGTTTTTTCCCCACAGGGTGACTGAGCATTGGAACAGGCTCCCCCAGGGAAGTGGTCACAGCAGCAAGCCTGACCAAGTTTAATAAATATTTGGACTACGCTCCGGCATATGATGAGATTTTTGGGGTGGCATGTGCTGGGCTGGGAGCTGGACTGGATGATCCTGGTAGGTCCCGTCCAACTCAGCCTATTCAATGATTCCATGACACAGGTCCCCAGGTGCAACTTGAGGCCATTCCCTCTTGTCTGTTAATTGTTATCTGAAAGAGTCCAATGACTGTGTGGCTACAGACTCCTGTCAAGTTGTGCAGAGCCAGAAGTTCTGCTGAGCCTCCTTTTCTCCACACTGAGCCCCCCTGAGCTGCTCCTTGTCCTCCAGCTCGTTCCCCAGAGCTGCTCCCTTTTGTGGACACACTGCAGTCCCTCAAGCCTTTTTTGGTCATGAGAGTCCCACAAATGACCTGAAGATTGGAAGTTTGGCCTCAGCAGTGCCCACAACAGGGGGACAGTCAGTGCCGTGGTCTTCCTGGCCACACTATGCCTAGTAAAGACCAAGATGCTCTTGACCGTCTTGCACACCTGGGTATGTGTGTATACAATTTACTAAAAAACACAATATTCATAATAGGGGGATTTAGACAAAGTGATTTAATCATATATATTTTTCTCTGTCTAATGTCCATGCTTCATTTCAGACCAAAGTATTCTGGTTTATACAAATGCCACTACTTTTATGATTAACACAATAATAAAGCTAGCTGCCTTTGAACTGCCCCCTTACCACTTGGCCAATCATTTCCAGCCCATACGCTGAGCAGAGCAGCCTGTTGTGCTGCGGCTTCACTCACTGCCATCCGTGCCCAGCTGCACTGTCCTTCCGAAGGAGGAGAAGCGCCGTCTACTTCTTGCACAGAGCCCTCTGCTCCTGGGTTTCCCTTATGCCGCAATAAGCCCGCGATGTGCACTTTTCTTCTGAATCCTCTGTTCCATTCCGTTCTGCCTTTCTTGTCACCTGAATTGAGACGGAATACTTCTCTGCTGCACCTCGTGTAGAACAACTGCACGATATCCATTAAGCTTGCCTGGAGCTTCTTTCTGGAACTTGTCTTCTTGCACCACATTCAAGGGGCAGCCGTCTTTCTTCTGCCACCTGCAAAGCACAGCCACATTGCTGCGCTCGTCGCACGCCTCTTTTCAGCTTGGTGTACCACAGTGCTGATTACAGCCTCGCCAAAGACTAGCGCCCCGGAGAGATGTCTCGCACGGAAAAATGTTCCAGCATAGAAACTTGTCCTACAATGTTCCCTCCTCCTTTCCCACATTCTGTTGCTCTGCTGAATGTCTTGGCCATGGAACGACTCACCCAGCAAGTACTCTTCGCCAGCCCCTTTTCACTGAGTGACAGTTGCGTGGACCCTTTGAACACTGCCATGTGAAAAGCAGAGCAGTGGAGCTAAAAGCGAGGAGAAAACATGCATGACGCACAGGATTTCTTGATAGTGCCCTCCGTGCTGAAAGGCGGCAAAGCTGAATGCCGTGCCAGGGCTTCACTTCTCGCTGGATCACAGGAAGCCAAGAATGAAGCGGCAGAACACAGCGTTTGTTTCAGCAGCCTCCGGGACTGCAAAATTGCAGCAATAGCTCTCTCAAAGCAGAACTCAGCCTAGAATGCTCTCGCAGCTTGGCAAAGTCAGGCACAGCTTTTGACCAGCTGTGCCCGCGGTGATAAGAGGCTCCTTCCACCTTCACTGTTGCAGAACTTTTGCGGAAGAGCGACGGCATTCTTCAAGTAGGTTTTTGCCAAACAGCTCTGAAACAAAGCCAAGCACGCTGCCTGGCTCTTACCGTCTTCCTCACAGCAGGTGCGCTGCCTACATTCTGCAGTCTCACAGCCCAGTTGCCAGCTTTTGGCAGCTGCTGTCTTAGCAAGAAAGCTCAGGAAGTCAAAGCCAGTGCAGAGCAGTACCTTCCTGCTTTACCTGCATAAGTCACATCAGACTCACCCAGGGTGACTGTGTCCTTTCCCTCTCTACTGCATCTGCTGAGGTGTTCTCTGCATCTCGGAACCTAACGGAAAGCTCTTCCACATAAGGTTGGAAGTGGAATGGCTAGCAGTAAAGCTAGCTGCTGTTGAACTGCCCCCTTACCACTTGGCCACTCACTTCCAGCCCGTACGCTGAGCAGAGCAGCCTGTTGTTCTGCGGCTTCGCTCACTGCCATCTGTTGCCAGCTGCTCTGTCCTTCCGAAGGAGGAGAAACGCCGTCTACTTCTCGCACAGACCACTTTGTTTTTTTCTTTCCTCATGAGAAGTCCCACCGTTTCTCTCCAGTTGCCGTTATCAGTATCTGGTTTTTGCCTACAGAAGATTCCTTATGTCAGAGGATTTTTCAAAAACTAAAACTTTCACCTCCTAAAAACTTGCCTGCCTATTTGTGTGCAAAATGTATCCTCCTAAACGACATCTGGAAAGTGGGACTTTGTGTTTTATTTCCTCTAGAGAAGTTCCACCGTTCGGATCCAGGGGACTGTTGCTGGTCCTGGGTTATTGCCTACAAAAATTCCATATGCTTGTGGATTTCTCCCAGACAAAAACTGCCCCTTCCTAGAAACACAGCTGGCATTGGTGTGCCAAATGAATCCTCCTAATGATGTCTGGAAAGAGGGTTGTTGAGTTTTTTTTTTCCTGTGGCAAAGTGCCGCTGTCTGAATCCAAATTACCTGCAGCCCGTCCTGGGTTTTTTGCCTACAAAAATTCAATATAGTAGATAATTTTTCCCAGATGAAAGCTGCTGTCGCCTACAAATTTGGCTGCCCTTGGAATGCCAAATGTCTCCTCCTAACTGACATCTGGGTAACGGCATGTTGAATTTTATTTGCTGTGGAAAAATGCCACGGTTCTTTTCCATGCCCCTGTAGCCTGAAAAAGGTCTTTTCTTCAGAGAATGATGCTGAAGCCTGGTGGCTGGAGGGAGGCTCTCCACCTCTGTTTACTTTTGTCCCTGGCCAGGTCTGCATTTTGTATGTAAATCACGCTCTCTTTGTAGACTTGTGTTTTTAATTTTTTTGCTGTTATTGCCTGTTTTCTTATGTCATTGATGCTTCCAATACATTTTTTCCCATCGGTTATAGTCACAATTTGTGCCTCCAGTGCTCATCTCCATCCTCAGAAAAGGGAGGGTATGGTGTGTAGCAAGGAAGCAGCATCTGATTTGAGAGAGTCACTGAACTGGGGAATGCAGAAATAGAGCAAGAGACAATATTGTTGACTATTTCTTTAAAAGCAAATTAATTTTCGTTTTGCAGTGTCTCCTTAACACCATCAGATAAGGGAAATTGAAAAAATAGTCAGTCTGAAATATTCCAACAGAAGACATCTACTTCATGCTTTTGTATTTCTTTTTTGAGGAAGAGCTAGACATATCTTCCTGTAGGCCTATGGACAAGAAATCTCCAATAGATTTGAAGCCAAACAGTGCAAAACTCTGGCTTAAGGCATGTGTGGCTGTAATGATTAGAGCATTGCCACATAGCAGTGTTAGGGCTTCATAAATCACCTGACCATATAGCCAGTTAAATTTGTGTTGCTCTGTGTTTAATGAGGGTTTTTTGCTGGGATTCAAATTCCACTCAATTTTACCTACTGACTTAAAAAATGTTTCCAAATGCATATGCAGATGTGTGGACAGTAATGTAAAAGAAATGCGGAGTCCCCAAACTCACAATCTGTTTTGAATATTGACTCAAGAGATTCATGCCCTCAATTTTTGACCGCGAATGTATTTGCTGAAGTTCTTACTGTTGTAGGGAGGTTATTAAATACCAGGTGTAAAATAATGAATGTAGTAGAAACTTAAAATTCACAGATATCTTGAAATTATGGGCTGTAGTTCCCTTTTGAGTGAAATGCTTAATGGGAATAATGATACTAATATACTGATCCATTGCAGAAATTTCAGAGTCTGAGGATGCTGATTCTAAAGCTATTTTCCCACCAGTCTTGTTAAGACTGCACAGCCACATGCAGGGTTTTTTTTTTTTTATGTCTTTCTCTGCATAAGAGTAGGGTCAGAATAAATAAGAACTGGAAATTCCAGAAGACACTACGAATCTTAGGAAAAATTTATCCAGTTTTTGAGTCTCAAACCAGTATAACAAACACTCAGATGCCTCTTTGTCCTAGCTTCTAATGTATCTCTTCAGATTCTCTTATAAAGAGATTCTGAAAAATACTTTGCTATTTTATACATTTCTTGTTTAATGTTGTATTCTTAAAATACATCAACCATCCTCCATGCTATCCTCTAACAGGTTGAGTTCCCAAATACCCACACAAATGTGAACTTCCACTCTTAATCATCTCCATCCTCTCTGAGCATAGTGAGGCTAATCCTCCACAACAGTTCTGGGCAAATAAGTATAGGTTATTCTTGCTTGCAAGTTGACTTTGCCTATGATTGTCTGGATGTGAAGAAGTAAACATGAAGATTGTGAATTTATTTGTGTTATGCTGTAAATGTTGGGATTTATTGTTCGGGATTCGTTATCTGGGATTCGTTATCTGGGATTTATTGGGATTTATTATTTGGGATTTGTTATTCGGGATTGGTTATTTGGGATTTATTAATTAAATTTGGGAATTATTAATTAATGGGTAAAAAAAATCCTGGAATTAAAGAATTCAAACCTGGAATTAAAAAAAAATAAAAATAAAGGAATTCAAAAAATGCTGGGAAAAAAGAAAGGAATTTAAAACTCCTGGGATAAAAAAAATATTTAAAACCCTGGAATTAAAAATAAGGAAAATAAAAAAAAAACCAAAACTGGAATAAAAAACATAAAGGAATTTATTTAAAAACCTGGGGGAAAAAATGTATTTTAAACCCCTGGAATTAAAGGATAAGAAAAAAAACCTGGAATTTAAACAAAACCCTGCAATAAAAAATAAAGGGATCAAAAATAAAGGAATTAAAAATAAAAGGATTAAAACCAAAGGAATTAAAAACTGGAATTAAAAATAAAGGGTTTGATAACAAAGGAATTAAAAATAAACAGGAATTTAAGGCTTTTAAAAACCTTAGAAATAAAAAATCCCTGAAATTCAAAATAAAGGAATAAAATCCCCTAAATTTATCCCAAATGTATCCTAAATTATCCAAACATTCCACCCACATTTATCCCAAATCTATTCCAAATTTATCCCACATTTACCACCTAATTCCACTCGAATGTATCCCAAATTATCCACAAATTTATCCTAAATTTATCCCACATATAGACCAAATTTATCCCACATTTATTCCAAATACATTCCAAATTTGTCCCACATTTATCCCAGATTTCCCCCCTTTTTTCCCATTTCCCCCCAGTTTTCCCCATTTTTTATCCATTCCAGAGGCGGAATTCCCTTGGAAAAACAAACAAAGGGAGGAGACAAAAGAGGAGAAAATTCCATTTTTTAAATGGAAAAGTGCTGGAAAAATCTCCAAAAATTTGGGGTATGGGAGGCAGGAAAAGCCAGGATTAATTAACAGAGATTGAGGGTTAATTAGGATTAATTAATTCAGGATGGATTTAACAAAAAAAAAATCTGGGAAAGATCCTTTTTTTTTTTTTTTCCTATGGAAAAATGCTGGAAAATTAAAAAAAAAAAAAATGGGGATTTGGGAGCCAGGATTAATTCACAGGGATCCAGGGTTAATTAGGATTAATTAGGAGTAAGTAATTAAGGAATTTCCCTGGGATGAACCTGACAAAGGAGCAACTGAAAAAAAAACCCTCTTATTTTTTAAGGAAAACTTTGGGATATTCCCCCCAAAAAATTGGGATTTTGGAGCCTGGAAAGCAGGAATAATTAACAGGGATCTGGGGTTAATTAGGATTCATTAATTAAGGAATTCCTGGAATTCCACGGATGGGGGACGAGGGAGGGATTGGATCCCAGGGAAGGAAAAACCTGGGGAATGTTTCCCAAAAATAAATAAATATCCCTAAAAAAACCTCGGGAATATTCCCAGAAATAAATATTCCAATAAATAAATAAATATACCCAGAAATAAACCAATATTCCAATAAATAAATCAATATCGCTAAAACCCTCGGGAATATTACCCAAAAACCCTGGAATATCCCCCCAAAAAATTAAAAAAAAACCCCTCTGGAATATTCCTAAAAATCCTCTGGAATATAAACCCTAAAATATCACCACCACCACCCCCCCCCCAAAAAAAAAATTAAATAAATATCCCCAAAAAACATCAGGAATATCCCTTAAAAAATCCCTGGAATGTCCCCAAAAACCCCTGGAATATCCCCAAAAAATTTCCAAAAAAACCCTTCTGGAATATTAAAAAAAAAAACCAACAAAAAAACCCCTGGAATATCCCCCAAAATAACCTGGAATATATAAAAAAAATAAAATTAGTATCCTAAAAAAACCTCTGGAATATTCCCAAAAAAAATCCTCCTGGAATATCCCAAAGATAAAGAAATATCTTTAACTCCTGAGAGACCCCAAAAATACCCACACAGACCCCAAAAAATTCCTCAGAGACCCCACAAAAACCCCTTAGACCCCACATAAAGAGCCCGAAAACCCCAAAAGATACCAAAACCACCTCAAACTCCCCAAAAATCCACACACATACCCAAAAAAAACCTCTTCAGAGAACCCAAAAAAAGCTCGTAGAGACCCCAAAACCCCTTAAGGCATCACAAACAGACCGTAAAAACCCCACTTAGATGCCAAAAATTCCTCAGAGTACCCCCCAAAAAGCCCTCACAGACCCCAAAATTCCCTCAGAGCTCACAAGACCCCCTGGAACCCCTCAAAAATTTCTCTGAGCCCCCCCAGAGCCTCCTCAGAGCTCACCTGGGAGCGCTCAGAGCCCCCCAAAACTGCTCAAAAACCCCTAAGAAGGCAAAAAATAAAGCACCAAAAATCCCCAAATCCCCGGATTTTTCCCCCAGATCCCCAGATTTTTTCCTGGAATTCCCAGTTCCCCCCCACCCCACCCCCCCTCCCAAATTCCCGGATTTTCCCCAAATTCCCAGATTTTCTCCCGCAATTCCCGGATTTTTTTTTTCCCCCAGATTTCCTCCCGCAATTGCCGATTTTCTCTCGACCTGCTCCGGGCTCTCCAGGTTCTGGCAGCGTTCCCGACGATTCCCGCCCGCCGTCCCGCCGTGGTTGCCGTAGCAACCGACCATCTCTCTCTCTCTCTCTCTCTCTCTCTCTCTCTCTCTCTCCCCCGCCTCTCTCCCCTCCCAACTTTTCCCAGGATTCCGGAACCGGGGGGGAGGGGCCAGGCTGGGATTTGGCTTTTTCCTTCTTGTTGTGGGAAAAATGGGGAAATGGGGGAAAATGGGGAGTGGGAAAAAAAAGGGAAAATGGGAAAAGAAAGGGAAAAAAATGGGAAAAAAATGGGGGGAAATGGGGAAAAAAATGGGAAAAATGGGGGAAATGGAAAAAAACGGGGAAAATGGAAAAAACGGGGAGATGGGGAATGGGGAAATGGGGGGAGGGAAATGGAGAAAAAATGGGGGAAAAATGGGGGGAAATGTGTAAAAATGGGGAAAAGGGAAAATGGGAAAAATGGAAAAATGGAAGAATGGAAGAATGGGAAAAATGGAAAAATGGGGGAAAAGGGAGAGAAATGGGATGACATGGGGAAAAAGGGGGGGAAATGGGGGAAAATTTGAAAAAATTGGGGGAAATGGGGAAAATGGTGAAAAATGGGGGAAAAGGAAAAATATAAAAGAGGGGGGAATGGGGAAAATGGGAAAAATGGGAAAAAATGGGAAAAATAGAATTGGGAAAATGGGAAAATGTGACGAAAACGGGAAAATGGGAAAAGGGAACAAATGGGAGGAAAAGGGAAACAAGGGAAGAAAAGGAAGAAATGGGAAAAGTGGGGGAAATGAGGAAAAAGGAAAAAAGGAGGAAAAAAGGGAAAAGGGGGAAATGGGTAAAATGGGGTAAATGGGGAAAAACAGAAAAAATGGGAAAAGAAAGGGAAACAAATGGGAAAAAATGGGGGGAAATGGGAAACATGGGGGGAAACGGGGAAAATGGGGAAGAATTGGGGAAGAATTGGGAAAACTATTGGGAAAAATTGGAAAAAAATTGGGGAAAAGTTGGGGGGAAAATGGAAAAAATTGGGGGGAAATGGAAAAAAATGGAGCAAATTCAGATTTTAATTTGGAAAAATGGGGGAAAATAGACAAAATTTCAGGGAAAATTTCAGAGAAAATTTAGCAGAAAATCCAGATTTTTAACCAGGAAAAAATGTGAAGAAATGGGGGAAAAAATGGGGAAAATCCAGATTTTAACTGGAAAAAATAAATGGGGAAATAATTGGGGGGAAAAATAGGGAAAATACAGATGTGAACAGGTAAAAGATGGGAAAATAAATGGGAAAAAATGGGCAAAATCCAGATTTTAATGGGGGAAAAATGGGAAAAAAAATGGGGGGGAAATGGAGACAATACAGATTTTAATTGGGAAAAATTTGGGGGGGAAATGGGAAAAAATTGGGACAAAATCCATATTTTAAGGGGAAAAAAAGGGGAAAAATCTTTGCTTTAACTGGGAAAAAAATTGGGAAAAATTGGGAAAAATTCCCTTTTTACATGGGATTCCCACTAGGAATTTTGGGATTTAAAGCTGGATGATCCCAGGAATAAAACAAATCCTGGATGTGAAAATTCCATGTAAATTCCAGGCCCTGGAATTACTAATGTTCTGGAAAGCAGTGACCCCCTCAGGTGGGACTTCCCAGAGAAGTGACCTTTCAGGTGTGACTTCCTAGCCGTCAATACCTCGGAGAGAATTCCAGAGGTCTTTGTCTCAGGGCAAGTTACACGACGAGCACCAGGGCTGGAGGCACTTTAAGTGCTCTGCAGTACAAGGGCGACACCAGGCGGTCACCGCCGG
This sequence comes from Cinclus cinclus, assembly GCF_963662255.1. Taxonomy (NCBI): domain Eukaryota; kingdom Metazoa; phylum Chordata; class Aves; order Passeriformes; family Cinclidae; genus Cinclus; species Cinclus cinclus. Next base: position 24,286,265 of record NC_085047.1, on the reverse strand, counting down.
CACACAAGGGAGTACTGCCCGCTCCTTGGATTTCCTGTCCTGTGCCAAAAGGATTGGAAAAAATCACTCATCTTCCACTGACAATGGAAAGCGCCTAAGACCCTAAAGTTTAGGAAAGGAAATGTTCAGCTTCTGAAGCAAGTAGTGAATAGGGTGCCTTGGAAACTTGCCCTCGGGGATAATGAAGTTAAACACCCATTTAAAGACATTTTTCTTCAAGAATAAGAACAAGCAGAACCTGTTGATGGCTGCCTGAGACCTGGTACACAAACGCTAAGCCAGATATTTTACACTAATTATTTTTGGGTTCCCACGTCACTTGAGGGCTTTATCCTCCTTCAGAATTTAAGATGGGTTTCTGTGCATTGATCTTCGTTTACATAGACAACAACAGGTAGTATTTACTAACATGCAAACACTTCCTTCTCTAGCCAGCAGCTAGTCTTAGGCTGGGGGCACTTCTGAGCAGCTGGCTGTGATACCTGGGCCACTTAATGTGAAGCATTATTCACATGAGTTTGCCAGCTCTCCTGGCAGCTCCACAGAAGGTTTTCCTTGGCACAATTTCCACACAGCCAATACTGATAAGGGGCAACACTTGTGCTGAAGTCATGGCAGCCAGTGGTTCAAGCTCAACCCGCTTGTCTATACTTGCATGAGAGAGCTGTGCGGTGCAAGATGGACCACACAGCATGGTTTGCAGTAACTAACAGGGTGGATCACAGCCTGAAATAATCTGTTTAGAGGCAGGATTCTCTTCACCAAGATGGAGGTGGACAGTTGTTGCTTGAGAGATGAGCCTAAACCTGACAAAAGTTCAACTGACTGACTCCTAAAATTCCACCAATTCCAACACTCCAACGAAAAAATCTCTTGGTGGCTGAAACAGGAGAGTGGGTACATAACAAAGATTTTGCTCCATTTGAACATCCTCTAGCAGCTAAGATGCATGAATTAACAAATGAGAATCCCAGCCAGCAGAGATATGGAAAATTAGCCCTGAGAACAGAAGCCACAGTATACTTGAGGAGGCCTAATGGTGGCAAACAACTTTCTTAAGAGAGCAGCTAGGAAAGATGCCGAATGACAATTTCCAAAGCTCTGGGAGGTCAAAAAAAAGACATATGTCTGCCTACTGCAAAATAAGAGCAGGGTGAAACGGCAGGAATAGCATCTAACAGGAAGGTAGGGAGGTCCTGGCACAGCTTAGGAGGAGCAGCTGCCTAGATGGTTGCCCAATTCATGAAAGTGTCCAAGGACAGAATGGAGAGATGCCACAGCAAACTAGCAAGGAACTTACTTATTAGAAACTGGAAGTAAAAGGGAGCGGAAAAGAAGTCAAAGCCAGTGCAGAGCAGTACCTTTCTGCTTTGCCCACGTAAGTCGCATCACACTCATCCAGGGTGACTGTGTCCTTTCCCTCTCCACTGCATCTGCCAAGGTGTTCTCTGCATCTTGGAGCCTATCGGCAAAGCGCTTCCACATAAGGTTGGAAGTGGAATGGCTAGCAGTAAAGCTAGCTGCCGTTGAACTGCCACCTTACCACTTGGCCACTCACTTCCAGCCCGTACGCTGAGCAGAGCAGCCTGTTGTTCTGTGGCTTCACTCGCTGCCGTCCGTTGCCAGCTGCGATGTCCCTCTGAAGGAGGAGACACCCCGTCTACTTCTCGCACAGAGCTCTCTGCTCCTGGGTTTTGCTTTTGCCACAACAAGCCCGCGACATGCACTTTTCTTCTGAACCCTCTGTTCCGTTCCGTTCTGCCTTTCTTGTTGCCTGAATTGAGATGGAAAACTTCTCGGTGGTCTCTCGTGTAGAACAACTGCGCCTGTCCATTAAGCTTGCCTGCAGTTTCTTTCTGGAACTTGTCTTCTTGCACCACATTCAAGGGGCAGCCATCTTTCTTCCGCCACCTGCAAAGCACAGCCACATTGCCGCGCTCGTGGCACACCTCTTTTCAGCTTGGTGAACCAGGCGCTGATTACAGCCTCACCGAAGACTAGCACCCCGGAGAGATGTCTCGCACGGAAAAATGTTCCAGCATAGAAACTTGTCCTGCAAGGTTCCCTCCTGCTTTCCCACAGTCTGTTGCTCTGCTGAATGTCTTGGCCACGGAACGACTCACCCAGCAAGTACTCTTTGCCAGCCCCTTTTCACTGAGCGACAGTTGCGTGGACCCTTTGGACACTGCCAAGTAAAAAGCAGAGCAGTGGAGCTAAAAGCGAGGAGAAAGCATGCACGATGCACAGGATTTCTTGATAGTGCCCTCCGTGCTGAAAGGCAGCAAAGCTGAATGCTGTGCGGGGGCTTCACTTCTTGCTGCATCACAGGAAGCCAAGAATGAAGTGGCAGAACACAGCATTCATTTTAGCAGCCTCCGGGACTGCAAAATTGCAGATGTGGAAGCACTCAGCCTAGAATGCTCTTGTGAGCTAGGCAAAGTAAGGTGCAGCCTTTGACCAGCTGTGCCCACGGCGATAAGTGGCTCCTTCCACCTTCACTGTGGCAGAGCTTTTGCGGAAGAGCAACAACATTGAGGTAATGTCCTGTAGCTGATTTTTAATTTTTTTTGCTCTTTTAATTGGGATGTTGTATGGGTTATGTTATTTATATGGCTAGTTATTATATCATAGGGATTTTATTGATTTGGTTTGATTAGTAGTGTATGTTTTATTAGTTTTATTATTATATCATTGGGCTTTTATTTATTAGTAGTATATGTTTTGTAGTTATAGGTAAAAGGGGAGTTATTGTTTATGTTTATATTTGTCTTTTGGTTTTTTGTTTATGGGTGGTATTTGTGTATTGATGGTTTGAGACATAATGGGTCGATTGAGTTAGGAGTAATTTCTTTTTTGTAGTTAATTTATTTGTTCTATTTAATTTTTGTAGTTTGATGGGTTTGATTGTTGTTTTCGTTTTTCTATTAGTTTTATTTTTTGGGAACATGGATATTTATAGAATGGATTTTTTTAGGTAGTTTTTTTTCCCTGTAATGATTCTTTTTTAAAAATATTTTAGTACTTTTAGATAGCTATAATGTTGCCAATTAGTTTGGGTTTTTAAAGTTACTTTCTAGAGTATTGGTTACTATTTATGAGTTAGTGTAGAGGTAGAGTTTTAGTTATTTTTTTTAGGAATATTTAGGCTCAGTTGCATCATTCAGAGTTAAATAAGATGGTTTGATTTATGTTTAGTAGTTGTTCTTGTGATTTTTTTGTCAGGGTTTCTATACAGTTTTTTATTTCTGTTTCATTTTTAGAATGTGATGAGAATTCTTAGTGAAAAGAGTGTAGTGGGGGGTTTTTTTAATTGCTGGTAGTGGGTTGTATGGTGTGGGTTTTTTACTTTGCGGAGTATTTTTTGCTTTAATTTAGTGAGATTTAGGTTTTTATTCTTGGGGTAATTTGTAATTATTTTCATGACTTTGGGGATTTAGATTTTTGGTATGAGTGCCCTGTATGATGAGAGTAATTGATTTATTTCATGTGATATTGGTGGCATGGTGGGTAGAGGGCATTTTTGTTTTCAGTATTAATTTTAATATTGGTAGATGGCATAGTAGGAGGAGTTGTGTTTTAGTGTTTGTTGTTTTTGAGGTGGTTTGGATTTTTTAATAACAAGTTTTTTTGTTCGCTGGTGGTGCTGGTGGTTTTTTATGATATTGACAGGAATATGATGCTGTTTTCTATAGTATATCCTTAGGAAGTGGATTTTTTTCACTAGGTTTTTTTGATTGTTTTTCATGGTAAAAATGGTTTTTAGGAGTATATGGATAACTTTAAATATATTTTTGTTGAAGTTTTTTGTGTACGGTAGATGATGTGGAAGTTTTTTTTGTTTGTTTTAACCTGTGGTAGAGAGTAGGATTGTGTTTTTACTTTTGGGGTAGTTGTTTTTAGGTGTATTGTATGTTTGTTAGGTGAAGGTAAATTGAGGTTTGTGTTGGGCTGTTGGAGGAACAGAGAAAAATACTTCGGCAATGTTAATATGAGAGTGTAATTTAGTTGTTTTGGATTTTAGTTTGTATTGGAGTTTTAATACATTTGGTACTGTAGTGTTTAATGGTGGAGTAATTTAAGGAATGATAGCTGCTAGTAGTTTATTTTCTATATATTTGTGTATAGGTTGAATGGGGTTGTTGAAGGGTGTGTGGGTTTTGTTGCTTAGTTTTGGGGTTTTAGTTACGGAGTATTTTGTGGATGGGAAAAGTATCTTGAGTTGGGTGCCGTTGGTAGTGTATTGTTGAGGGGGTAATTGGTATTTGTTGGGGTTTTTAAAAGTAGTTTTATTACAGTTTTTTGATAGTTGAGCTAAGGTGTTTAGTTGGTTATTCTTTGTTTAGTAGTAAATGCATTAAATGCTTATTTGAGTTTTGTGGGCTTTTGGAACACTTGTTTTGGAGGAGGTTTGTGTTTAGAATACTTGAGTTTTTTGTTTCGTTATAATGGGATTTAAACATTTCTCTAGTTACTTTGTTAGGTTTTATTACAGTTAAATATCGTGCTTCCTTTACTATGATATTAACAGATATAGGATTGTTTTTTATATGTCGTGATGGCTTTAGTGTTCACTGCGTATGAGTGTTGACTAAGGTTTGAGATTTTGGCAGTTTGGATTTGCTAGGTTAATGAATTTATATAGATGAAAAAATATAATTGTTTGGTATTTATTTGTATAGAGGCAGAATTTTTTTTAGTTTTCAAGGATTTTTTTCCTGCCTTTATTAGACATTTTTAAAGGGAAATTAGACATGGATTTATTATAATATTTGAGAGCTTGGTTATGGGTAATTGGAGTGGGCATATTTTGATGGAATTACTTTAACTATTGGTGTTTTTAATTAATGAATCAGTATGGTTAAGGTAGCGGTGTTTGTGGTGCAACTCTAAGCATTGATTACTGTTTGTGCGTTTCAGGCAGAGCACTCATATGAGGCAGAGACTCCCCCTCGCCAACCAGTCCACAGAAACGGTTTGAAGCTGTTGTGAGGAAACCGGAAGTATTATAGAACACTGTGATAAAGTCTTGACCCTTTTCTCTTTGAGAATGCCATCCAGATAACCTTCAGGAAGAGATGGGAATCTGTGGAGAGTTGGGGAGCAAGGGAGGAAGACCACGAGTCCTCTCAATTTTCAGCAATACCACATCACCATGTCTTCTCAGAAACCCACAGCACAGGAAGCCAAACTCAAGAGCCCACTTGGCAGACATCATTTTGGAGGGCACGTCTGGCCCTCCAATGGCAGCGAGTTTTGGAGGAGGGGGTAGCTTTGATCTGGGAGAAATGCTCGACCATCTGGAATTTTTGTAGGCAAAAGCCCAGAACAGGCGGCAGGCAAGTTAGGCAAGTTGGCTCCGAAAAGTGACACTTATGCACATGAAGCTAAATTCAAGAGCCCATTTTCCAGATGTCATATCGGAGGGAACGTTTGGCCCTCTGATGGCAGCCAGGTTTGGAGGAGGGCGCACCATTGGCTGGGAGAAATCCTCAACCATCTGGAAGTTTTGTAGGCAAAAGCCCAGGATGGGCTGCTGGCAAGTTAGGCAAGTTGGCTCGGAATGGCGGCACTTTTGCCCAGGAAGCCAAGCTCAAGAGCCCATATTCCAGCTGTCGTTTCATGTTAGGCCCTCCGATGGCACCCAGGTTTGGAAGAGGAGGCAGGCTTGGTATGGGAGAAATCCTCAACCATCTGGAATTTTTCTATGCAAAAGCCCAGGATGGGCAGCAATCAAGTTAGGCAAGTGGCCTCCAAAATGAGGCAATTTTGCACAGGAAGTGAAACTCAAGAGCCCACTTAAAAAATGTCATTTCCGAGGGCACTTCTGGCCCTCCGATGGCAGCCAGGTTTGGAGGAGGGCCCAGCTTTGGTCTGGGAGAAATTGTCGACCATCTGGAATTTTTGTAGGCAAAAGCCCAGGACGGGCCACAGGCGAGTTAGGCTAGTTGGCTTCCAAAGGAGGCACTTTTGCCCAGGAAGCCGAATTCAAGAATCCATTTCGCAGATGTAATTTTGGAGCGCACGTTTGGCCCTCCGATGCTGGAGATCTTTGAAGGAGGGGGCGGATTTTGTCCGGGAGAAATCCTCAACCATCTGGAATTTTTGTAGGCAAAAGACCAGGATGTGCCGCACCCAAGTTAGGCAAGTTGCCTCCAAAATGTGACACGTTTGCACAGGAAGCCAAACTCAGGAGCCCCCTTTCCAGATGTCATTTCTCCGGAGAAATTTGAGCGTCCAGTGGCAGCCAGCTTTGGAGGAGGGGGCAGCTTTGGTCTGGGAGAAATCCTCAACAATCTGGAAGTTTGTAGGCAAAAGCCCAGGACAGGCCGCAGGCAAGTTAGTCAAGTTGTCTCCAAAAGGAGGCACTTTTGCACAGGAAGCCGAATTCAAGGGACCACTTTGCAGATCTCATTTTGGAGGGCACTTTTGGCCCTCGTATAGCAGTCAGTTTTGACGGAAGGGGTGGATTTTGTCTGGGAGAAATCCTTTACCATCTGGAATTTTTGTAGGCAAAAGCCCAGGAGGGGCCACAGGCAAGTTAGGCTAGTTGGGTCCCAAAGGAGGCACTTTTGCACAGGAAGCCGAATTCAAGGGCCCACTTTCCAGATGTCATATTAGAGGGTACTTTTGGCCCTCCGCTAGCAGTGAGTTTTGAAGGAGGGGGCAGATTTTGTCTGGGAGAAATACTCGACAATCTGGAATTTTTCCTAGGTAAAAGACCAGGATGTGCCTCAGGCAAGTTAGGCATGTTTGCTCTGAAAACTGTCACTTTTGCACAGGAAGCCCAATTCAAGGACCGAATTTCCAGATATCATTTCAGAGGGCAAGTCTGGGCCTTTTATGGCAGCCAGGTTTGGAGGAGGGGGCAGCTTTGGTCTGGGAGAAATTCTTGACCATCTAGAATTTTTCTAGGGAAAAGCCCAAGATAGTCTACAGGCAAATTAGCCAAGTTGGCTCATATTGGTGGCACTTTTGCACTGGAAGCCAAAGTCAAGAGCCCATATTCCAGAGGTCATTTCGTGTTAGGCCCTCCGATGGCAGCCAGGTTTGGAAGCGGAGGAAGGTTTGGTATGGGAGAAATCCTCAACCATCTGGAATTTTTCTATGCAAAAGCCCTGGATGGGCTACAGTCAAGTTAGGCAAGTTGATTCCAAAATGTGGCACTTTTGCCCAGGAAGCCGAATTCAAGGGCGCCCTTTCCAGATGTCATTTTGGAGGGGACATTTGACCATCCAATGGCAGCCAGGTTTGGATGAGGGGCCTCCTTTAGTCTGGGAGAAATCCTCGGCCTGCTGGAATTTTGTAGGCAAACGTCCAGGACGGGCTGCAGACAAGTTAAGCAACTGGGCTCCCAAAAGATGGCACTTTCGCACAGGAAGCCAAACTGATGAGCCCACTTTCCTGATGCCATTTCAGGGGGCAAGAAAGACCCATATGCACATATTATTTCAGAGGGCATGTCTGGCCCTCTGATGGCATCCAGGTTTGGATGCGGGGGCAAATTTGGTCTGGGAGAAATCCTCGACCATCTGGAATTTTTGTAGGCAAAACCCCAGGAAAGGATGCAGGGAAGTTAGGCAAGTTGGCTTCAAATTGTGGCACTTTTGCACAGGAAGCCGAATTCAAGGGCCCACTTTCTAGATGTCATTTTAGAGGGTACTTTTGGCCATCCGATAGCAGTGAGTTTTGAAGGAGGGGGCGGATTTCGTCTGGGATAAATCCTTGACCACCTGGAATTTTTGTAGGCAAAAGCCCAGGACGGGCCTCAGGAAATTTAGGCAATTTGGCTCTGAAAGGAAGCTCTTTTGCACAGGAAGACGACTTCAAGAGTCCCCTTTCCAGATGTCATTTTGGAGGGCACTTTTGGCCGCATGATGGCAGCCAGGTTTGGAGGAGGGGGCAGCTTTGTTCTGGGAGAAATCCTAAACCATATGGAATTTTTCCTAGGCAAATGCCCAGGATGTGCTGCAGGAAAGTTAGTCAAGTTGGCTCCAAAGACTTCCATATTTGCAAAGGAAGATAAATTCAAGGGCCCGCATTCCAGATGTCATTTTGGAGGGCACTTTGGCCTCCGATGGCAACCAGGTTTGGAGGAGGGGGCAGCTTTTTTCTGGGAGAAATCCTCAACTATCGGGAAGTCTTGTAGGCAAAAGCCCAGGATGGGCCGCAGGCAAGTTAGCCAAGTTGGCCCCGAAATGTGGCACTTTTGCACAGGAAGCCAAATTCAAGGTCCTACTTTCCAGATGTCATTTTGGAGGGTACTTTTGGCCCTCCGATAGCAGTGAGTTTTGAAGGAGGGGGCAGATTTGGTCTGGGAGAAATCCTTGACCACCTGGAATTTTTGTAGGCAAAAGCCCAGGACAGGCCGCAGGCAAGTTAGGCAAGTGTGCTCCGAAAGGAAGCTCTTTGGCAGAGGAAGACGACTTCAAGAGTCCACTTTCCAGCTGTCATTTTGGAGGGCACTTTTGGCCTTCTAATTGCAGCCAGGCATGGAGGAGTTGGCAGCTTTGGTCTGGGAGAAATCCTTTACCATCTGGAATTTCTGTAGGCAAAAGCCCAGGACGGGCCGCAGGCAAATTCGGGAGGTTGGCTCCAAAGGCTTGCATATTTACACAGGATGATAAATTCCAGAGCCCCCTTTCCAGATGTCATTTTGGAGGGCAGTTTGGCCCTCCAATGGCATTCAGGTTTGGAGGAGGGGGCAGCTTTTTTCTGGGAGAAATATTCAACCATCTGGAATATTTGTAGGCAAAAGCCCAGAAAGGCAGTAGGCAAGTTAGTCAAGATGGCTCCGAAAGGAGGCCCTTTTGCACAGGAAGATAAATTCAAGGGCCCACTCTCCAAATGTCATTTTAGAGGGTACTTTTGGCCCTCTGATAGCAGTGAGTTATGAAGGAGGGGGTGGATTTCATCTGGGAGAAATCCTTTACCATCTGGAAGTTTTGTAGGTAAAAGCCCAGGACGGGCTGCAGGCACGTTAGGCAAGTGGCCTCCAAAAGGAGGCACTTTTGCACAGGAAGTCAAACTCAAGATCCCAGTTTGCAGATGTCATTTTAGAGGGTACTTTTGGCCCTCCGATAGCAGTGAATTTTGAAGGAGGGGGCGGATTTCGTCAGGGAGAAATCCTTGACCATCTGGAATTTTTGTAGGCAAAAGCCCAGAATTGGCCTCAGGAAGGTTAGGCAAGTGTGCTCCGAAAGGAAGCTCTTTTGCACTGGAAGACAACTTCAAGAGTCCACTTTCCAGATGTCATTTTGGCGGGCACTTTTGGCCACCTCATGGCAGCTAGGTTTGGAAGACTGGGCAGCTTTGTTCTGGGAGAAATCCTCAACCATCTGGAAGTTTTGTAGGCAAACGCCCAGGATGGGCCGCAGGCATGTTAGGCAATTTAGTTCTGAAAGGAAGCTCTTTTGCACAGGAAGACGCCTTCAAGTGCCCACTTTCCAGATGTCAATTTGGAGGGCACGTCTGGCTATCCGATAGCAGTGAGTTTTGAAGGATTGTGCGGATTTCGTCTGGGAGAAATCCTTTACCATCTGGAATTTTTGTAGGCAAAAGCCCAGGATGGACGGCTGGCAAATTAGGCAAGTTGGTTCCGAAACGTGGCAGTTTTGCACAGGAAGTCAAACTCAAGATCCCAGTTTGCAGATGTCATTTTTGGAGGGCACATCTGGCCCTCCGATGGCAGCCAGGTTTGGAGGAGGGGGCAGCTTTGGTCTGGGGGAAATCCTCCATCATCTGAAATATTTGTAGGCTAAAGCGCAGGACGGGCCACAGGCAAAATAGGCAGGTTGGCTCCAAAGGCTTGCATATTTACACAGGAAGGTAAATTCAAGAGCCCCCTTTACAGATGTCATTTTGGAGGGCAGTTTGGCTCTCTGATGGCAGGCAGGTTTGGAAGAGGGGGCAGCTTTTTTCTGGGAGAAATCCTCAACTATCTGGAAGTCTTGATGGCAAAAGCCAAGGATGGGCCGCAGGCAAGTTAGCCAAGTTGGCTCCGAAACGTGGCACTTTTGCACAGGAAGCCAAACTCAAGATACCAGTTTGCAGATGTCATTTTTGGAGGGCACGTCTGGCCCTCCGATGGCAGCCAGGTTTGGAGGAGGGGGCAGCTTTGGTCTGGGATAAATCCCTGACCACCTGGAATTTTTGTAGGCAAAAGCCCAGGAAGGGCCGCAGGCAAATTCGGCAGGTTGGCTCCAAAGGCTTGCATATTTACACAGGAATGTAAATTCCAGAGCCCCCTTTACAGATGTCATTTTGGAGGGCAGTTTGGCTCTCTGATGGCAGGCAGGTTTGGAAGAGGGGGCAGCTTTTTTCTGGGAGAAATCCTCAACTATCTGGAAGTCTTGTTGGCAAAAGCCAAGGATGGGCTGCTGGCAAGTTAGCCAAGTTGGCTCCGAAATGTGGCACTTTTGCACAGGAAGATAAATTCAAGGGCCCACTTTCCAGATGTCATTTTGGAGGGCACTTTTGGCCCGCCGATACCAGTGAGTTTTGAAGGAGGGGGCGGATTTCGTCTGGGATAAATCCTTGACCATCTGGAAGTTTTGTAGGCAAAAGCCCAGGATGGGCGGCAGGCAAGTTAGGCATGTGCGCTCCGAATGATGGCACATGTGCACAGGAAGTCAAATTCAAGGGCCCACTTTACAGATGTCATTTTGGAGGGTACTTTTGGTGCTCCGATTACAGCCATGTTTGGAGGAGGGGGCGGATTTGGTCTGGGAGAAATTCTTTGCCATCTGGAATTTTTGTAGGCAAAAGGCCAGGATGGGCCACAGGCAAGTTAGGCAACTTAGCTCCAAAAGGAAGCTCTTCTGCACAGGAAGACGACTTCAAGGGCCCACTTTCCAGATATCAATTTGGAGGGCACGTCTGGCTATCCGATAGCAGTGAGTTTTGAAGGATTGTGCGGATTTCGTCTGGGAGAAATCCTTTACCATCTGGAATTTTTGTAGGCAAAAGCCCAGGATGGACTGCTGGCAAATTAGGCAAGTTGGTTCCGAAATGTGGCAGTTTTGCACAGGAAGTCAAACTCAATATCCCAGTTTGCAGATGTCATTTTTGGAGGGCACGTCTGGCCCTCCGAAGGCAGCCAGGTTTGGAGGAGGGGGCAGCTTTGGTCTGGGAGAAATACTTCAACATCTGGAATTTTTGTAGCCAAAAGTGCAGGATGGTCGCAGGCAAATTAGGCAGGTTGGCTCCAAAGGCTTGCATATTTACACAGGAAGGTAAATTCCAGAGCCCCCTTTACAGATGTCATTTTGGAGGGCAGTTTGGCCCTCTGATGGCAGGCAGGTTTGGAAGAGGGGGCAGCTTTTTTCTGGGAGAAATCCTCAACTATCTGGAAGTCTTGATGGCAAAAGCCAAGGATGGGCCGCAGGCAAGTTAGCCAAGTTGGCTCCGAAACGTGGCACTTTTGCACAGGAAGCCAAATTCAAGGGCCCACTTTCCAGATGTCATTTTGGAGGGCACTTTTGGCCCGCCGATACCAGTGAGTTTTGAAGGAGGGGGCGGATTTCGTCTGGGATAAATCCTTGACCATCTGGAAGTTTTGTAGGCAAAAGCCCAGAAATGGCGGCAGGCAAGTTAGGCATGAGCGCTCCGAATGATGGCACATGTGCACAGGAAGTCAAATTCAAGGGCCCACTTTACAGATGTCATTTTTGGAGGGTACTTTTGGCGCTCCGATTACAGCCATGTTTGGAGGAGGGGGCGGATTTGGTCTGGGAGAAATTCTTTGCCATCTGGAATTTTTGTAGGCAAAAGCCCAGGATGGGCTGCAGGCAAGTTAGCGAAATTGGCTCCGAAATGTGGCACTTTTGCACAGGAAGCCAAATTCAAGGGCCCACTTTTCAGATGTCATTTTAGAAGGTACTTTTGGCCCTCTGATAGCAGTGAGTTTTGAAGGAGGGGGTGGATTTCGTCTGGGATAAATCCGTGACCACCTGGAATTAGTGTAGGCAAAAGCCCAGGAAGGGCCGCAGGCAAATTCGGCAGGTTGGCTCCAAAGGCTTGCATATTTACACAGGAATGTAAATTCCAGAGCCCCCTTTACAGATGTCATTTTGGAGGGCAGTTTGGCTCTCTGATGGCAGGCAGGTTTGGAAGAGGGGGCAGCTTTTTTCTGGGAGAAATCCTCAACTATCTGGAAGTCTTGATGGCAAAAGCCAAGGATGGGCTGCTGGCAAGTTAGCCAAGTTGGCTCCGAAACGTGGCACTTTTGCACAGGAAGTCAAACTCAAGATCCCAGTTTGCAGATGTCATTTTTGGAGGGCACGTCTGGCCCTCCGATGGCAGCCAGGTTTGGAGGAGGGGGCAGCTTTGGTCTGGGATAAATCCCTGACCACCTGGAATTTTTGTAGGCAAAAGCCCAGGAAGGGCCGCAGGCAAATTCGGCAGGTTGGCTCCAAAGGCTTGCATATTTACACAGGAATGTAAATTCCAGAGCCCCCTTTACAGATGTCATTTTGGAGGGCAGTTTGGCTCTCTGATGGCAGGCAGGTTTGGAAGAGGGGGCAGCTTTTTTCTGGGAGAAATCCTCAACTATCTGGAAGTCTTGTTGGCAAAAGCCAAGGATGGGCTGCTGGCAAGTTAGCCAAGTTGGCTCCGAAATGTGGCACTTTTGCACAGGAAGATAAATTCAAGGGCCCACTTTCCAGATGTCATTTTGGAGGGCACTTTTGGCCCGCCGATACCAGTGAGTTTTGAAGGAGGGGGCGGATTTCGTCTGGGATAAATCCTTGACCATCTGGAAGTTTTGTAGGCAAAAGCCCAGGATGGGCGGCAGGCAAGTTAGGCATGTGCGCTCCGAATGATGGCACATGTGCACAGGAAGTCAAATTCAAGGGCCCACTTTACAGATGTCATTTTGGAGGGTACTTTTGGTGCTCCGATTACAGCCATGTTTGGAGGAGGGGGCGGATTTGGTCTGGGAGAAATTCTTTGCCATCTGGAATTTTTGTAGGCAAAAGGCCAGGATGGGCCACAGGCAAGTTAGGCAACTTAGCTCCAAAAGGAAGCTCTTCTGCACAGGAAGACGACTTCAAGGGCCCACTTTCCAGATATCAATTTGGAGGGCACGTCTGGCTATCCGATAGCAGTGAGTTTTGAAGGATTGTGCGGATTTCGTCTGGGAGAAATCCTTTACCATCTGGAATTTTTGTAGGCAAAAGCCCAGGATGGACTGCTGGCAAATTAGGCAAGTTGGTTCCGAAATGTGGCAGTTTTGCACAGGAAGTCAAACTCAATATCCCAGTTTGCACATGTCATTTTTGGAGGGCACGTCTGGCCCTCCGAAGGCAGCCAGGTCTGGAGGAGGGGGCAGCTTTGGTCTGGGAGAAATACTTCAACATCTGGAATTTTTGTAGCCAAAAGTGCAGGATGGTCGCAGGCAAATTAGGCAGGTTGGCTCCAAAGGCTTGCATATTTACACAGGAAGGTAAATTCCAGAGCCCCCTTTACAGATGTCATTTTGGAGGGCAGTTTGGCCCTCTGATGGCAGGCAGGTTTGGAAGAGGGGGCAGCTTTTTTCTGGGAGAAATCCTCAACTATCTGGAAGTCTTGATGGCAAAAGCCAAGGATGGGCCGCAGGCAAGTTAGCCAAGTTGGCTCCGAAACGTGGCACTTTTGCACAGGAAGCCAAATTCAAGGGCCCACTTTCCAGATGTCATTTTGGAGGGCACTTTTGGCCCGCCGATACCAGTGAGTTTTGAAGGAGGGGGCGGATTTCGTCTGGGATAAATCCTTGACCATCTGGAAGTTTTGTAGGCAAAAGCCCAGAAATGGCGGCAGGCAAGTTAGGCATGAGCGCTCCGAATGATGGCACATGTGCACAGGAAGTCAAATTCAAGGGCCCACTTTACAGATGTCATTTTTGGAGGGTACTTTTGGCGCTCCGATTACAGCCATGTTTGGAGGAGGGGGCGGATTTGGTCTGGGAGAAATTCTTTGCCATCTGGAATTTTTGTAGGCAAAAGCCCAGGATGGGCTGCAGGCAAGTTAGCGAAATTGGCTCCGAAATGTGGCACTTTTGCACAGGAAGCCAAATTCAAGGGCCCACTTTTCAGATGTCATTTTAGAAGGTACTTTTGGCCCTCTGATAGCAGTGAGTTTTGAAGGAGGGGGTGGATTTCGTCTGGGATAAATCCGTGACCACCTGGAATTAGTGTAGGCAAAAGCCCAGGAAGGGCCGCAGGCAAATTCGGCAGGTTGGCTCCAAAGGCTTGCATATTTACACAGGAATGTAAATTCCAGAGCCCCCTTTACAGATGTCATTTTGGAGGGCAGTTTGGCTCTCTGATGGCAGGCAGGTTTGGAAGAGGGGGCAGCTTTTTTCTGGGAGAAATCCTCAACTATCTGGAAGTCTTGATGGCAAAAGCCAAGGATGGGCTGCTGGCAAGTTAGCCAAGTTGGCTCCGAAACGTGGCACTTTTGCACAGGAAGTCAAACTCAAGATCCCAGTTTGCAGATGTCATTTTTGGAGGGCACGTCTGGCCCTCCGATGGCAGCCAGGTTTGGAGGAGGGGGCAGCTTTGGTCTGGGATAAATCCCTGACCACCTGGAATTTTTGTAGGCAAAAGCCCAGGAAGGGCCGCAGGCAAATTCGGCAGGTTGGCTCCAAAGGCTTGCATATTTACACAGGAATGTAAATTCCAGAGCCCCCTTTACAGATGTCATTTTGGAGGGCAGTTTGGCTCTCTGATGGCAGGCAGGTTTGGAAGAGGGGGCAGCTTTTTTCTGGGAGAAATCCTCAACTATCTGGAAGTCTTGTTGGCAAAAGCCAAGGATGGGCTGCTGGCAAGTTAGCCAAGTTGGCTCCGAAATGTGGCACTTTTGCACAGGAAGATAAATTCAAGGGCCCACTTTCCAGATGTCATTTTGGAGGGCACTTTTGGCCCGCCGATACCAGTGAGTTTTGAAGGAGGGGGCGGATTTCGTCTGGGATAAATCCTTGACCATCTGGAAGTTTTCTAGGCAAAAGCCCAGACAGGGCGGCAGGCAAGTTAGGCATGTGCGCTCCGAATGATGGCACATGTGCACAGGAAGTCAAATTCAAGGGCCCACTTTACAGATGTCATTTTGGAGGGTACTTTTGGTGCTCCGATTACAGCCATGTTTGGAGGAGGGGGCGGATTTGGTCTGGGAGAAATTCTTTGCCATCTGGAATTTTTGTAGGCAAAAGGCCAGGATGGGCCACAGGCAAGTTAGGCAACTTAGCTCCAAAAGGAAGCTCTTCTGCACAGGAAGACGACTTCAAGGGCCCACTTTCCAGATATCAATTTGGAAGGCACGTCTGGCTATCCGATAGCAGTGAGTTTTGAAGGATTGTGCGGATTTCGTCTGGGAGAAATCCTTTACCATCTGGAATTTTTGTAGGCAAAAGCCCAGGATGGACTGCTGGCAAATTAGGCAAGTTGGTTCCAAAATGTGGCAGTTTTGCACAGGAAGTCAAACTCAAGATCCCAGTTTGCAGATGTCATTTTTGGAGGGCACGTCTGGCCCTCCGAAGGCAGCCAGGTTTGGAGGAGGGGGCAGCTTTGGTCTGGGAGAAATACTTCAACATCTGGAATTTTTGTAGCCAAAAGTGCAGGATGGTCGCAGGCAAATTAGGCAGGTTGGCTCCAAAGGCTTGCATATTTACACAGGAAGGTAAATTCCAGAGCCCCCTTTACAGATGTCATTTTGGAGGGCAGTTTGGCCCTCTGATGGCAGGCAGGTTTGGAAGAGGGGGCAGCTTTTTTCTGGGAGAAATCCTCAACTATCTGGAAGTCTTGATGGCAAAAGCCAAGGATGGGCCGCAGGCAAGTTAGCCAAGTTGGCTCCGAAACGTGGCACTTTTGCACAGGAAGCCAAATTCAAGGGCCCACTTTCCAGATGTCATTTTAGAGGGTACTTTTGGCCCTCCGATACCAGTGAGTTTTGAAGGAGGGGGCAGATTTCGTCTGGGATAAATCCTTGACCACCTGGAATTTTTGTAGGCAAAAGCCCAGAAAGGGCAGCAAGCAAGTTAGGCAAGTGGGCTCCGAATGATGGCACATTTGCACAGGAAGGTAAATTCAAGGGCCCACCTTCCAGATGTCATTTTGGAGGGCACTTTTGGCCCTCCGATTACAGCCATGTTTGGAGGAGGGGGCGGATTTCGTCTGGGAGAAATCCTTTGCCATCTGGAATTTTTGTAGGCAAAAGCCCAGGATGGACTGCTGGCAAATTAGGCAAGTTGGTTCCGAAATGTGGCAGTTTTGCACAGGAAGTCAAGCTCAAGATCCCAGTTTGCAGATGTCATTTTTGGAGGGCACGTCTGGCCCTCCGATGGCAGCCAGGTTTGAAGGAGGGGGCAGCTTTGGTCTGGGAGGAATCCTCCATCATCTGAAATTTTTGTAGGCAAAACGCAGGACGGGCCGCAGGCAAATTAGGCAGGTTGGCTCCAAAGGCTTGCATATTTACACAGGAAGGTAAATTCCAGAGCCCCCTTTCCAGATGTCATTTTGGAGGGCACTTTTGGCCCTCCGATTGCAGTGATTTTTGAAGGAGGGGTCGGATTTCGTCAGGGATAAATACTCAACCATCTGGAAGTTTTGTAGGCAAAAGCCCAGGATGGGCTGCTGGCAAGTTAGGCAAGTTGGCTTCGAAATGAAGCCCTTTTGCACAGGAAGACAACTTCAAGAGTCCACTTTGCTGATGTCATTTTGAAGGGCACGTCTGTCCATCCGATAGCAGTGAGTTGTGAAGGAGGGGGCGGATTTCTTCTGGGATATAACCTTGACCACCTGAATGTTTCCGAGGCAAAATCCCAGGAGGTGTCGCAGGCAAGTTAATCAAGTTGAGTACGAATGTAGGCGATTTTGGACAGGAAACCATAATAAAGATCCGACTTTGCAGATGTCATTTTGGAGGGCACGTCTGGCCCTTCGATGGCAGCCAGGTTTGGAGGAGGGGGCAGCTTTGGTCTGGGAGGAATCCTCAACCATTTGGAAGTTTTGTAGGCAAAAGCCCACGATGGGCTGCAGGCACTTTAGTCAAGTTGGCTCCGAATTGAGGCACTTTGCACAGGAAGACGAATGCATGGGCCCACTTTCCAAATGTCATTTTAGAGGGTAATTTTGGCCCGCTGATAGCCGTGAGTTTTTAAGGAGGGGTCGGATTTCATCTGGGAGAAATCCTTGACCACCTGGAATTTTTGTAGGCAAAAGCCCAGGATGGGCCGCAGGCAAGTTAGTCAAGTTGGCTCCGAAATGTGGCACTTCTGCACAGGAAGCCGAATTCAAGGGCCCACTTTCCAGTTTTCATTTTAGAGAGCACGTCTAGGCCTCCGATGGTAGCCATGTTTGGAGGAGGGGGCAGCTTTGGTCTGGGGGGTGTCCTCAACCATCTTGAAGTTTCGTCGGAAAAAGCCCAGGATGGGCCGCAGGCCAGTTAGCCAAGTTGGCTCCGAATTGAGGCACTTTTGCACAGGAAGCTAAGTTCAAGAGTCCCCTTTCCAGATGTCATTTCGGAGGGCACGTCTGGCCCTCCGATGCCAGCCAGGTTTGGAGGAGGAGGCTGCTTTGGTCTGGGAGAAATCCTCAACCATCTGGAAGTTCTGTAGGCAAAAGCCCAGGATGGGCTGCAGGCAAGATAGTCAAGTTCGCTCCGAAACGTAGCACTTTTGCACAGGAAGATAAATTCAAGGGCCCAGTTTCCAGATGTCATTTTAGAGGGTAGTTTTGGCCCTCCGATGTCACGCAGGTTTAGAGGAGGGGGCAGCTTGGCTCTGGGAGAAATCCTCAACCATCTGGAATTTTTGTAGGCAAAAGCCCAGGACGGGCCTCAGGAAAGTTAGGCAAGTGGGCTCCGAAAGGAAGCTCTTTTGCTCAGGAAGACGACTTCAACAGTCCACATTCCAGATGTCATTTTGGAGGGCACTTTTGGCCACCTCATGGCAGCCAGGTTTGGAAGAGTGGGCACCTTTGTTCTGGGAGAAATTCTTTACCATCTGGAAGTTTTGTAAGTACAAGCCCAGTGCGGGCCGCAGGCAAGTTAGGCAAGTGTGCTCCGAATGCTGGTACTTTTGCACAGGAAGCCATAGTCAAGATCGCACAGTGCAGATGACATTTTTGGAGGGCACGACTGGCCCTCCGATTACAGCCATGTTTGGAGGAGGGGGCGGATTTGGTCTGGGAGAAATCCTTTGCCATCTGGAATTTTTGTAGGCAAAAGCTCAGGATGGGCCGCAGGCAAGTTAGGCAACTTAACTCCGAAAGGGAGCTCTTTTGCACAGGAAGACGACTTCAAGGGCCCACTTTCCAGATGTCAATTTGGAGGGCACGTCTGGCTGTCCGATACCAGTGAGTTTTGAAGGAATGTGCGGATTTCTTCTAGGAGAAATCCTTTACCATCTGGAAGTTTTGTAGGCAAAACCCCAGGATGGGCTGCAGGCAAGTTAGCGAAGTTGGCTCTGAAATGTGGCACTTTTGCACAGGAAGCCAAATTCAATGGCCCACTTCCCAGATGTCATTTTGGAGGGCAATTTTGGCCCGCCGATACCAGTGAGTTTTGAAGGAGGGGGCGGATTTCATCTGGGATAAATCCTTGACCACCTGCAATTTTTGTAGGCAAAAGCCCAGAAAGGGCAGCAGGCAAGTTAGTCAAGTTGGCTCCAAATGCTTGCATATTTGCACAGGAAGATAAATTCAAGGGCCCACTTTCCAGATGTCATTTTGGAGGGCACTTTTGGCCCTACGATGGCAACCAGGTTCGGGGGATGGGGCAGCTTTGGTCTGGGAGAAATCCTCAACCATCTGGAAGTTTCGTGGGCAAAAGCCCAGGAGGGGCCGCAGGCAAGATAGTCAAGTTGGCTCCGAAACGTGGCACTTTTGCTCAGGAAGACGCATTCAAGAGCCCACTTTCCAGATGTCATTTTAGAGGGTACTTTTGGCCGTCCGATACCAGTGAGTTTTGAAGGAGGAGTCAGATTTCGTCTGGGAGAAATCCTTGACCATCTGGAATAATTGTCGGCAAAAGCCCAGGATGGGCTGCTGGCAAGTTAGTCAAGTTGGCTCCGAAATGAGGCACTTTTGCACAGGAAGCTAAATTCAAGGGCCCACCTTCCAGATGTCATTTCGGAGGGCACGTCTGGCCATCCGATGGCAGCCAGGTTTGGAGGAGGAGGCAGCTTTGGTCTGGGAGGAATCCTCAACCATCTGGAAGTCTTGTAGGCAAAAGCCCAGGACGGGCCGCAGGCAAGTGAGTCAAGTTGGCTCCAAAGGCTTGCCTATTGGCACAGGAAGATAAATTCAAGGGCCCACTTTCCAGATGTCATTTTAGAGGGTACTTTTGGCCCTCCGATAGCAGTGGGTTTTGAAGGAGGGGTCAGATTTCACCTGGGATAAATCCTTGACCATTTGGAAGTTTTGCAGGCAAAAGCCCAGGATGGGCTGCTGGCAAGGTAGGCAAGTGGGCTCAGAAAGGAGGCACTTTTACACTGGAAGCTAAGTTCAAGAGTCCCCTTTCCAAATGTCATTTTGGAGGGCACGTCTGGCTCTCCGATGGTAGCCAGGTTTGGAGGAGGAGGCAGCTTTCGTCTGGGAGAAATCCTCAACCATCTGGAAGTTTCGTGGGCAAAAGCCCAGGATGGGCCACAGGCAAGTTAGCCAAGTTGGCTCCAAAGTCTTGCCTATTGGCACAGAAGATAAATTCAAGGGCCCACTTTCTAGATGTCATTTTAGAGTGCAAGTCTGGCCCTCCGATGGCAACAAGGTTTGGGGGATGGGGCAGCTTTCGTCTGGGATAAATCCTTGAACAACTGGAAGTTTTGTAGACAAAAGCCCAGGATGGTCTGCTGGAACGTTAGGCAAGTTGGTTCTGAAACGTGGCACTTTTGCACAGGAAGCCAAACTCAAGATACCAGTTTGCAGATGTCATTTTTGGAGGGCACGTCTGGCCCTCCGATGGCAGCCAGGTTTGGAGGAGGGGGCAGCTTTGGTCTGGGATAAATCCCTGACCACCTGGAATTTTTGTAGGCAAAAGCCCAGGAAGGGCCGCAGGCAAATTCGGCAGGTTGGCTCCAAAGGCTTGCATATTTACACAGGAATGTAAATTCCAGAGCCCCCTTTACAGATGTCATTTTGGAGGGCAGTTTGGCTCTCTGATGGCAGGCAGGTTTGGAAGAGGGGGCAGCTTTTTTCTGGGAGAAATCCTCAACTATCTGGAAGTCTTGTTGGCAAAAGCCAAGGATGGGCTGCTGGCAAGTTAGCCAAGTTGGCTCCGAAATGTGGCACTTTTGCACAGGAAGATAAATTCAAGGGCCCACTTTCCAGATGTCATTTTGGAGGGCACTTTTGGCCCGCCGATACCAGTGAGTTTTGAAGGAGGGGGCGGATTTCGTCTGGGATAAATCCTTGACCATCTGGAAGTTTTGTAGGCAAAAGCCCAGGATGGGCGGCAGGCAAGTTAGGCATGTGCGCTCCGAATGATGGCACATGTGCACAGGAAGTCAAATTCAAGGGCCCACTTTACAGATGTCATTTTGGAGGGTACTTTTGGTGCTCCGATTACAGCCATGTTTGGAGGAGGGGGCGGATTTGGTCTGGGAGAAATTCTTTGCCATCTGGAATTTTTGTAGGCAAAAGGCCAGGATGGGCCACAGGCAAGTTAGGCAACTTAGCTCCAAAAGGAAGCTCTTCTGCACAGGAAGACGACTTCAAGGGCCCACTTTCCAGATATCAATTTGGAGGGCACGTCTGGCTATCCGATAGCAGTGAGTTTTGAAGGATTGTGCGGATTTCGTCTGGGAGAAATCCTTTACCATCTGGAATTTTTGTAGGCAAAAGCCCAGGATGGACTGCTGGCAAATTAGGCAAGTTGGTTCCGAAATGTGGCAGTTTTGCACAGGAAGTCAAACTCAATATCCCAGTTTGCACATGTCATTTTTGGAGGGCACGTCTGGCCCTCCGAAGGCAGCCAGGTTTGGAGGAGGGGGCAGCTTTGGTCTGGGAGAAATACTTCAACATCTGGAATTTTTGTAGCCAAAAGTGCAGGATGGTCGCAGGCAAATTAGGCAGGTTGGCTCCAAAGGCTTGCATATTTACACAGGAAGGTAAATTCCAGAGCCCCCTTTACAGATGTCATTTTGGAGGGCAGTTTGGCCCTCTGATGGCAGGCAGGTTTGGAAGAGGGGGCAGCTTTTTTCTGGGAGAAATCCTCAACTATCTGGAAGTCTTGATGGCAAAAGCCAAGGATGGGCCGCAGGCAAGTTAGCCAAGTTGGCTCCGAAACGTGGCACTTTTGCACAGGAAGCCAAATTCAAGGGCCCACTTTCCAGATGTCATTTTGGAGGGCACTTTTGGCCCGCCGATACCAGTGAGTTTTGAAGGAGGGGGCGGATTTCGTCTGGGATAAATCCTTGACCATCTGGAAGTTTTGTAGGCAAAAGCCCAGAAATGGCGGCAGGCAAGTTAGGCATGAGCGCTCCGAATGATGGCACATGTGCACAGGAAGTCAAATTCAAGGGCCCACTTTACAGATGTCATTTTTGGAGGGTACTTTTGGCGCTCCGATTACAGCCATGTTTGGAGGAGGGGGCGGATTTGGTCTGGGAGAAATTCTTTGCCATCTGGAATTTTTGTAGGCAAAAGCCCAGGATGGGCTGCAGGCAAGTTAGCGAAATTGGCTCCGAAATGTGGCACTTTTGCACAGGAAGCCAAATTCAAGGGCCCACTTTTCAGATGTCATTTTAGAAGGTACTTTTGGCCCTCTGATAGCAGTGAGTTTTGAAGGAGGGGGTGGATTTCGTCTGGGATAAATCCGTGACCACCTGGAATTAGTGTAGGCAAAAGCCCAGGAAGGGCCGCAGGCAAATTCGGCAGGTTGGCTCCAAAGGCTTGCATATTTACACAGGAATGTAAATTCCAGAGCCCCCTTTACAGATGTCATTTTGGAGGGCAGTTTGGCTCTCTGATGGCAGGCAGGTTTGGAAGAGGGGGCAGCTTTTTTCTGGGAGAAATCCTCAACTATCTGGAAGTCTTGATGGCAAAAGCCAAGGATGGGCTGCTGGCAAGTTAGCCAAGTTGGCTCCGAAACGTGGCACTTTTGCACAGGAAGTCAAACTCAAGATCCCAGTTTGCAGATGTCATTTTTGGAGGGCACGTCTGGCCCTCCGATGGCAGCCAGGTTTGGAGGAGGGGGCAGCTTTGGTCTGGGATAAATCCCTGACCACCTGGAATTTTTGTAGGCAAAAGCCCAGGAAGGGCCACAGGCAAATTCGGCAGGTTGGCTCCAAAGGCTTGCATATTTACACAGGAATGTAAATTCCAGAGCCCCCTTTACAGATGTCATTTTGGAGGGCAGTTTGGCTCTCTGATGGCAGGCAGGTTTGGAAGAGGGGGCAGCTTTTTTCTGGGAGAAATCCTCAACTATCTGGAAGTCTTGTTGGCAAAAGCCAAGGATGGGCTGCTGGCAAGTTAGCCAAGTTGGCTCCGAAATGTGGCACTTTTGCACAGGAAGATAAATTCAAGGGCCCACTTTCCAGATGTCATTTTGGAGGGCACTTTTGGCCCGCCGATACCAGTGAGTTTTGAAGGAGGGGGCGGATTTCGTCTGGGATAAATCCTTGACCATCTGGAAGTTTTGTAGGCAAAAGCCCAGGATGGGCGGCAGGCAAGTTAGGCATGTGCGCTCCGAATGATGGCACATGTGCACAGGAAGTCAAATTCAAGGGCCCACTTTACAGATGTCATTTTGGAGGGTACTTTTGGTGCTCCGATTACAGCCATGTTTGGAGGAGGGGGCGGATTTGGTCTGGGAGAAATTCTTTGCCATCTGGAATTTTTGTAGGCAAAAGGCCAGGATGGGCCACAGGCAAGTTAGGCAACTTAGCTCCAAAAGGAAGCTCTTCTGCACAGGAAGACGACTTCAAGGGCCCACTTTCCAGATATCAATTTGGAGGGCACGTCTGGCTATCCGATAGCAGTGAGTTTTGAAGGATTGTGCGGATTTCGTCTGGGAGAAATCCTTTACCATCTGGAATTTTTGTAGGCAAAAGCCCAGGATGGACTGCTGGCAAATTAGGCAAGTTGGTTCCGAAATGTGGCAGTTTTGCACAGGAAGTCAAACTCAATATCCCAGTTTGCACATGTCATTTTTGGAGGGCACGTCTGGCCCTCCGAAGGCAGCCAGGTCTGGAGGAGGGGGCAGCTTTGGTCTGGGAGAAATACTTCAACATCTGGAATTTTTGTAGCCAAAAGTGCAGGATGGTCGCAGGCAAATTAGGCAGGTTGGCTCCAAAGGCTTGCATATTTACACAGGAAGGTAAATTCCAGAGCCCCCTTTACAGATGTCATTTTGGAGGGCAGTTTGGCCCTCTGATGGCAGGCAGGTTTGGAAGAGGGGGCAGCTTTTTTCTGGGAGAAATCCTCAACTATCTGGAAGTCTTGATGGCAAAAGCCAAGGATGGGCCGCAGGCAAGTTAGCCAAGTTGGCTCCGAAACGTGGCACTTTTGCACAGGAAGCCAAATTCAAGGGCCCACTTTCCAGATGTCATTTTGGAGGGCACTTTTGGCCCGCCGATACCAGTGAGTTTTGAAGGAGGGGGCGGATTTCGTCTGGGATAAATCCTTGACCATCTGGAAGTTTTGTAGGCAAAAGCCCAGGATGGGCGGCAGGCAAGTTAGGCATGTGCGCTCCGAATGATGGCACATGTGCACAGGAAGTCAAATTCAAGGGCCCACTTTACAGATGTCATTTTGGAGGGTACTTTTGGTGCTCCGATTACAGCCATGTTTGGAGGAGGGGGCGGATTTGGTCTGGGAGAAATTCTTTGCCATCTGGAATTTTTGTAGGCAAAAGCCCAGGATGGGCTGCAGGCAAGTTAGCGAAATTGGCTCCGAAATGTGGCACTTTTGCACAGGAAGCCAAATTCAAGGGCCCACTTTTCAGATGTCATTTTAGAAGGTACTTTTGGCCCTCTGATAGCAGTGAGTTTTGAAGGAGGGGGTGGATTTCGTCTGGGATAAATCCGTGACCACCTGGAATTAGTGTAGGCAAAAGCCCAGGAAGGGCCGCAGGCAAATTCGGCAGGTTGGCTCCAAAGGCTTGCATATTTACACAGGAATGTAAATTCCAGAGCCCCCTTTACAGATGTCATTTTGGAGGGCAGTTTGGCTCTCTGATGGCAGGCAGGTTTGGAAGAGGGGGCAGCTTTTTTCTGGGAGAAATCCTCAACTATCTGGAAGTCTTGATGGCAAAAGCCAAGGATGGGCTGCTGGCAAGTTAGCCAAGTTGGCTCCGAAACGTGGCACTTTTGCACAGGAAGTCAAACTCAAGATCCCAGTTTGCAGATGTCATTTTTGGAGGGCACGTCTGGCCCTCCGATGGCAGCCAGGTTTGGAGGAGGGGGCAGCTTTGGTCTGGGATAAATCCCTGACCACCTGGAATTTTTGTAGGCAAAAGCCCAGGAAGGGCCGCAGGCAAATTCGGCAGGTTGGCTCCAAAGGCTTGCATATTTACACAGGAATGTAAATTCCAGAGCCCCCTTTACAGATGTCATTTTGGAGGGCAGTTTGGCTCTCTGATGGCAGGCAGGTTTGGAAGAGGGGGCAGCTTTTTTCTGGGAGAAATCCTCAACTATCTGGAAGTCTTGTTGGCAAAAGCCAAGGATGGGCTGCTGGCAAGTTAGCCAAGTTGGCTCCGAAATGTGGCACTTTTGCACAGGAAGATAAATTCAAGGGCCCACTTTCCAGATGTCATTTTGGAGGGCACTTTTGGCCCGCCGATACCAGTGAGTTTTGAAGGAGGGGGCGGATTTCGTCTGGGATAAATCCTTGACCATCTGGAAGTTTTCTAGGCAAAAGCCCAGACAGGGCGGCAGGCAAGTTAGGCATGTGCGCTCCGAATGATGGCACATGTGCACAGGAAGTCAAATTCAAGGGCCCACTTTACAGATGTCATTTTGGAGGGTACTTTTGGTGCTCCGATTACAGCCATGTTTGGAGGAGGGGGCGGATTTGGTCTGGGAGAAATTCTTTGCCATCTGGAATTTTTGTAGGCAAAAGGCCAGGATGGGCCACAGGCAAGTTAGGCAACTTAGCTCCAAAAGGAAGCTCTTCTGCACAGGAAGACGACTTCAAGGGCCCACTTTCCAGATATCAATTTGGAAGGCACGTCTGGCTATCCGATAGCAGTGAGTTTTGAAGGATTGTGCGGATTTCGTCTGGGAGAAATCCTTTACCATCTGGAATTTTTGTAGGCAAAAGCCCAGGATGGACTGCTGGCAAATTAGGCAAGTTGGTTCCAAAATGTGGCAGTTTTGCACAGGAAGTCAAAATCAAGATCCCAGTTTGCAGATGTCATTTTTGGAGGGCACGTCTGGCCCTCCGAAGGCAGCCAGGTTTGGAGGAGGGGGCAGCTTTGGTCTGGGAGAAATACTTCAACATCTGGAATTTTTGTAGCCAAAAGTGCAGGATGGTCGCAGGCAAATTAGGCAGGTTGGCTCCAAAGGCTTGCATATTTACACAGGAAGGTAAATTCCAGAGCCCCCTTTACAGATGTCATTTTGGAGGGCAGTTTGGCCCTCTGATGGCAGGCAGGTTTGGAAGAGGGGGCAGCTTTTTTCTGGGAGAAATCCTCAACTATCTGGAAGTCTTGATGGCAAAAGCCAAGGATGGGCCGCAGGCAAGTTAGCCAAGTTGGCTCCGAAACGTGGCACTTTTGCACAGGAAGCCAAATTCAAGGGCCCACTTTCCAGATGTCATTTTAGAGGGTACTTTTGGCCCTCCGATACCAGTGAGTTTTGAAGGAGGGGGCAGATTTCGTCTGGGATAAATCCTTGACCACCTGGAATTTTTGTAGGCAAAAGCCCAGAAAGGGCAGCAAGCAAGTTAGGCAAGTGGGCTCCGAATGATGGCACATTTGCACAGGAAGGTAAATTCAAGGGCCCACCTTCCAGATGTCATTTTGGAGGGCACTTTTGGCCCTCCGATTACAGCCATGTTTGGAGGAGGGGGCGGATTTCGTCTGGGAGAAATCCTTTGCCATCTGGAATTTTTGTAGGCAAAAGCCCAGGATGGACTGCTGGCAAATTAGGCAAGTTGGTTCCGAAATGTGGCAGTTTTGCACAGGAAGTCAAGCTCAAGATCCCAGTTTGCAGATGTCATTTTTGGAGGGCACGTCTGGCCCTCCGATGGCAGCCAGGTTTGAAGGAGGGGGCAGCTTTGGTCTGGGAGGAATCCTCCATCATCTGAAATTTTTGTAGGCAAAACGCAGGACGGGCCGCAGGCAAATTAGGCAGGTTGGCTCCAAAGGCTTGCATATTTACACAGGAAGGTAAATTCCAGAGCCCCCTTTCCAGATGTCATTTTGGAGGGCACTTTTGGCCCTCCGATTGCAGTGATTTTTGAAGGAGGGGTCGGATTTCGTCAGGGATAAATACTCAACCATCTGGAAGTTTTGTAGGCAAAAGCCCAGGATGGGCTGCTGGCAAGTTAGGCAAGTTGGCTTCGAAATGAAGCCCTTTTGCACAGGAAGACAACTTCAAGAGTCCACTTTGCTGATGTCATTTTGAAGGGCACGTCTGTCCATCCGATAGCAGTGAGTTGTGAAGGAGGGGGCGGATTTCTTCTGGGATATAACCTTGACCACCTGAATGTTTCCGAGGCAAAATCCCAGGAGGTGTCGCAGGCAAGTTAATCAAGTTGAGTACGAATGTAGGCGATTTTGGACAGGAAACCATAATAAAGATCCGACTTTGCAGATGTCATTTTGGAGGGCACGTCTGGCCCTTCGATGGCAGCCAGGTTTGGAGGAGGGGGCAGCTTTGGTCTGGGAGGAATCCTCAACCATTTGGAAGTTTTGTAGGCAAAAGCCCACGATGGGCTGCAGGCACTTTAGTCAAGTTGGCTCCGAATTGAGGCACTTTGCACAGGAAGACGAATGCATGGGCCCACTTTCCAAATGTCATTTTAGAGGGTAATTTTGGCCCGCTGATAGCCGTGAGTTTTTAAGGAGGGGTCGGATTTCATCTGGGAGAAATCCTTGACCACCTGGAATTTTTGTAGGCAAAAGCCCAGGATGGGCCGCAGGCAAGTTAGTCAAGTTGGCTCCGAAATGTGGCACTTCTGCACAGGAAGCCGAATTCAAGGGCCCACTTTCCAGTTTTCATTTTAGAGAGCACGTCTAGGCCTCCGATGGTAGCCATGTTTGGAGGAGGGGGCAGCTTTGGTCTGGGGGGTGTCCTCAACCATCTTGAAGTTTCGTCGGAAAAAGCCCAGGATGGGCCGCAGGCCAGTTAGCCAAGTTGGCTCCGAATTGAGGCACTTTTGCACAGGAAGCTAAGTTCAAGAGTCCCCTTTCCAGATGTCATTTCGGAGGGCACGTCTGGCTATCCGATGCCAGCCAGGTTTGGAGGAGGAGGCTGCTTTGGTCTGGGAGAAATCCTCAACCATCTGGAAGTTCTGTAGGCAAAAGCCCAGGATGGGCTGCAGGCAAGATAGTCAAGTTCGCTCCGAAACGTAGCACTTTTGCACAGGAAGATAAATTCAAGGGCCCAGTTTCCAGATGTCATTTTAGAGGGTAGTTTTGGCCCTCCGATGTCACGCAGGTTTAGAGGAGGGGGCAGCTTGGCTCTGGGAGAAATCCTCAACCATCTGGAATTTTTGTAGGCAAAAGCCCAGGACGGGCCTCAGGAAAGTTAGGCAAGTGGGCTCCGAAAGGAAGCTCTTTTGCTCAGGAAGACGACTTCAACAGTCCACATTCCAGATGTCATTTTGGAGGGCACTTTTGGCCACCTCATGGCAGCCAGGTTTGGAAGAGTGGGCACCTTTGTTCTGGGAGAAATTCTTTACCATCTGGAAGTTTTGTAAGTACAAGCCCAGTGCGGGCCGCAGGCAAGTTAGGCAAGTGTGCTCCGAATGCTGGTACTTTTGCACAGGAAGCCATAGTCAAGATCGCACAGTGCAGATGACATTTTTGGAGGGCACGACTGGCCCTCCGATTACAGCCATGTTTGGAGGAGGGGGCGGATTTGGTCTGGGAGAAATCCTTTGCCATCTGGAATTTTTGTAGGCAAAAGCTCAGGATGGGCCGCAGGCAAGTTAGGCAACTTAACTCCGAAAGGGAGCTCTTTTGCACAGGAAGACGACTTCAAGGGCCCACTTTCCAGATGTCAATTTGGAGGGCACGTCTGGCTGTCCGATACCAGTGAGTTTTGAAGGAATGTGCGGATTTCTTCTAGGAGAAA
Organism: Cinclus cinclus; assembly: GCF_963662255.1. Lineage (NCBI taxonomy): Eukaryota > Metazoa > Chordata > Aves > Passeriformes > Cinclidae > Cinclus > Cinclus cinclus. Next base: position 24,258,055 of record NC_085047.1, on the reverse strand, counting down.
TCCTTTACCATCTGGAAGTTTTGTAGGCAAAACCCCAGGATGGGCTGCAGGCAAGTTAGCGAAGTTGGCTCTGAAATGGTGGCACTTTTGCACAGGAAGCCAAATTCAATGGCCCACTTCCAGATGTCATTTTGGAGGGCAATTTTGGCCCGCCGATACCAGTGAGTTTTGAAGGAGGGGGCGGATTTCATCTGGGATAAATCCTTGACCACCTGCAATTTTTGTAGGCAAAAGCCCAGAAAGGGCAGCAGGCAAGTTAGTCAAGTTGGCTCCAAATGCTTGCATATTTGCACAGGAAGATAAATTCAAGGGCCCACTTTCCAGATGTCATTTTGGAGGGCACTTTTGGCCCTACGATGGCAACCAGGTTCGGGGGATGGGGCAGCTTTGGTCTGGGAGAAATCCTCAACCATCTGGAAGTTTCGTGGGCAAAAGCCCAGGAGGGGCCGCAGGCAAGATAGTCAAGTTGGCTCCGAAACGTGGCACTTTTGCTCAGGAAGACGCATTCAAGAGCCCACTTTCCAGATGTCATTTTAGAGGGTACTTTTGGCCGTCCGATACCAGTGAGTTTTGAAGGAGGAGTCAGATTTCGTCTGGGAGAAATCCTTGACCATCTGGAATAATTGTCGGCAAAAGCCCAGGATGGGCTGCTGGCAAGTTAGTCAAGTTGGCTCCGAAATGAGGCACTTTTGCACAGGAAGCTAAATTCAAGGGCCCACCTTCCAGATGTCATTTCGGAGGGCACGTCTGGCCATCCGATGGCAGCCAGGTTTGGAGGAGGAGGCAGCTTTGGTCTGGGAGGAATCCTCAACCATCTGGAAGTCTTGTAGGCAAAAGCCCAGGACGGGCCGCAGGCAAGTGAGTCAAGTTGGCTCCAAAGGCTTGCCTATTGGCACAGGAAGATAAATTCAAGGGCCCACTTTCCAGATGTCATTTTAGAGGGTACTTTTGGCCCTCCGATAGCAGTGGGTTTTGAAGGAGGGGTCAGATTTCACCTGGGATAAATCCTTGACCATTTGGAAGTTTTGCAGGCAAAAGCCCAGGATGGGCTGCTGGCAAGGTAGGCAAGTGGGCTCAGAAAGGAGGCACTTTTACACTGGAAGCTAAGTTCAAGAGTCCCCTTTCCAAATGTCATTTTGGAGGGCACGTCTGGCTCTCCGATGGTAGCCAGGTTTGGAGGAGGAGGCAGCTTTCGTCTGGGAGAAATCCTCAACCATCTGGAAGTTTCGTGGGCAAAAGCCCAGGATGGGCCACAGGCAAGTTAGCCAAGTTGGCTCCAAAGTCTTGCCTATTGGCACAGAAGATAAATTCAAGGGCCCACTTTCTAGATGTCATTTTAGAGTGCAAGTCTGGCCCTCCGATGGCAACAAGGTTTGGGGGATGGGGCAGCTTTCGTCTGGGATAAATCCTTGAACAACTGGAAGTTTTGTAGACAAAAGCCCAGGATGGTCTGCTGGAACGTTAGGCAAGTTGGTTCTGAAATGTGGCACTTTTGCACAGGAAGCCAAACTCAAGATACCAGTTTGCAGATGTCATTTTTGGAGGGCACGTCTGGCCCTCCGATGGCAGCCAGGTTTGGAGGAGGGGGCAGCTTTGGTCTGGGATAAATCCCTGACCACCTGGAATTTTTGTAGGCAAAAGCCCAGGAAGGGCCGCAGGCAAATTCGGCAGGTTGGCTCCAAAGGCTTGCATATTTACACAGGAATGTAAATTCCAGAGCCCCCTTTACAGATGTCATTTTGGAGGGCAGTTTGGCTCTCTGATGGCAGGCAGGTTTGGAAGAGGGGGCAGCTTTTTTCTGGGAGAAATCCTCAACTATCTGGAAGTCTTGTTGGCAAAAGCCAAGGATGGGCTGCTGGCAAGTTAGCCAAGTTGGCTCCGAAATGTGGCACTTTTGCACAGGAAGATAAATTCAAGGGCCCACTTTCCAGATGTCATTTTGGAGGGCACTTTTGGCCCGCCGATACCAGTGAGTTTTGAAGGAGGGGGCGGATTTCGTCTGGGATAAATCCTTGACCATCTGGAAGTTTTGTAGGCAAAAGCCCAGGATGGGCGGCAGGCAAGTTAGGCATGTGCGCTCCGAATGATGGCACATGTGCACAGGAAGTCAAATTCAAGGGCCCACTTTACAGATGTCATTTTGGAGGGTACTTTTGGTGCTCCGATTACAGCCATGTTTGGAGGAGGGGGCGGATTTGGTCTGGGAGAAATTCTTTGCCATCTGGAATTTTTGTAGGCAAAAGGCCAGGATGGGCCACAGGCAAGTTAGGCAACTTAGCTCCAAAAGGAAGCTCTTCTGCACAGGAAGACGACTTCAAGGGCCCACTTTCCAGATATCAATTTGGAGGGCACGTCTGGCTATCCGATAGCAGTGAGTTTTGAAGGATTGTGCGGATTTCGTCTGGGAGAAATCCTTTACCATCTGGAATTTTTGTAGGCAAAAGCCCAGGATGGACTGCTGGCAAATTAGGCAAGTTGGTTCCGAAATGTGGCAGTTTTGCACAGGAAGTCAAACTCAATATCCCAGTTTGCACATGTCATTTTTGGAGGGCACGTCTGGCCCTCCGAAGGCAGCCAGGTTTGGAGGAGGGGGCAGCTTTGGTCTGGGAGAAATACTTCAACATCTGGAATTTTTGTAGCCAAAAGTGCAGGATGGTCGCAGGCAAATTAGGCAGGTTGGCTCCAAAGGCTTGCATATTTACACAGGAAGGTAAATTCCAGAGCCCCCTTTACAGATGTCATTTTGGAGGGCAGTTTGGCCCTCTGATGGCAGGCAGGTTTGGAAGAGGGGGCAGCTTTTTTCTGGGAGAAATCCTCAACTATCTGGAAGTCTTGATGGCAAAAGCCAAGGATGGGCCGCAGGCAAGTTAGCCAAGTTGGCTCCGAAACGTGGCACTTTTGCACAGGAAGCCAAATTCAAGGGCCCACTTTCCAGATGTCATTTTGGAGGGCACTTTTGGCCCGCCGATACCAGTGAGTTTTGAAGGAGGGGGCGGATTTCGTCTGGGATAAATCCTTGACCATCTGGAAGTTTTGTAGGCAAAAGCCCAGAAATGGCGGCAGGCAAGTTAGGCATGAGCGCTCCGAATGATGGCACATGTGCACAGGAAGTCAAATTCAAGGGCCCACTTTACAGATGTCATTTTTGGAGGGTACTTTTGGCGCTCCGATTACAGCCATGTTTGGAGGAGGGGGCGGATTTGGTCTGGGAGAAATTCTTTGCCATCTGGAATTTTTGTAGGCAAAAGCCCAGGATGGGCTGCAGGCAAGTTAGCGAAATTGGCTCCGAAATGTGGCACTTTTGCACAGGAAGCCAAATTCAAGGGCCCACTTTTCAGATGTCATTTTAGAAGGTACTTTTGGCCCTCTGATAGCAGTGAGTTTTGAAGGAGGGGGTGGATTTCGTCTGGGATAAATCCGTGACCACCTGGAATTAGTGTAGGCAAAAGCCCAGGAAGGGCCGCAGGCAAATTCGGCAGGTTGGCTCCAAAGGCTTGCATATTTACACAGGAATGTAAATTCCAGAGCCCCCTTTACAGATGTCATTTTGGAGGGCAGTTTGGCTCTCTGATGGCAGGCAGGTTTGGAAGAGGGGGCAGCTTTTTTCTGGGAGAAATCCTCAACTATCTGGAAGTCTTGATGGCAAAAGCCAAGGATGGGCTGCTGGCAAGTTAGCCAAGTTGGCTCCGAAACGTGGCACTTTTGCACAGGAAGTCAAACTCAAGATCCCAGTTTGCAGATGTCATTTTTGGAGGGCACGTCTGGCCCTCCGATGGCAGCCAGGTTTGGAGGAGGGGGCAGCTTTGGTCTGGGATAAATCCCTGACCACCTGGAATTTTTGTAGGCAAAAGCCCAGGAAGGGCCGCAGGCAAATTCGGCAGGTTGGCTCCAAAGGCTTGCATATTTACACAGGAATGTAAATTCCAGAGCCCCCTTTACAGATGTCATTTTGGAGGGCAGTTTGGCTCTCTGATGGCAGGCAGGTTTGGAAGAGGGGGCAGCTTTTTTCTGGGAGAAATCCTCAACTATCTGGAAGTCTTGTTGGCAAAAGCCAAGGATGGGCTGCTGGCAAGTTAGCCAAGTTGGCTCCGAAATGTGGCACTTTTGCACAGGAAGATAAATTCAAGGGCCCACTTTCCAGATGTCATTTTGGAGGGCACTTTTGGCCCGCCGATACCAGTGAGTTTTGAAGGAGGGGGCGGATTTCGTCTGGGATAAATCCTTGACCATCTGGAAGTTTTGTAGGCAAAAGCCCAGGATGGGCGGCAGGCAAGTTAGGCATGTGCGCTCCGAATGATGGCACATGTGCACAGGAAGTCAAATTCAAGGGCCCACTTTACAGATGTCATTTTGGAGGGTACTTTTGGTGCTCCGATTACAGCCATGTTTGGAGGAGGGGGCGGATTTGGTCTGGGAGAAATTCTTTGCCATCTGGAATTTTTGTAGGCAAAAGGCCAGGATGGGCCACAGGCAAGTTAGGCAACTTAGCTCCAAAAGGAAGCTCTTCTGCACAGGAAGACGACTTCAAGGGCCCACTTTCCAGATATCAATTTGGAGGGCACGTCTGGCTATCCGATAGCAGTGAGTTTTGAAGGATTGTGCGGATTTCGTCTGGGAGAAATCCTTTACCATCTGGAATTTTTGTAGGCAAAAGCCCAGGATGGACTGCTGGCAAATTAGGCAAGTTGGTTCCGAAATGTGGCAGTTTTGCACAGGAAGTCAAACTCAATATCCCAGTTTGCACATGTCATTTTTGGAGGGCACGTCTGGCCCTCCGAAGGCAGCCAGGTCTGGAGGAGGGGGCAGCTTTGGTCTGGGAGAAATACTTCAACATCTGGAATTTTTGTAGCCAAAAGTGCAGGATGGTCGCAGGCAAATTAGGCAGGTTGGCTCCAAAGGCTTGCATATTTACACAGGAAGGTAAATTCCAGAGCCCCCTTTACAGATGTCATTTTGGAGGGCAGTTTGGCCCTCTGATGGCAGGCAGGTTTGGAAGAGGGGGCAGCTTTTTTCTGGGAGAAATCCTCAACTATCTGGAAGTCTTGATGGCAAAAGCCAAGGATGGGCCGCAGGCAAGTTAGCCAAGTTGGCTCCGAAACGTGGCACTTTTGCACAGGAAGCCAAATTCAAGGGCCCACTTTCCAGATGTCATTTTGGAGGGCACTTTTGGCCCGCCGATACCAGTGAGTTTTGAAGGAGGGGGCGGATTTCGTCTGGGATAAATCCTTGACCATCTGGAAGTTTTGTAGGCAAAAGCCCAGAAATGGCGGCAGGCAAGTTAGGCATGAGCGCTCCGAATGATGGCACATGTGCACAGGAAGTCAAATTCAAGGGCCCACTTTACAGATGTCATTTTTGGAGGGTACTTTTGGCGCTCCGATTACAGCCATGTTTGGAGGAGGGGGCGGATTTGGTCTGGGAGAAATTCTTTGCCATCTGGAATTTTTGTAGGCAAAAGCCCAGGATGGGCTGCAGGCAAGTTAGCGAAATTGGCTCCGAAATGTGGCACTTTTGCACAGGAAGCCAAATTCAAGGGCCCACTTTTCAGATGTCATTTTAGAAGGTACTTTTGGCCCTCTGATAGCAGTGAGTTTTGAAGGAGGGGGTGGATTTCGTCTGGGATAAATCCGTGACCACCTGGAATTAGTGTAGGCAAAAGCCCAGGAAGGGCCGCAGGCAAATTCGGCAGGTTGGCTCCAAAGGCTTGCATATTTACACAGGAATGTAAATTCCAGAGCCCCCTTTACAGATGTCATTTTGGAGGGCAGTTTGGCTCTCTGATGGCAGGCAGGTTTGGAAGAGGGGGCAGCTTTTTTCTGGGAGAAATCCTCAACTATCTGGAAGTCTTGATGGCAAAAGCCAAGGATGGGCTGCTGGCAAGTTAGCCAAGTTGGCTCCGAAACGTGGCACTTTTGCACAGGAAGTCAAACTCAAGATCCCAGTTTGCAGATGTCATTTTTGGAGGGCACGTCTGGCCCTCCGATGGCAGCCAGGTTTGGAGGAGGGGGCAGCTTTGGTCTGGGATAAATCCCTGACCACCTGGAATTTTTGTAGGCAAAAGCCCAGGAAGGGCCGCAGGCAAATTCGGCAGGTTGGCTCCAAAGGCTTGCATATTTACACAGGAATGTAAATTCCAGAGCCCCCTTTACAGATGTCATTTTGGAGGGCAGTTTGGCTCTCTGATGGCAGGCAGGTTTGGAAGAGGGGGCAGCTTTTTTCTGGGAGAAATCCTCAACTATCTGGAAGTCTTGTTGGCAAAAGCCAAGGATGGGCTGCTGGCAAGTTAGCCAAGTTGGCTCCGAAATGTGGCACTTTTGCACAGGAAGATAAATTCAAGGGCCCACTTTCCAGATGTCATTTTGGAGGGCACTTTTGGCCCGCCGATACCAGTGAGTTTTGAAGGAGGGGGCGGATTTCGTCTGGGATAAATCCTTGACCATCTGGAAGTTTTCTAGGCAAAAGCCCAGACAGGGCGGCAGGCAAGTTAGGCATGTGCGCTCCGAATGATGGCACATGTGCACAGGAAGTCAAATTCAAGGGCCCACTTTACAGATGTCATTTTGGAGGGTACTTTTGGTGCTCCGATTACAGCCATGTTTGGAGGAGGGGGCGGATTTGGTCTGGGAGAAATTCTTTGCCATCTGGAATTTTTGTAGGCAAAAGGCCAGGATGGGCCACAGGCAAGTTAGGCAACTTAGCTCCAAAAGGAAGCTCTTCTGCACAGGAAGACGACTTCAAGGGCCCACTTTCCAGATATCAATTTGGAAGGCACGTCTGGCTATCCGATAGCAGTGAGTTTTGAAGGATTGTGCGGATTTCGTCTGGGAGAAATCCTTTACCATCTGGAATTTTTGTAGGCAAAAGCCCAGGATGGACTGCTGGCAAATTAGGCAAGTTGGTTCCAAAATGTGGCAGTTTTGCACAGGAAGTCAAAATCAAGATCCCAGTTTGCAGATGTCATTTTTGGAGGGCACGTCTGGCCCTCCGAAGGCAGCCAGGTTTGGAGGAGGGGGCAGCTTTGGTCTGGGAGAAATACTTCAACATCTGGAATTTTTGTAGCCAAAAGTGCAGGATGGTCGCAGGCAAATTAGGCAGGTTGGCTCCAAAGGCTTGCATATTTACACAGGAAGGTAAATTCCAGAGCCCCCTTTACAGATGTCATTTTGGAGGGCAGTTTGGCCCTCTGATGGCAGGCAGGTTTGGAAGAGGGGGCAGCTTTTTTCTGGGAGAAATCCTCAACTATCTGGAAGTCTTGATGGCAAAAGCCAAGGATGGGCCGCAGGCAAGTTAGCCAAGTTGGCTCCGAAACGTGGCACTTTTGCACAGGAAGCCAAATTCAAGGGCCCACTTTCCAGATGTCATTTTAGAGGGTACTTTTGGCCCTCCGATACCAGTGAGTTTTGAAGGAGGGGGCAGATTTCGTCTGGGATAAATCCTTGACCACCTGGAATTTTTGTAGGCAAAAGCCCAGAAAGGGCAGCAAGCAAGTTAGGCAAGTGGGCTCCGAATGATGGCACATTTGCACAGGAAGGTAAATTCAAGGGCCCACCTTCCAGATGTCATTTTGGAGGGCACTTTTGGCCCTCCGATTACAGCCATGTTTGGAGGAGGGGGCGGATTTCGTCTGGGAGAAATCCTTTGCCATCTGGAATTTTTGTAGGCAAAAGCCCAGGATGGACTGCTGGCAAATTAGGCAAGTTGGTTCCAAAATGTGGCAGTTTTGCACAGGAAGTCAAGCTCAAGATCCCAGTTTGCAGATGTCATTTTTGGAGGGCACGTCTGGCCCTCCGATGGCAGCCAGGTTTGAAGGAGGGGGCAGCTTTGGTCTGGGAGGAATCCTCCATCATCTGAAATTTTTGTAGGCAAAACGCAGGACGGGCCGCAGGCAAATTAGGCAGGTTGGCTCCAAAGGCTTGCATATTTACACAGGAAGGTAAATTCCAGAGCCCCCTTTCCAGATGTCATTTTGGAGGGCACTTTTGGCCCTCCGATTGCAGTGATTTTTGAAGGAGGGGTCGGATTTCGTCAGGGATAAATACTCAACCATCTGGAAGTTTTGTAGGCAAAAGCCCAGGATGGGCTGCTGGCAAGTTAGGCAAGTTGGCTTCGAAATGAAGCCCTTTTGCACAGGAAGACAACTTCAAGAGTCCACTTTGCTGATGTCATTTTGAAGGGCACGTCTGTCCATCCGATAGCAGTGAGTTGTGAAGGAGGGGGCGGATTTCTTCTGGGATATAACCTTGACCACCTGAATGTTTCCGAGGCAAAATCCCAGGAGGTGTCGCAGGCAAGTTAATCAAGTTGAGTACGAATGTAGGCGATTTTGGACAGGAAACCATAATAAAGATCCGACTTTGCAGATGTCATTTTGGAGGGCACGTCTGGCCCTTCGATGGCAGCCAGGTTTGGAGGAGGGGGCAGCTTTGGTCTGGGAGGAATCCTCAACCATTTGGAAGTTTTGTAGGCAAAAGCCCACGATGGGCTGCAGGCACTTTAGTCAAGTTGGCTCCGAATTGAGGCACTTTGCACAGGAAGACGAATGCATGGGCCCACTTTCCAAATGTCATTTTAGAGGGTAATTTTGGCCCGCTGATAGCCGTGAGTTTTTAAGGAGGGGTCGGATTTCATCTGGGAGAAATCCTTGACCACCTGGAATTTTTGTAGGCAAAAGCCCAGGATGGGCCGCAGGCAAGTTAGTCAAGTTGGCTCCGAAATGTGGCACTTCTGCACAGGAAGCCGAATTCAAGGGCCCACTTTCCAGTTTTCATTTTAGAGAGCACGTCTAGGCCTCCGATGGTAGCCATGTTTGGAGGAGGGGGCAGCTTTGGTCTGGGGGGTGTCCTCAACCATCTTGAAGTTTCGTCGGAAAAAGCCCAGGATGGGCCGCAGGCCAGTTAGCCAAGTTGGCTCCGAATTGAGGCACTTTTGCACAGGAAGCTAAGTTCAAGAGTCCCCTTTCCAGATGTCATTTCGGAGGGCACGTCTGGCCCTCCGATGCCAGCCAGGTTTGGAGGAGGAGGCTGCTTTGGTCTGGGAGAAATCCTCAACCATCTGGAAGTTCTGTAGGCAAAAGCCCAGGATGGGCTGCAGGCAAGATAGTCAAGTTCGCTCCGAAACGTAGCACTTTTGCACAGGAAGATAAATTCAAGGGCCCAGTTTCCAGATGTCATTTTAGAGGGTAGTTTTGGCCCTCCGATGTCACGCAGGTTTAGAGGAGGGGGCAGCTTGGCTCTGGGAGAAATCCTCAACCATCTGGAATTTTTGTAGGCAAAAGCCCAGGACGGGCCTCAGGAAAGTTAGGCAAGTGGGCTCCGAAAGGAAGCTCTTTTGCTCAGGAAGACGACTTCAACAGTCCACATTCCAGATGTCATTTTGGAGGGCACTTTTGGCCACCTCATGGCAGCCAGGTTTGGAAGAGTGGGCACCTTTGTTCTGGGAGAAATTCTTTACCATCTGGAAGTTTTGTAAGTACAAGCCCAGTGCGGGCCGCAGGCAAGTTAGGCAAGTGTGCTCCGAATGCTGGTACTTTTGCACAGGAAGCCATAGTCAAGATCGCACAGTGCAGATGACATTTTTGGAGGGCACGACTGGCCCTCCGATTACAGCCATGTTTGGAGGAGGGGGCAGATTTGGTCTGGGAGAAATCCTTTGCCATCTGGAATTTTTGTAGGCAAAAGCTCAGGATGGGCCACAGGCAAGTTAGGCAACTTAACTCCGAAAGGGAGCTCTTTTGCACAGGAAGACGACTTCAAGGGCCCACTTTCCAGATGTCAATTTGGAGGGCACGTCTGGCTGTCCGATACCAGTGAGTTTTGAAGGAATGTGCGGATTTCTTCTAGGAGAAATCCTTTACCATCTGGAAGTTTTGTAGGCAAAACCCCAGGATGGGCTGCAGGCAAGTTAGCGAAGTTGGCTCTGAAATGTGGCACTTTTGCACAGGAAGCCAAATTCAATGGCCCACTTCCCAGATGTCATTTTGGAGGGCAATTTTGGCCCGCCGATACCAGTGAGTTTTGAAGGAGGGGGCGGATTTCATCTGGGATAAATCCTTGACCACCTGCAATTTTTGTAGGCAAAAGCCCAGAAAGGGCAGCAGGCAAGTTAGTCAAGTTGGCTCCAAATGCTTGCATATTTGCACAGGAAGATAAATTCAAGGGCCCACTTTCCAGATGTCATTTTGGAGGGCACTTTTGGCCCTACGATGGCAACCAGGTTCGGGGGATGGGGCAGCTTTGGTCTGGGAGAAATCCTCAACCATCTGGAAGTTTCGTGGGCAAAAGCCCAGGAGGGGCCGCAGGCAAGATAGTCAAGTTGGCTCCGAAACGTGGCACTTTTGCTCAGGAAGACGCATTCAAGAGCCCACTTTCCAGATGTCATTTTAGAGGGTACTTTTGGCCGTCCGATACCAGTGAGTTTTGAAGGAGGAGTCAGATTTCGTCTGGGAGAAATCCTTGACCATCTGGAATAATTGTCGGCAAAAGCCCAGGATGGGCTGCTGGCAAGTTAGTCAAGTTGGCTCCGAAATGAGGCACTTTTGCACAGGAAGCTAAATTCAAAGGCCCACCTTCCAGATGTCATTTCGGAGGGCACGTCTGGCCATCCGATGGCAGCCAGGTTTGGAGGAGGAGGCAGCTTTGGTCTGGGAGGAATCCTCAACCATCTGGAAGTCTTGTAGGCAAAAGCCCAGGACGGGCCGCAGGCAAGTGAGTCAAGTTGGCTCCAAAGGCTTGCCTATTGGCACAGGAAGATAAATTCAAGGGCCCACTTTCCAGATGTCATTTTAGAGGGTACTTTTGGCCCTCCGATAGCAGTGGGTTTTGAAGGAGGGGTCAGATTTCACCTGGGATAAATCCTTGACCATTTGGAAGTTTTGCAGGCAAAAGCCCAGGATGGGCTGCTGGCAAGGTAGGCAAGTGGGCTCAGAAAGGAGGCACTTTTACACTGGAAGCTAAGTTCAAGAGTCCCCTTTCCAAATGTCATTTTGGAGGGCACGTCTGGCTCTCCGATGGTAGCCAGGTTTGGAGGAGGAGGCAGCTTTCGTCTGGGAGAAATCCTCAACCATCTGGAAGTTTCGTGGGCAAAAGCCCAGGATGGGCCACAGGCAAGTTAGCCAAGTTGGCTCCAAAGTCTTGCCTATTGGCACAGAAGATAAATTCAAGGGCCCACTTTCTAGATGTCATTTTAGAGTGCAAGTCTGGCCCTCCGATGGCAACAAGGTTTGGGGGATGGGGCAGCTTTCGTCTGGGATAAATCCTTGAACAACTGGAAGTTTTGTAGACAAAAGCCCAGGATGGTCTGCTGGAACGTTAGGCAAGTTGGTTCTGAAATGTGGCACTTTTGCACAGGAAGCCAAACTCAAGATACCAGTTTGCAGATGTCATTTTTGGAGGGCACGTCTGGCCCTCCGATGGCAGCCAGGTTTGGAGGAGGGGGCAGCTTTGGTCTGGGATAAATCCCTGACCACCTGGAATTTTTGTAGGCAAAAGCCCAGGAAGGGCCGCAGGCAAATTCGGCAGGTTGGCTCCAAAGGCTTGCATATTTACACAGGAATGTAAATTCCAGAGCCCCCTTTACAGATGTCATTTTGGAGGGCAGTTTGGCTCTCTGATGGCAGGCAGGTTTGGAAGAGGGGGCAGCTTTTTTCTGGGAGAAATCCTCAACTATCTGGAAGTCTTGTTGGCAAAAGCCAAGGATGGGCTGCTGGCAAGTTAGCCAAGTTGGCTCCGAAATGTGGCACTTTTGCACAGGAAGATAAATTCAAGGGCCCACTTTCCAGATGTCATTTTGGAGGGCACTTTTGGCCCGCCGATACCAGTGAGTTTTGAAGGAGGGGGCGGATTTCGTCTGGGATAAATCCTTGACCATCTGGAAGTTTTGTAGGCAAAAGCCCAGGATGGGCGGCAGGCAAGTTAGGCATGTGCGCTCCGAATGATGGCACATGTGCACAGGAAGTCAAATTCAAGGGCCCACTTTACAGATGTCATTTTGGAGGGTACTTTTGGTGCTCCGATTACAGCCATGTTTGGAGGAGGGGGCGGATTTGGTCTGGGAGAAATTCTTTGCCATCTGGAATTTTTGTAGGCAAAAGGCCAGGATGGGCCACAGGCAAGTTAGGCAACTTAGCTCCAAAAGGAAGCTCTTCTGCACAGGAAGACGACTTCAAGGGCCCACTTTCCAGATATCAATTTGGAGGGCACGTCTGGCTATCCGATAGCAGTGAGTTTTGAAGGATTGTGCGGATTTCGTCTGGGAGAAATCCTTTACCATCTGGAATTTTTGTAGGCAAAAGCCCAGGATGGACTGCTGGCAAATTAGGCAAGTTGGTTCCGAAATGTGGCAGTTTTGCACAGGAAGTCAAACTCAATATCCCAGTTTGCACATGTCATTTTTGGAGGGCACGTCTGGCCCTCCGAAGGCAGCCAGGTTTGGAGGAGGGGGCAGCTTTGGTCTGGGAGAAATACTTCAACATCTGGAATTTTTGTAGCCAAAAGTGCAGGATGGTCGCAGGCAAATTAGGCAGGTTGGCTCCAAAGGCTTGCATATTTACACAGGAAGGTAAATTCCAGAGCCCCCTTTACAGATGTCATTTTGGAGGGCAGTTTGGCCCTCTGATGGCAGGCAGGTTTGGAAGAGGGGGCAGCTTTTTTCTGGGAGAAATCCTCAACTATCTGGAAGTCTTGATGGCAAAAGCCAAGGATGGGCCGCAGGCAAGTTAGCCAAGTTGGCTCCGAAACGTGGCACTTTTGCACAGGAAGCCAAATTCAAGGGCCCACTTTCCAGATGTCATTTTGGAGGGCACTTTTGGCCCGCCGATACCAGTGAGTTTTGAAGGAGGGGGCGGATTTCGTCTGGGATAAATCCTTGACCATCTGGAAGTTTTGTAGGCAAAAGCCCAGAAATGGCGGCAGGCAAGTTAGGCATGAGCGCTCCGAATGATGGCACATGTGCACAGGAAGTCAAATTCAAGGGCCCACTTTACAGATGTCATTTTTGGAGGGTACTTTTGGCGCTCCGATTACAGCCATGTTTGGAGGAGGGGGCGGATTTGGTCTGGGAGAAATTCTTTGCCATCTGGAATTTTTGTAGGCAAAAGCCCAGGATGGGCTGCAGGCAAGTTAGCGAAATTGGCTCCGAAATGTGGCACTTTTGCACAGGAAGCCAAATTCAAGGGCCCACTTTTCAGATGTCATTTTAGAAGGTACTTTTGGCCCTCTGATAGCAGTGAGTTTTGAAGGAGGGGGTGGATTTCGTCTGGGATAAATCCGTGACCACCTGGAATTAGTGTAGGCAAAAGCCCAGGAAGGGCCGCAGGCAAATTCGGCAGGTTGGCTCCAAAGGCTTGCATATTTACACAGGAATGTAAATTCCAGAGCCCCCTTTACAGATGTCATTTTGGAGGGCAGTTTGGCTCTCTGATGGCAGGCAGGTTTGGAAGAGGGGGCAGCTTTTTTCTGGGAGAAATCCTCAACTATCTGGAAGTCTTGATGGCAAAAGCCAAGGATGGGCTGCTGGCAAGTTAGCCAAGTTGGCTCCGAAACGTGGCACTTTTGCACAGGAAGTCAAACTCAAGATCCCAGTTTGCAGATGTCATTTTTGGAGGGCACGTCTGGCCCTCCGATGGCAGCCAGGTTTGGAGGAGGGGGCAGCTTTGGTCTGGGATAAATCCCTGACCACCTGGAATTTTTGTAGGCAAAAGCCCAGGAAGGGCCGCAGGCAAATTCGGCAGGTTGGCTCCAAAGGCTTGCATATTTACACAGGAATGTAAATTCCAGAGCCCCCTTTACAGATGTCATTTTGGAGGGCAGTTTGGCTCTCTGATGGCAGGCAGGTTTGGAAGAGGGGGCAGCTTTTTTCTGGGAGAAATCCTCAACTATCTGGAAGTCTTGTTGGCAAAAGCCAAGGATGGGCTGCTGGCAAGTTAGCCAAGTTGGCTCCGAAATGTGGCACTTTTGCACAGGAAGATAAATTCAAGGGCCCACTTTCCAGATGTCATTTTGGAGGGCACTTTTGGCCCGCCGATACCAGTGAGTTTTGAAGGAGGGGGCGGATTTCGTCTGGGATAAATCCTTGACCATCTGGAAGTTTTGTAGGCAAAAGCCCAGGATGGGCGGCAGGCAAGTTAGGCATGTGCGCTCCGAATGATGGCACATGTGCACAGGAAGTCAAATTCAAGGGCCCACTTTACAGATGTCATTTTGGAGGGTACTTTTGGTGCTCCGATTACAGCCATGTTTGGAGGAGGTGGCGGATTTGGTCTGGGAGAAATTCTTTGCCATCTGGAATTTTTGTAGGCAAAAGGCCAGGATGGGCCACAGGCAAGTTAGGCAACTTAGCTCCAAAAGGAAGCTCTTCTGCACAGGAAGACGACTTCAAGGGCCCACTTTCCAGATATCAATTTGGAGGGCACGTCTGGCTATCCGATAGCAGTGAGTTTTGAAGGATTGTGCGGATTTCGTCTGGGAGAAATCCTTTACCATCTGGAATTTTTGTAGGCAAAAGCCCAGGATGGACTGCTGGCAAATTAGGCAAGTTGGTTCCGAAATGTGGCAGTTTTGCACAGGAAGTCAAACTCAATATCCCAGTTTGCACATGTCATTTTTGGAGGGCACGTCTGGCCCTCCGAAGGCAGCCAGGTCTGGAGGAGGGGGCAGCTTTGGTCTGGGAGAAATACTTCAACATCTGGAATTTTTGTAGCCAAAAGTGCAGGATGGTCGCAGGCAAATTAGGCAGGTTGGCTCCAAAGGCTTGCATATTTACACAGGAAGGTAAATTCCAGAGCCCCCTTTACAGATGTCATTTTGGAGGGCAGTTTGGCCCTCTGATGGCAGGCAGGTTTGGAAGAGGGGGCAGCTTTTTTCTGGGAGAAATCCTCAACTATCTGGAAGTCTTGATGGCAAAAGCCAAGGATGGGCCGCAGGCAAGTTAGCCAAGTTGGCTCCGAAACGTGGCACTTTTGCACAGGAAGCCAAATTCAAGGGCCCACTTTCCAGATGTCATTTTGGAGGGCACTTTTGGCCCGCCGATACCAGTGAGTTTTGAAGGAGGGGGCGGATTTCGTCTGGGATAAATCCTTGACCATCTGGAAGTTTTGTAGGCAAAAGCCCAGAAATGGCGGCAGGCAAGTTAGGCATGAGCGCTCCGAATGATGGCACATGTGCACAGGAAGTCAAATTCAAGGGCCCACTTTACAGATGTCATTTTTGGAGGGTACTTTTGGCGCTCCGATTACAGCCATGTTTGGAGGAGGGGGCGGATTTGGTCTGGGAGAAATTCTTTGCCATCTGGAATTTTTGTAGGCAAAAGCCCAGGATGGGCTGCAGGCAAGTTAGCGAAATTGGCTCCGAAATGTGGCACTTTTGCACAGGAAGCCAAATTCAAGGGCCCACTTTTCAGATGTCATTTTAGAAGGTACTTTTGGCCCTCTGATAGCAGTGAGTTTTGAAGGAGGGGGTGGATTTCGTCTGGGATAAATCCGTGACCACCTGGAATTAGTGTAGGCAAAAGCCCAGGAAGGGCCGCAGGCAAATTCGGCAGGTTGGCTCCAAAGGCTTGCATATTTACACAGGAATGTAAATTCCAGAGCCCCCTTTACAGATGTCATTTTGGAGGGCAGTTTGGCTCTCTGATGGCAGGCAGGTTTGGAAGAGGGGGCAGCTTTTTTCTGGGAGAAATCCTCAACTATCTGGAAGTCTTGATGGCAAAAGCCAAGGATGGGCTGCTGGCAAGTTAGCCAAGTTGGCTCCGAAACGTGGCACTTTTGCACAGGAAGTCAAACTCAAGATCCCAGTTTGCAGATGTCATTTTTGGAGGGCACGTCTGGCCCTCCGATGGCAGCCAGGTTTGGAGGAGGGGGCAGCTTTGGTCTGGGATAAATCCCTGACCACCTGGAATTTTTGTAGGCAAAAGCCCAGGAAGGGCCGCAGGCAAATTCGGCAGGTTGGCTCCAAAGGCTTGCATATTTACACAGGAATGTAAATTCCAGAGCCCCCTTTACAGATGTCATTTTGGAGGGCAGTTTGGCTCTCTGATGGCAGGCAGGTTTGGAAGAGGGGGCAGCTTTTTTCTGGGAGAAATCCTCAACTATCTGGAAGTCTTGTTGGCAAAAGCCAAGGATGGGCTGCTGGCAAGTTAGCCAAGTTGGCTCCGAAATGTGGCACTTTTGCACAGGAAGATAAATTCAAGGGCCCACTTTCCAGATGTCATTTTGGAGGGCACTTTTGGCCCGCCGATACCAGTGAGTTTTGAAGGAGGGGGCGGATTTCGTCTGGGATAAATCCTTGACCATCTGGAAGTTTTCTAGGCAAAAGCCCAGACAGGGCGGCAGGCAAGTTAGGCATGTGCGCTCCGAATGATGGCACATGTGCACAGGAAGTCAAATTCAAGGGCCCACTTTACAGATGTCATTTTGGAGGGTACTTTTGGTGCTCCGATTACAGCCATGTTTGGAGGAGGGGGCGGATTTGGTCTGGGAGAAATTCTTTGCCATCTGGAATTTTTGTAGGCAAAAGGCCAGGATGGGCCACAGGCAAGTTAGGCAACTTAGCTCCAAAAGGAAGCTCTTCTGCACAGGAAGACGACTTCAAGGGCCCACTTTCCAGATATCAATTTGGAAGGCACGTCTGGCTATCCGATAGCAGTGAGTTTTGAAGGATTGTGCGGATTTCGTCTGGGAGAAATCCTTTACCATCTGGAATTTTTGTAGGCAAAAGCCCAGGATGGACTGCTGGCAAATTAGGCAAGTTGGTTCCAAAATGTGGCAGTTTTGCACAGGAAGTCAAAATCAAGATCCCAGTTTGCAGATGTCATTTTTGGAGGGCACGTCTGGCCCTCCGAAGGCAGCCAGGTTTGGAGGAGGGGGCAGCTTTGGTCTGGGAGAAATACTTCAACATCTGGAATTTTTGTAGCCAAAAGTGCAGGATGGTCGCAGGCAAATTAGGCAGGTTGGCTCCAAAGGCTTGCATATTTACACAGGAAGGTAAATTCCAGAGCCCCCTTTACAGATGTCATTTTGGAGGGCAGTTTGGCCCTCTGATGGCAGGCAGGTTTGGAAGAGGGGGCAGCTTTTTTCTGGGAGAAATCCTCAACTATCTGGAAGTCTTGATGGCAAAAGCCAAGGATGGGCCGCAGGCAAGTTAGCCAAGTTGGCTCCGAAACGTGGCACTTTTGCACAGGAAGCCAAATTCAAGGGCCCACTTTCCAGATGTCATTTTAGAGGGTACTTTTGGCCCTCCGATACCAGTGAGTTTTGAAGGAGGGGGCAGATTTCGTCTGGGATAAATCCTTGACCACCTGGAATTTTTGTAGGCAAAAGCCCAGAAAGGGCAGCAAGCAAGTTAGGCAAGTGGGCTCCGAATGATGGCACATTTGCACAGGAAGGTAAATTCAAGGGCCCACCTTCCAGATGTCATTTTGGAGGGCACTTTTGGCCCTCCGATTACAGCCATGTTTGGAGGAGGGGGCGGATTTCGTCTGGGAGAAATCCTTTGCCATCTGGAATTTTTGTAGGCAAAAGCCCAGGATGGACTGCTGGCAAATTAGGCAAGTTGGTTCCGAAATGTGGCAGTTTTGCACAGGAAGTCAAGCTCAAGATCCCAGTTTGCAGATGTCATTTTTGGAGGGCACGTCTGGCCCTCCGATGGCAGCCAGGTTTGAAGGAGGGGGCAGCTTTGGTCTGGGAGGAATCCTCCATCATCTGAAATTTTTGTAGGCAAAACGCAGGACGGGCCGCAGGCAAATTAGGCAGGTTGGCTCCAAAGGCTTGCATATTTACACAGGAAGGTAAATTCCAGAGCCCCCTTTCCAGATGTCATTTTGGAGGGCACTTTTGGCCCTCCGATTGCAGTGATTTTTGAAGGAGGGGTCGGATTTCGTCAGGGATAAATACTCAACCATCTGGAAGTTTTGTAGGCAAAAGCCCAGGATGGGCTGCTGGCAAGTTAGGCAAGTTGGCTTCGAAATGAAGCCCTTTTGCACAGGAAGACAACTTCAAGAGTCCACTTTGCTGATGTCATTTTGAAGGGCACGTCTGTCCATCCGATAGCAGTGAGTTGTGAAGGAGGGGGCGGATTTCTTCTGGGATATAACCTTGACCACCTGAATGTTTCCGAGGCAAAATCCCAGGAGGTGTCGCAGGCAAGTTAATCAAGTTGAGTACGAATGTAGGCGATTTTGGACAGGAAACCATAATAAAGATCCGACTTTGCAGATGTCATTTTGGAGGGCACGTCTGGCCCTTCGATGGCAGCCAGGTTTGGAGGAGGGGGCAGCTTTGGTCTGGGAGGAATCCTCAACCATTTGGAAGTTTTGTAGGCAAAAGCCCACGATGGGCTGCAGGCACTTTAGTCAAGTTGGCTCCGAATTGAGGCACTTTGCACAGGAAGACGAATGCATGGGCCCACTTTCCAAATGTCATTTTAGAGGGTAATTTTGGCCCGCTGATAGCCGTGAGTTTTTAAGGAGGGGTCGGATTTCATCTGGGAGAAATCCTTGACCACCTGGAATTTTTGTAGGCAAAAGCCCAGGATGGGCCGCAGGCAAGTTAGTCAAGTTGGCTCCGAAATGTGGCACTTCTGCACAGGAAGCCGAATTCAAGGGCCCACTTTCCAGTTTTCATTTTAGAGAGCACGTCTAGGCCTCCGATGGTAGCCATGTTTGGAGGAGGGGGCAGCTTTGGTCTGGGGGGTGTCCTCAACCATCTTGAAGTTTCGTCGGAAAAAGCCCAGGATGGGCCGCAGGCCAGTTAGCCAAGTTGGCTCCGAATTGAGGCACTTTTGCACAGGAAGCTAAGTTCAAGAGTCCCCTTTCCAGATGTCATTTCGGAGGGCACGTCTGGCCCTCCGATGCCAGCCAGGTTTGGAGGAGGAGGCTGCTTTGGTCTGGGAGAAATCCTCAACCATCTGGAAGTTCTGTAGGCAAAAGCCCAGGATGGGCTGCAGGCAAGATAGTCAAGTTCGCTCCGAAACGTAGCACTTTTGCACAGGAAGATAAATTCAAGGGCCCAGTTTCCAGATGTCATTTTAGAGGGTAGTTTTGGCCCTCCGATGTCACGCAGGTTTAGAGGAGGGGGCAGCTTGGCTCTGGGAGAAATCCTCAACCATCTGGAATTTTTGTAGGCAAAAGCCCAGGACGGGCCTCAGGAAAGTTAGGCAAGTGGGCTCCGAAAGGAAGCTCTTTTGCTCAGGAAGACGACTTCAACAGTCCACATTCCAGATGTCATTTTGGAGGGCACTTTTGGCCACCTCATGGCAGCCAGGTTTGGAAGAGTGGGCACCTTTGTTCTGGGAGAAATTCTTTACCATCTGGAAGTTTTGTAAGTACAAGCCCAGTGCGGGCCGCAGGCAAGTTAGGCAAGTGTGCTCCGAATGCTGGTACTTTTGCACAGGAAGCCATAGTCAAGATCGCACAGTGCAGATGACATTTTTGGAGGGCACGACTGGCCCTCCGATTACAGCCATGTTTGGAGGAGGGGGCAGATTTGGTCTGGGAGAAATCCTTTGCCATCTGGAATTTTTGTAGGCAAAAGCTCAGGATGGGCCGCAGGCAAGTTAGGCAACTTAACTCCGAAAGGGAGCTCTTTTGCACAGGAAGACGACTTCAAGGGCCCACTTTCCAGATGTCAATTTGGAGGGCACGTCTGGCTGTCCGATACCAGTGAGTTTTGAAGGAATGTGCGGATTTCTTCTAGGAGAAATCCTTTACCATCTGGAAGTTTTGTAGGCAAAACCCCAGGATGGGCTGCAGGCAAGTTAGCGAAGTTGGCTCTGAAATGTGGCACTTTTGCACAGGAAGCCAAATTCAATGGCCCACTTCCCAGATGTCATTTTGGAGGGCAATTTTGGCCCGCCGATACCAGTGAGTTTTGAAGGAGGGGGCGGATTTCATCTGGGATAAATCCTTGACCACCTGCAATTTTTGTAGGCAAAAGCCCAGAAAGGGCAGCAGGCAAGTTAGTCAAGTTGGCTCCAAATGCTTGCATATTTGCACAGGAAGATAAATTCAAGGGCCCACTTTCCAGATGTCATTTTGGAGGGCACTTTTGGCCCTACGATGGCAACCAGGTTCGGGGGATGGGGCAGCTTTGGTCTGGGAGAAATCCTCAACCATCTGGAAGTTTCGTGGGCAAAAGCCCAGGAGGGGCCGCAGGCAAGATAGTCAAGTTGGCTCCGAAACGTGGCACTTTTGCTCAGGAAGACGCATTCAAGAGCCCACTTTCCAGATGTCATTTTAGAGGGTACTTTTGGCCGTCCGATACCAGTGAGTTTTGAAGGAGGAGTCAGATTTCGTCTGGGAGAAATCCTTGACCATCTGGAATAATTGTCGGCAAAAGCCCAGGATGGGCTGCTGGCAAGTTAGTCAAGTTGGCTCCGAAATGAGGCACTTTTGCACAGGAAGCTAAATTCAAGGGCCCACCTTCCAGATGTCATTTCGGAGGGCACGTCTGGCCATCCGATGGCAGCCAGGTTTGGAGGAGGAGGCAGCTTTGGTCTGGGAGGAATCCTCAACCATCTGGAAGTCTTGTAGGCAAAAGCCCAGGACGGGCCGCAGGCAAGTGAGTCAAGTTGGCTCCAAAGGCTTGCCTATTGGCACAGGAAGATAAATTCAAGGGCCCACTTTCCAGATGTCATTTTAGAGGGTACTTTTGGCCCTCCGATAGCAGTGGGTTTTGAAGGAGGGGTCAGATTTCACCTGGGATAAATCCTTGACCATTTGGAAGTTTTGCAGGCAAAAGCCCAGGATGGGCTGCTGGCAAGGTAGGCAAGTGGGCTCAGAAAGGAGGCACTTTTACACTGGAAGCTAAGTTCAAGAGTCCCCTTTCCAAATGTCATTTTGGAGGGCACGTCTGGCTCTCCGATGGTAGCCAGGTTTGGAGGAGGAGGCAGCTTTCGTCTGGGAGAAATCCTCAACCATCTGGAAGTTTCGTGGGCAAAAGCCCAGGATGGGCCACAGGCAAGTTAGCCAAGTTGGCTCCAAAGTCTTGCCTATTGGCACAGAAGATAAATTCAAGGGCCCACTTTCTAGATGTCATTTTAGAGTGCAAGTCTGGCCCTCCGATGGCAACAAGGTTTGGGGGATGGGGCAGCTTTCGTCTGGGATAAATCCTTGAACAACTGGAAGTTTTGTAGACAAAAGCCCAGGATGGTCTGCTGGAACGTTAGGCAAGTTGGTTCTGAAATGTGGCACTTTTGCACAGGAAGCCAAACTCAAGATACCAGTTTGCAGATGTCATTTTTGGAGGGCACGTCTGGCCCTCCGATGGCAGCCAGGTTTGGAGGAGGGGGCAGCTTTGGTCTGGGATAAATCCCTGACCACCTGGAATTTTTGTAGGCAAAAGCCCAGGAAGGGCCGCAGGCAAATTCGGCAGGTTGGCTCCAAAGGCTTGCATATTTACACAGGAATGTAAATTCCAGAGCCCCCTTTACAGATGTCATTTTGGAGGGCAGTTTGGCTCTCTGATGGCAGGCAGGTTTGGAAGAGGGGGCAGCTTTTTTCTGGGAGAAATCCTCAACTATCTGGAAGTCTTGTTGGCAAAAGCCAAGGATGGGCTGCTGGCAAGTTAGCCAAGTTGGCTCCGAAATGTGGCACTTTTGCACAGGAAGATAAATTCAAGGGCCCACTTTCCAGATGTCATTTTGGAGGGCACTTTTGGCCCGCCGATACCAGTGAGTTTTGAAGGAGGGGGCGGATTTCGTCTGGGATAAATCCTTGACCATCTGGAAGTTTTGTAGGCAAAAGCCCAGGATGGGCGGCAGGCAAGTTAGGCATGTGCGCTCCGAATGATGGCACATGTGCACAGGAAGTCAAATTCAAGGGCCCACTTTACAGATGTCATTTTGGAGGGTACTTTTGGTGCTCCGATTACAGCCATGTTTGGAGGAGGGGGCGGATTTGGTCTGGGAGAAATTCTTTGCCATCTGGAATTTTTGTAGGCAAAAGGCCAGGATGGGCCACAGGCAAGTTAGGCAACTTAGCTCCAAAAGGAAGCTCTTCTGCACAGGAAGACGACTTCAAGGGCCCACTTTCCAGATATCAATTTGGAGGGCACGTCTGGCTATCCGATAGCAGTGAGTTTTGAAGGATTGTGCGGATTTCGTCTGGGAGAAATCCTTTACCATCTGGAATTTTTGTAGGCAAAAGCCCAGGATGGACTGCTGGCAAATTAGGCAAGTTGGTTCCGAAATGTGGCAGTTTTGCACAGGAAGTCAAACTCAATATCCCAGTTTGCACATGTCATTTTTGGAGGGCACGTCTGGCCCTCCGAAGGCAGCCAGGTTTGGAGGAGGGGGCAGCTTTGGTCTGGGAGAAATACTTCAACATCTGGAATTTTTGTAGCCAAAAGTGCAGGATGGTCGCAGGCAAATTAGGCAGGTTGGCTCCAAAGGCTTGCATATTTACACAGGAAGGTAAATTCCAGAGCCCCCTTTACAGATGTCATTTTGGAGGGCAGTTTGGCCCTCTGATGGCAGGCAGGTTTGGAAGAGGGGGCAGCTTTTTTCTGGGAGAAATCCTCAACTATCTGGAAGTCTTGATGGCAAAAGCCAAGGATGGGCCGCAGGCAAGTTAGCCAAGTTGGCTCCGAAACGTGGCACTTTTGCACAGGAAGCCAAATTCAAGGGCCCACTTTCCAGATGTCATTTTGGAGGGCACTTTTGGCCCGCCGATACCAGTGAGTTTTGAAGGAGGGGGCGGATTTCGTCTGGGATAAATCCTTGACCATCTGGAAGTTTTGTAGGCAAAAGCCCAGAAATGGCGGCAGGCAAGTTAGGCATGAGCGCTCCGAATGATGGCACATGTGCACAGGAAGTCAAATTCAAGGGCCCACTTTACAGATGTCATTTTTGGAGGGTACTTTTGGCGCTCCGATTACAGCCATGTTTGGAGGAGGGGGCGGATTTGGTCTGGGAGAAATTCTTTGCCATCTGGAATTTTTGTAGGCAAAAGCCCAGGATGGGCTGCAGGCAAGTTAGCGAAATTGGCTCCGAAATGTGGCACTTTTGCACAGGAAGCCAAATTCAAGGGCCCACTTTTCAGATGTCATTTTAGAAGGTACTTTTGGCCCTCTGATAGCAGTGAGTTTTGAAGGAGGGGGTGGATTTCGTCTGGGATAAATCCGTGACCACCTGGAATTAGTGTAGGCAAAAGCCCAGGAAGGGCCGCAGGCAAATTCGGCAGGTTGGCTCCAAAGGCTTGCATATTTACACAGGAATGTAAATTCCAGAGCCCCCTTTACAGATGTCATTTTGGAGGGCAGTTTGGCTCTCTGATGGCAGGCAGGTTTGGAAGAGGGGGCAGCTTTTTTCTGGGAGAAATCCTCAACTATCTGGAAGTCTTGATGGCAAAAGCCAAGGATGGGCTGCTGGCAAGTTAGCCAAGTTGGCTCCGAAACGTGGCACTTTTGCACAGGAAGTCAAACTCAAGATCCCAGTTTGCAGATGTCATTTTTGGAGGGCACGTCTGGCCCTCCGATGGCAGCCAGGTTTGGAGGAGGGGGCAGCTTTGGTCTGGGATAAATCCCTGACCACCTGGAATTTTTGTAGGCAAAAGCCCAGGAAGGGCCGCAGGCAAATTCGGCAGGTTGGCTCCAAAGGCTTGCATATTTACACAGGAATGTAAATTCCAGAGCCCCCTTTACAGATGTCATTTTGGAGGGCAGTTTGGCTCTCTGATGGCAGGCAGGTTTGGAAGAGGGGGCAGCTTTTTTCTGGGAGAAATCCTCAACTATCTGGAAGTCTTGTTGGCAAAAGCCAAGGATGGGCTGCTGGCAAGTTAGCCAAGTTGGCTCCGAAATGTGGCACTTTTGCACAGGAAGATAAATTCAAGGGCCCACTTTCCAGATGTCATTTTGGAGGGCACTTTTGGCCCGCCGATACCAGTGAGTTTTGAAGGAGGGGGCGGATTTCGTCTGGGATAAATCCTTGACCATCTGGAAGTTTTGTAGGCAAAAGCCCAGGATGGGCGGCAGGCAAGTTAGGCATGTGCGCTCCGAATGATGGCACATGTGCACAGGAAGTCAAATTCAAGGGCCCACTTTACAGATGTCATTTTGGAGGGTACTTTTGGTGCTCCGATTACAGCCATGTTTGGAGGAGGGGGCGGATTTGGTCTGGGAGAAATTCTTTGCCATCTGGAATTTTTGTAGGCAAAAGGCCAGGATGGGCCACAGGCAAGTTAGGCAACTTAGCTCCAAAAGGAAGCTCTTCTGCACAGGAAGACGACTTCAAGGGCCCACTTTCCAGATATCAATTTGGAGGGCACGTCTGGCTATCCGATAGCAGTGAGTTTTGAAGGATTGTGCGGATTTCGTCTGGGAGAAATCCTTTACCATCTGGAATTTTTGTAGGCAAAAGCCCAGGATGGACTGCTGGCAAATTAGGCAAGTTGGTTCCGAAATGTGGCAGTTTTGCACAGGAAGTCAAACTCAATATCCCAGTTTGCACATGTCATTTTTGGAGGGCACGTCTGGCCCTCCGAAGGCAGCCAGGTTTGGAGGAGGGGGCAGCTTTGGTCTGGGAGAAATACTTCAACATCTGGAATTTTTGTAGCCAAAAGTGCAGGATGGTCGCAGGCAAATTAGGCAGGTTGGCTCCAAAGGCTTGCATATTTACACAGGAAGGTAAATTCCAGAGCCCCCTTTACAGATGTCATTTTGGAGGGCAGTTTGGCCCTCTGATGGCAGGCAGGTTTGGAAGAGGGGGCAGCTTTTTTCTGGGAGAAATCCTCAACTATCTGGAAGTCTTGATGGCAAAAGCCAAGGATGGGCCGCAGGCAAGTTAGCCAAGTTGGCTCCGAAACGTGGCACTTTTGCACAGGAAGCCAAATTCAAGGGCCCACTTTCCAGATGTCATTTTGGAGGGCACTTTTGGCCCGCCGATACCAGTGAGTTTTGAAGGAGGGGGCGGATTTCGTCTGGGATAAATCCTTGACCATCTGGAAGTTTTGTAGGCAAAAGCCCAGAAATGGCGGCAGGCAAGTTAGGCATGAGCGCTCCGAATGATGGCACATGTGCACAGGAAGTCAAATTCAAGGGCCCACTTTACAGATGTCATTTTTGGAGGGTACTTTTGGCGCTCCGATTACAGCCATGTTTGGAGGAGGGGGCGGATTTGGTCTGGGAGAAATTCTTTGCCATCTGGAATTTTTGTAGGCAAAAGCCCAGGATGGGCTGCAGGCAAGTTAGCGAAATTGGCTCCGAAATGTGGCACTTTTGCACAGGAAGCCAAATTCAAGGGCCCACTTTTCAGATGTCATTTTAGAAGGTACTTTTGGCCCTCTGATAGCAGTGAGTTTTGAAGGAGGGGGTGGATTTCGTCTGGGATAAATCCGTGACCACCTGGAATTAGTGTAGGCAAAAGCCCAGGAAGGGCCGCAGGCAAATTCGGCAGGTTGGCTCCAAAGGCTTGCATATTTACACAGGAATGTAAATTCCAGAGCCCCCTTTACAGATGTCATTTTGGAGGGCAGTTTGGCTCTCTGATGGCAGGCAGGTTTGGAAGAGGGGGCAGCTTTTTTCTGGGAGAAATCCTCAACTATCTGGAAGTCTTGATGGCAAAAGCCAAGGATGGGCTGCTGGCAAGTTAGCCAAGTTGGCTCCGAAACGTGGCACTTTTGCACAGGAAGTCAAACTCAAGATCCCAGTTTGCAGATGTCATTTTTGGAGGGCACGTCTGGCCCTCCGATGGCAGCCAGGTTTGGAGGAGGGGGCAGCTTTGGTCTGGGATAAATCCCTGACCACCTGGAATTTTTGTAGGCAAAAGCCCAGGAAGGGCCGCAGGCAAATTCGGCAGGTTGGCTCCAAAGGCTTGCATATTTACACAGGAATGTAAATTCCAGAGCCCCCTTTACAGATGTCATTTTGGAGGGCAGTTTGGCTCTCTGATGGCAGGCAGGTTTGGAAGAGGGGGCAGCTTTTTTCTGGGAGAAATCCTCAACTATCTGGAAGTCTTGTTGGCAAAAGCCAAGGATGGGCTGCTGGCAAGTTAGCCAAGTTGGCTCCGAAATGTGGCACTTTTGCACAGGAAGATAAATTCAAGGGCCCACTTTCCAGATGTCATTTTGGAGGGCACTTTTGGCCCGCCGATACCAGTGAGTTTTGAAGGAGGGGGCGGATTTCGTCTGGGATAAATCCTTGACCATCTGGAAGTTTTGTAGGCAAAAGCCCAGGATGGGCGGCAGGCAAGTTAGGCATGTGCGCTCCGAATGATGGCACATGTGCACAGGAAGTCAAATTCAAGGGCCCACTTTACAGATGTCATTTTGGAGGGTACTTTTGGTGCTCCGATTACAGCCATGTTTGGAGGAGGGGGCGGATTTGGTCTGGGAGAAATTCTTTGCCATCTGGAATTTTTGTAGGCAAAAGGCCAGGATGGGCCACAGGCAAGTTAGGCAACTTAGCTCCAAAAGGAAGCTCTTCTGCACAGGAAGACGACTTCAAGGGCCCACTTTCCAGATATCAATTTGGAGGGCACGTCTGGCTATCCGATAGCAGTGAGTTTTGAAGGATTGTGCGGATTTCGTCTGGGAGAAATCCTTTACCATCTGGAATTTTTGTAGGCAAAAGCCCAGGATGGACTGCTGGCAAATTAGGCAAGTTGGTTCCGAAATGTGGCAGTTTTGCACAGGAAGTCAAACTCAATATCCCAGTTTGCACATGTCATTTTTGGAGGGCACGTCTGGCCCTCCGAAGGCAGCCAGGTCTGGAGGAGGGGGCAGCTTTGGTCTGGGAGAAATACTTCAACATCTGGAATTTTTGTAGCCAAAAGTGCAGGATGGTCGCAGGCAAATTAGGCAGGTTGGCTCCAAAGGCTTGCATATTTACACAGGAAGGTAAATTCCAGAGCCCCCTTTACAGATGTCATTTTGGAGGGCAGTTTGGCCCTCTGATGGCAGGCAGGTTTGGAAGAGGGGGCAGCTTTTTTCTGGGAGAAATCCTCAACTATCTGGAAGTCTTGATGGCAAAAGCCAAGGATGGGCCGCAGGCAAGTTAGCCAAGTTGGCTCCGAAACGTGGCACTTTTGCACAGGAAGCCAAATTCAAGGGCCCACTTTCCAGATGTCATTTTGGAGGGCACTTTTGGCCCGCCGATACCAGTGAGTTTTGAAGGAGGGGGCGGATTTCGTCTGGGATAAATCCTTGACCATCTGGAAGTTTTGTAGGCAAAAGCCCAGGATGGGCGGCAGGCAAGTTAGGCATGTGCGCTCCGAATGATGGCACATGTGCACAGGAAGTCAAATTCAAGGGCCCACTTTACAGATGTCATTTTGGAGGGTACTTTTGGTGCTCCGATTACAGCCATGTTTGGAGGAGGGGGCGGATTTGGTCTGGGAGAAATTCTTTGCCATCTGGAATTTTTGTAGGCAAAAGCCCAGGATGGGCTGCAGGCAAGTTAGCGAAATTGGCTCCGAAATGTGGCACTTTTGCACAGGAAGCCAAATTCAAGGGCCCACTTTTCAGATGTCATTTTAGAAGGTACTTTTGGCCCTCTGATAGCAGTGAGTTTTGAAGGAGGGGGTGGATTTCGTCTGGGATAAATCCGTGACCACCTGGAATTAGTGTAGGCAAAAGCCCAGGAAGGGCTGCAGGCAAATTCGGCAGGTTGGCTCCAAAGGCTTGCATATTTACACAGGAATGTAAATTCCAGAGCCCCCTTTACAGATGTCATTTTGGAGGGCAGTTTGGCTCTCTGATGGCAGGCAGGTTTGGAAGAGGGGGCAGCTTTTTTCTGGGAGAAATCCTCAACTATCTGGAAGTCTTGATGGCAAAAGCCAAGGATGGGCTGCTGGCAAGTTAGCCAAGTTGGCTCCGAAACGTGGCACTTTTGCACAGGAAGTCAAACTCAAGATCCCAGTTTGCAGATGTCATTTTTGGAGGGCACGTCTGGCCCTCCGATGGCAGCCAGGTTTGGAGGAGGGGGCAGCTTTGGTCTGGGATAAATCCCTGACCACCTGGAATTTTTGTAGGCAAAAGCCCAGGAAGGGCCGCAGGCAAATTCGGCAGGTTGGCTCCAAAGGCTTGCATATTTACACAGGAATGTAAATTCCAGAGCCCCCTTTACAGATGTCATTTTGGAGGGCAGTTTGGCTCTCTGATGGCAGGCAGGTTTGGAAGAGGGGGCAGCTTTTTTCTGGGAGAAATCCTCAACTATCTGGAAGTCTTGTTGGCAAAAGCCAAGGATGGGCTGCTGGCAAGTTAGCCAAGTTGGCTCCGAAATGTGGCACTTTTGCACAGGAAGATAAATTCAAGGGCCCACTTTCCAGATGTCATTTTGGAGGGCACTTTTGGCCCGCCGATACCAGTGAGTTTTGAAGGAGGGGGCGGATTTCGTCTGGGATAAATCCTTGACCATCTGGAAGTTTTCTAGGCAAAAGCCCAGACAGGGCGGCAGGCAAGTTAGGCATGTGCGCTCCGAATGATGGCACATGTGCACAGGAAGTCAAATTCAAGGGCCCACTTTACAGATGTCATTTTGGAGGGTACTTTTGGTGCTCCGATTACAGCCATGTTTGGAGGAGGGGGCGGATTTGGTCTGGGAGAAATTCTTTGCCATCTGGAATTTTTGTAGGCAAAAGGCCAGGATGGGCCACAGGCAAGTTAGGCAACTTAGCTCCAAAAGGAAGCTCTTCTGCACAGGAAGACGACTTCAAGGGCCCACTTTCCAGATATCAATTTGGAAGGCACGTCTGGCTATCCGATAGCAGTGAGTTTTGAAGGATTGTGCGGATTTCGTCTGGGAGAAATCCTTTACCATCTGGAATTTTTGTAGGCAAAAGCCCAGGATGGACTGCTGGCAAATTAGGCAAGTTGGTTCCAAAATGTGGCAGTTTTGCACAGGAAGTCAAAATCAAGATCCCAGTTTGCAGATGTCATTTTTGGAGGGCACGTCTGGCCCTCCGAAGGCAGCCAGGTTTGGAGGAGGGGGCAGCTTTGGTCTGGGAGAAATACTTCAACATCTGGAATTTTTGTAGCCAAAAGTGCAGGATGGTCGCAGGCAAATTAGGCAGGTTGGCTCCAAAGGCTTGCATATTTACACAGGAAGGTAAATTCCAGAGCCCCCTTTACAGATGTCATTTTGGAGGGCAGTTTGGCCCTCTGATGGCAGGCAGGTTTGGAAGAGGGGGCAGCTTTTTTCTGGGAGAAATCCTCAACTATCTGGAAGTCTTGATGGCAAAAGCCAAGGATGGGCCGCAGGCAAGTTAGCCAAGTTGGCTCCGAAACGTGGCACTTTTGCACAGGAAGCCAAATTCAAGGGCCCACTTTCCAGATGTCATTTTAGAGGGTACTTTTGGCCCTCCGATACCAGTGAGTTTTGAAGGAGGGGGCAGATTTCGTCTGGGATAAATCCTTGACCACCTGGAATTTTTGTAGGCAAAAGCCCAGAAAGGGCAGCAAGCAAGTTAGGCAAGTGGGCTCCGAATGATGGCACATTTGCACAGGAAGGTAAATTCAAGGGCCCACCTTCCAGATGTCATTTTGGAGGGCACTTTTGGCCCTCCGATTACAGCCATGTTTGGAGGAGGGGGCGGATTTCGTCTGGGAGAAATCCTTTGCCATCTGGAATTTTTGTAGGCAAAAGCCCAGGATGGACTGCTGGCAAATTAGGCAAGTTGGTTCCGAAATGTGGCAGTTTTGCACAGGAAGTCAAGCTCAAGATCCCAGTTTGCAGATGTCATTTTTGGAGGGCACGTCTGGCCCTCCGATGGCAGCCAGGTTTGAAGGAGGGGGCAGCTTTGGTCTGGGAGGAATCCTCCATCATCTGAAATTTTTGTAGGCAAAACGCAGGACGGGCCGCAGGCAAATTAGGCAGGTTGGCTCCAAAGGCTTGCATATTTACACAGGAAGGTAAATTCCAGAGCCCCCTTTCCAGATGTCATTTTGGAGGGCACTTTTGGCCCTCCGATTGCAGTGATTTTTGAAGGAGGGGTCGGATTTCGTCAGGGATAAATACTCAACCATCTGGAAGTTTTGTAGGCAAAAGCCCAGGATGGGCTGCTGGCAAGTTAGGCAAGTTGGCTTCGAAATGAAGCCCTTTTGCACAGGAAGACAACTTCAAGAGTCCACTTTGCTGATGTCATTTTGAAGGGCACGTCTGTCCATCCGATAGCAGTGAGTTGTGAAGGAGGGGGCGGATTTCTTCTGGGATATAACCTTGACCACCTGAATGTTTCCGAGGCAAAATCCCAGGAGGTGTCGCAGGCAAGTTAATCAAGTTGAGTACGAATGTAGGCGATTTTGGACAGGAAACCATAATAAAGATCCGACTTTGCAGATGTCATTTTGGAGGGCACGTCTGGCCCTTCGATGGCAGCCAGGTTTGGAGGAGGGGGCAGCTTTGGTCTGGGAGGAATCCTCAACCATTTGGAAGTTTTGTAGGCAAAAGCCCACGATGGGCTGCAGGCACTTTAGTCAAGTTGGCTCCGAATTGAGGCACTTTGCACAGGAAGACGAATGCATGGGCCCACTTTCCAAATGTCATTTTAGAGGGTAATTTTGGCCCGCTGATAGCCGTGAGTTTTTAAGGAGGGGTCGGATTTCATCTGGGAGAAATCCTTGACCACCTGGAATTTTTGTAGGCAAAAGCCCAGGATGGGCCGCAGGCAAGTTAGTCAAGTTGGCTCCGAAATGTGGCACTTCTGCACAGGAAGCCGAATTCAAGGGCCCACTTTCCAGTTTTCATTTTAGAGAGCACGTCTAGGCCTCCGATGGTAGCCATGTTTGGAGGAGGGGGCAGCTTTGGTCTGGGGGGTGTCCTCAACCATCTTGAAGTTTCGTCGGAAAAAGCCCAGGATGGGCCGCAGGCCAGTTAGCCAAGTTGGCTCCGAATTGAGGCACTTTTGCACAGGAAGCTAAGTTCAAGAGTCCCCTTTCCAGATGTCATTTCGGAGGGCACGTCTGGCCCTCCGATGCCAGCCAGGTTTGGAGGAGGAGGCTGCTTTGGTCTGGGAGAAATCCTCAACCATCTGGAAGTTCTGTAGGCAAAAGCCCAGGATGGGCTGCAGGCAAGATAGTCAAGTTCGCTCCGAAACGTAGCACTTTTGCACAGGAAGATAAATTCAAGGGCCCAGTTTCCAGATGTCATTTTAGAGGGTAGTTTTGGCCCTCCGATGTCACGCAGGTTTAGAGGAGGGGGCAGCTTGGCTCTGGGAGAAATCCTCAACCATCTGGAATTTTTGTAGGCAAAAGCCCAGGACGGGCCTCAGGAAAGTTAGGCAAGTGGGCTCCGAAAGGAAGCTCTTTTGCTCAGGAAGACGACTTCAACAGTCCACATTCCAGATGTCATTTTGGAGGGCACTTTTGGCCACCTCATGGCAGCCAGGTTTGGAAGAGTGGGCACCTTTGTTCTGGGAGAAATTCTTTACCATCTGGAAGTTTTGTAAGTACAAGCCCAGTGCGGGCCGCAGGCAAGTTAGGCAAGTGTGCTCCGAATGCTGGTACTTTTGCACAGGAAGCCATAGTCAAGATCGCACAGTGCAGATGACATTTTTGGAGGGCACGACTGGCCCTCCGATTACAGCCATGTTTGGAGGAGGGGGCGGATTTGGTCTGGGAGAAATCCTTTGCCATCTGGAATTTTTGTAGGCAAAAGCTCAGGATGGGCCGCAGGCAAGTTAGGCAACTTAACTCCGAAAGGGAGCTCTTTTGCACAGGAAGACGACTTCAAGGGCCCACTTTCCAGATGTCAATTTGGAGGGCACGTCTGGCTGTCCGATACCAGTGAGTTTTGAAGGAATGTGCGGATTTCTTCTAGGAGAAATCCTTTACCATCTGGAAGTTTTGTAGGCAAAACCCCAGGATGGGCTGCAGGCAAGTTAGCGAAGTTGGCTCTGAAATGTGGCACTTTTGCACAGGAAGCCAAATTCAATGGCCCACTTCCCAGATGTCATTTTGGAGGGCAATTTTGGCCCGCCGATACCAGTGAGTTTTGAAGGAGGGGGCGGATTTCATCTGGGATAAATCCTTGACCACCTGCAATTTTTGTAGGCAAAAGCCCAGAAAGGGCAGCAGGCAAGTTAGTCAAGTTGGCTCCAAATGCTTGCATATTTGCACAGGAAGATAAATTCAAGGGCCCACTTTCCAGATGTCATTTTGGAGGGCACTTTTGGCCCTACGATGGCAACCAGGTTCGGGGGATGGGGCAGCTTTGGTCTGGGAGAAATCCTCAACCATCTGGAAGTTTCGTGGGCAAAAGCCCAGGAGGGGCCGCAGGCAAGATAGTCAAGTTGGCTCCGAAACGTGGCACTTTTGCTCAGGAAGACGCATTCAAGAGCCCACTTTCCAGATGTCATTTTAGAGGGTACTTTTGGCCGTCCGATACCAGTGAGTTTTGAAGGAGGAGTCAGATTTCGTCTGGGAGAAATCCTTGACCATCTGGAATAATTGTCGGCAAAAGCCCAGGATGGGCTGCTGGCAAGTTAGTCAAGTTGGCTCCGAAATGAGGCACTTTTGCACAGGAAGCTAAATTCAAGGGCCCACCTTCCAGATGTCATTTCGGAGGGCACGTCTGGCCATCCGATGGCAGCCAGGTTTGGAGGAGGAGGCAGCTTTGGTCTGGGAGGAATCCTCAACCATCTGGAAGTCTTGTAGGCAAAAGCCCAGGACGGGCCGCAGGCAAGTGAGTCAAGTTGGCTCCAAAGGCTTGCCTATTGGCACAGGAAGATAAATTCAAGGGCCCACTTTCCAGATGTCATTTTAGAGGGTACTTTTGGCCCTCCGATAGCAGTGGGTTTTGAAGGAGGGGTCAGATTTCACCTGGGATAAATCCTTGACCATTTGGAAGTTTTGCAGGCAAAAGCCCAGGATGGGCTGCTGGCAAGGTAGGCAAGTGGGCTCAGAAAGGAGGCACTTTTACACTGGAAGCTAAGTTCAAGAGTCCCCTTTCCAAATGTCATTTTGGAGGGCACGTCTGGCTCTCCGATGGTAGCCAGGTTTGGAGGAGGAGGCAGCTTTCGTCTGGGAGAAATCCTCAACCATCTGGAAGTTTCGTGGGCAAAAGCCCAGGATGGGCCACAGGCAAGTTAGCCAAGTTGGCTCCAAAGTCTTGCCTATTGGCACAGAAGATAAATTCAAGGGCCCACTTTCTAGATGTCATTTTAGAGTGCAAGTCTGGCCCTCCGATGGCAACAAGGTTTGGGGGATGGGGCAGCTTTCGTCTGGGATAAATCCTTGAACAACTGGAAGTTTTGTAGACAAAAGCCCAGGATGGTCTGCTGGAACGTTAGGCAAGTTGGTTCTGAAATGTGGCACTTTTGCACTGGAAGCTAAGTTCAATAGTCCACTTTCCAGATATCATTTTAGAGGGTACTTTTGGCCCTCCAATAGCAGTGAGTTTTGAAGGAGGGGTCAGATTTCACCTGGGATAAATCCTTGGCCATTTGGAAGTTTTGCAGGCTAAAGCTCAGGATGGGCTGCTGGCAAGATAGGCAAGTTGGCTCCGAAATGAGGCACTTTTCCACAGGAAGCTATGTTCAAGTGTCCCCTATCCAAAGGTCATTTTGGAGGGCACGTCTGGCGCTCCGATTGCAGCCATGCTTGGAGGATGGGTCAGTTTTCGTCTGGGAGGAATCCTCAACCATCTGGAAGTTTTGTAGGCAAAAGCCCAGAAATGGCAGCAGGCAAGTTAGTCAAGTTGGCTCCGAATTGAGACCCTTTTGCACTGGAAGCTAAGTTCAAGAGTCCCCTTTCCAGATGTTATTTTGGAGGGCACGTCTGGCCCTGCGATGGCCGCCAGGTTTGGAGGAGGGGGCAGCTTTGGTCTGGGAGGAATCCTCAACCATCTGGAAGTCTTGTAGGCAAAAGCCCAGGATGGGCCGCAGGCAAGTTAGTCAAGTTGGCTCCAAAGGCTTGCATGTTGGCACAGGAAGATAAATTCAAGGGCCCACTTTCTAGATGTCATTTTAGAGTGCACGTCTGGCCCTCCGATGGCAACAAGGTTTGGGGGATGGGGCAGCTTTCATCTGGGATAAATCCTTGAACAACTGGAAGTTTTGTAGACAAAAGCCCAGGATGGTCTGCTGGCAATTTAGCCAAGTTGTCTCCGAAATGTGGCACTTTTGCACAGGAACCTAAGTTCAAGAGTCCCCTTTCCAGATATCATTTTGGAGGGCACGTCTGGCCCTCCGATGGCAGCCAGGTTTGGAGGAGGAGGCAGCTTTGGTCTGGGAGAACTCCTCAACCATCTGGAAGAATTGTAGGCAAAAGCCCAGAAAGGGCAGCAGGCAAGTCAAGTTGGCTCCGAACTGAGGCACTTTTGCACAGGAAGCTAAGTTCAATAGTCCCCTTTCCAGATGTCATTTTAGAGGGTACTTTTGGCCCGCCGATACCAGTGAGTTTTGAAGGGGGGGGCGGATTTCGTCTGGGATAAATCCATGACCATCTGGAAGTTTTGTAGGCAAAAGCTCAGGATGGTCTACTGGCAAGGTAGGCAAGTTGGCTCCGAAGGGAGGCAATTTTATACTGGAAGACAAATTCAAGGGCCCACTTTCCAGATGTCATTTTGGAGGGCACGTGTGGACCTCCGATGGCAGCCATGTTTGGAGAAGTGGGCAGCTTTGTTCTGGGAGGAATCCTCTACCATCTTCAAGTTTTGTAGGCAAAAGCCCAGGATGGGCCGCAGGCAAGTCAGTCAAGTTGGCTCCAAATGCTTGCATATTTGCACAGGAAGATAAATTCAAGGGCCCACTTTCCAGATGTCATTTTAGCAGGCACAATTGGCCCTCCAATGGCAACCAGGTTTGGGGGATGGGGCAGCTTTGGTCTGGGAGAAATCCTCA
Organism: Cinclus cinclus; assembly: GCF_963662255.1. Classification (NCBI taxonomy): domain Eukaryota; kingdom Metazoa; phylum Chordata; class Aves; order Passeriformes; family Cinclidae; genus Cinclus; species Cinclus cinclus. The sequence continues at coordinate 24,223,295 of NC_085047.1, read as the reverse complement.
AAAATCTGGAATTTTTTAGGCAAAAGCCCAGGATGGGCTGCTGGCAAGTTAGGCAAGTGGGCTCCGAAAGGAGGCAGTTTTGCACTGGAATCTAAGTTTAAGAGTTCCCTTTCCAGATGTCATTTTGGAGGGCACTTTTGGCCCTCCGATAGCAGTGAGTTTTCAAGGAGGGGGCGGATTTTGTCTGGGAGAAATCCTCAAACATCTGGAAGTCTTGTAGGCAAAAGCCCAGGATGGGCTGATTGCACGTCAGACAAGTTTCTCCAAATGGTGGCACTTTTGCACAGGAAGCCATACTCAAGATCCCACTTTCCAGATGTCATTTTGGATGGTACTTTTGGCCCTCCGATACCAGTGAGTTTTGAGGGAGGGGTCAGATTTCATCTGGGAGAAATCCTTGACCATCTGGAAGTTTTGCAGGCAAAATCCCAGGATGGGCTGCTGGCAAGTTAGTCAAGTTGGCTCTGAAATGTGGCACATTTGCACTGGAAGCTAATTCAAGATTCCCCTTTCCCGATGTCATTTTGGAGGGGACGTCTGGCCATCCGATGGCAGCCAGGTTTGGAGGAGGAGGCAGCTTTGGTCTGGGAGGAATCCTCAACCATCGGGAAGTCTTGTAGGCAAAAGGCCAGGACGGGCCGCAGGCAAGTTAGTCAAGTTGGCTCCAAAGCATGCATATTCGCACAGAAAGATAAATTCAAGGGCCCACTTTCCAGATGTCATTTTGCAGGGCACTTTTGGCCCTCCGATGGCAACCAGGTTTGGGGGATGGGGAAGCTTTGGTCTGGGAGAAATCCTCTACCATCTGGAAGTTTTGTAGGCAAAAGCCCAGGATGGGCTGCAGGCAAGTTAGTGAAGTTGGCTTCGAAACGTGGCACATTTGCACAGGAAGCCGAATTCAAGGGCCCACTTTCCAGATGTCATTTTAGAGGGTACTTTTGGCCCTCCGATATCAGTGAGTTTTGAAGGAGGGTTTGGATTTTATCTGGGATAAAACCTTGACCATCTGGAAGTTTTGCAGATATAAGCCCAGGATGGACCGCAGGCAAGTTAGTCAAGTTGGCTCCAACGGCTTGCATATTGGCACAGGAAGCTGAATTCAAGATCCCACATTCCAGATGTCATTTTAGAGGGTACTTTTGTTCCTCCGATACCAGTGAGTTTTGAAGGAGGGGGCCGATTTCGTCTGGGATAAATCCTTGACAATTTGGAAGTTTTGCAGGCAAAAGCCCAGGATGGGCTGCTGGCAAGGTAGGCAAGTTGGCTCAGAAAGGAGGCACTTTTACACTGGAAGCTAAGTTCAAGAGTCCCCTTTCCAAATGTCATTTTGGAGGGCACGTCTGGCTCTCCGATGGTAGCCAGGTTTGGAGGAGGAGGCAGCTTTCGTCTGGGAGAAATCCTCAACCATCTGGAAGTTTCGTGGGCAAAAGCCCAGGATGGGCCACAGGCAAGTTAGCCAAGTTGGCTCCAAAGTCTTGCATATTGGCACAGGAAGATAAATTCAAGGGCCCACTTTCTAGATGTCATTTTAGAGTGCACGTCTGGCCCTCCGATGGCAACAAGGTTTGGGGGATGGGGCAGCTTTCATCTGGGATAAATCCTTGAACAACTGGAAGTTTTGTAGACAAAAGCCCAGGATGGTCTGCTGGCAATTTAGCCAAGTTGTCTCCGAAATGTGGCACTTTTGCACAGGAACCTAAGTTCAAGAATCCCCTTTCCAGATATCATTTTGGAGGGCACGTCTGGCCCTCCGATGGCAGCCAGGTTTGGAGGAGGAGGCAGCTTTGTCTGGGAGAACTCCTCAACCATCTGGAAGAATTGTAGGCAAAAGCCCAGAAAGGGCAGCAGGCAAGTTAGTCAAGTGGGCTCCAACGGCTTGCATATTGGCACAGGAAGCTGAATTCAAGATCCCACATTCCAGATGTCATTTTAGAGGGTACTTTTGGTCCTCCGATACCAGTGAGTTTTGAAGGAGGGGGCCGATTTCGTCTGGGATAAATCCTTGTCCATATGGATTTTTGTAGGCAAAAGCCCAGGATGGGCTGATGGCAAGTTAGGCAAGCTGGCTGGGAAAGGTGGAACTTTTCCCCTTAGGCTAAACTCTGAGCCCACAATGCATATGACATTTTGTCGGGCTCGTTTCGCCCTCCGATGGCATCCATGTCTGGAGGAAAGGGCAGCTTTGGACTGGGAGAAATCCTCGTCCTTCTGGAATTTTTCGAGTAACAGGCCCAGGACGGGCCATAGGTAAGTTAGGCAAGTTGGCTGGGAATGGTGGCACTTTTCCCCAAGAAGCCAAACTCAAGAGCCCACTTGGCAGATATCATTATTTAAGGCACATTTGGGCCTGCGATGGCAGCCAGGTTTGGAGGATGGGGCAGCTTTGGTCTGGGAGAAATCCTCGTCCTTCTGTAATTTTCTTGACAAAGGCCCAGGACGGGCCACAGGCACGTTAGGCAATTTGGCTGGGAATGGTGGCACTTTTCCCCTTTAAGCTAAACTATGAGCCCACAGTGCAGATGTCATTTGCTATGGCACGTTTGGGCCTCCGATGGCAGCCAGGTTTGGAGCAGGAGGCCGCTTTGGTCTGGGAGAAATCCTCGTCCTTCTTGGAAATTTCTAGGCAAAGGCGCAGGACTGGTCACAGGCAAGTTAATCAAGTTGGCTGGGAAAGGTGTCACTATTCCCCTTTAAGCTAAACTCTGAGACCACAATGCTGATGTCATTTTGTAGGGCACGTTTTGCCCTCCAATGGCACGCAGGTATCAGGAGGGGGCAGCTTTCATATGGGAGAAATCCTCCTCCTTCTGGAATATTTCTAGGCAAAGGCCCAGGATGGGCCACAGGCAAGTTAGGCAAGTTGGCTGGGAATGGTGGCACTTTTCCCCTTTAAGCTAAACACTGAGCCCACAATGCGGATGTCATTTTGTCAGGCACGATTTGCCCTCCAATGGCAGCCAGGTCTGCAGGAGGGGGCAGCTTTGGTCTGGGAGAAATCCTCGTCCTTCTGGAATTTTTCTACGCAAAGGCCCAGGACGGGCCACAGGCAAGTCAGGCAAGTTGGCTGGCAATGGTGTCACTTTTCCCCTTTAAGCTTAACTCTGAGCCCACATTTCAGAGGTAATTTCGTATGGCACGTTTGGCCCTCCAATGGCACGCAGGTATCAGGAGGGAGCAGCTTTGGTCTGGGAGAAGTCCTCGTCCTTATGGAATTTTTCTAGGCAAAGGCCCTGGACGGGCCACAGGCAAGTTAGGCAAGTTGGCTGGGAATGGTGGCACTTTTCCCCTTTAAGCTAAACACTGAACCCACAATGCGGATGTCATTTTGTCGGGAACGATTTGCCCTCCGATTTCAGCAAGATCTGGAGGAGGGGGCAGCTTTGGTCTGGGAGAAGTCCTCTTCCTTCTAGAATTTTTCTAGGCAAAGGTGCAGGACGGGTCACAGGCAAGTTAATCAAGTTGGCAGGGAAAGGTGTCACTTCTCCCCTTTAAGTTAACTCTGAGCCCACAGTGCATATGACATTTTGTCGGGCACGTTTGGCCCTGCAAAGGCAGCAAGATCTGCAGGAGGGGGCAGTTTTGGTCTGGGAGAAATCCTCGTCCTTCTGGAATATTTCTAGGCAAAGGCCCAGGACAGGCCACAGGCATGTTAGTCAAGTTGGCTGGGAATGGTGGCACTTTCCCCTTTAAACTGAACTCTGACCCCACAGTTCAGATATCATTTCGTACGGCACGTTTGGCCCTCCAATGGCACGCAGGACTGCAGGAGAGAGCAGCTTTGGTCTGGGAGAAATCCTCGTCCTTCTCGAATTTTTCTAGGCAAAGGCCCTGGACGGGCCACAGGCAAATTAGGCAAGTTGGCTGGGAATGGTGTCACTTTTCCCCATTAAGCTAAATTCTGAGCCCACAGTGCACATGACATTTTGTAGGGCACGTTTCGCCCTCCGATGGCAGCAAGATCTGGAGAGGGGGGCAGCTTTGGTCGGGGAGAAATCCTCATCCTTCTGGAATTTTTCTAGGCAAAGGCCCCGGCCGGGCCCCAGACACCTTAGGCAAGTTGACTGGGAAGGGTCGCAATATTGCCCAGGAAGCCCAACTAGGAGCCCGCAATGCATACGACATTGTGTAGGGCACATTTGGGCCTGCGATGGCAGCCAGGTCTGCAGGAGAGTGCAGCTTTGGTCTGGGAGAAATCCTCGTCCTTCTGGAATTTTTCTAGGCAAAGGCCCAGGACGGTCCACAGGCAAGTTAATCAAGTTGGCTGGGAATGGTGGCACTTTTCCCCTTTTAGCTAAAGTAGGAGCCAACAGTGCAGATGTCATTTGGTACGACACATTGGGCCCTCCAATGGCAGCCAGGTCTGCAGGAGGGGGCAGCTTTGGTCTGGGAGAAATCCTCGTCCTTCTGGAATTTTTCTAGGCAAAGGCCCAGGACGGGTCACAGGCAAGTTAATTAAGTTGGCTGGGAAAGGTGTCACTTCTCCCCTTTAAGTTAACTCTGAGCCCACAATGCATATGACATTTTGTCGGGCACGTTTAGCCCTCTGATGGCAGCAACATCTGGAGGAGGGGGCAGCTTTGGTCTGGGAGAAATCCTCGTCCTTCTGGAATTTTTATAGGCAAAGGCCCAGGCCGGGCACCAGACACCTTAGGCAAGTTGGCTGGGAAAGGTGGCACTTTTCCCCAGGAAGCCGAACTCAAGAGCCCACTTGATGGAAGACATTTGGTAGGGCACGGGTGGGCCACCGATGTCATCCTGGTCTGCAAGAGGGGGAAGCTTTGGAATGGGAAAAATCCTCATCCTTCTGGAATTTTTCTAGTCAAAGGCCCTGGACGGGCCACAGGCAAGTTAGGCAATTTGGATGGGAATGGTGTCATTTTTCCTCTTTAAGCTGAACTCTGAGCCCACAGTTCAGATGTCATTTCGTACGACACGTTTGGCCCTCCAATGGCACGCAGGTAGCAGGAGGGTGCAGTTTGGTCTGGGAGAAGTCCTCGTCCTTCTGGAATTTTTCTAGGCAAAGGCCCAGGACGGGCCACAGGCAAGTTAGGCAAGTTGGCTGGGAAAGGTGTTACTTTTCCCCTTTTCTCTAAACTCTGAGCCCACAATGCTGATGTCATTTTGTCGGGCACGGTTTGCCCTCCAATGGCAGCCAGGTCTGCTGGAGGGGGCAGCTTTGGTCTGGAAGAAATCCTCGTCCTTCTGGAATTTTTCTAGGCAAAGGCCCAGGACGGGCCACAGGCAAGTTAGAAAAGTTGGCAGGGAAAAGTGTCACTTCTCCCCCTTAAGTTAACTCTGAGCCCACAATGCATATGACATTTGTAGGGCACGTTTGGCCCTCCAACAGCAGCAAGATCTGGAGGAGGGGGCAGCTATGGTCTAGGAGAAATCCTCGTCCTTCTGGAATTTTTCTAGGCAAAGGCCCAGGCCGGGCCCCAGACACCTTAGGCAAGTTGGCTGGGAAATGTCGCAATTTTCCCCAGGAAGCCAAACTAGGTGCCCGCAATGCATACGACATTTTGTAGGGCCCATTTGGGCCTCCGATGGCAGCCAGGTCTGGAGGAGGGGTGAGCATTAGTCTAGGAGAAGTCCTCGTCCTTCTAGAATTTTTCTAGGCAAAGGTGCAGGACGAGTCACAGGCAAGTTAATCAAGTTGGCAGGGAAAGGTGTTACTTTTCCCCATTAGGCTAAACTCTGAGCCCACAATGCTGATGTCATTTTGTCGGGCATGATTTGCCCTCCAATGGCAGCCAGGTCTGCAGGAGGGGGCAGCTTTGGTCTGGGAGAAATCCTCGTCCTTCTGGAATTTTTCTAGGCAAAGGCCCGGGACGGGCCACAGGCAAGTTAGGCAATTTGGATGGGAATGGTGTCACTTTTCCCCATTAAGCTAAACTCTGAGCCCACAGTGCACATGACATTTTGTAGGGCACGTTTCGCCCTCCGATGGCAGCAAGATCTGGAGAGGGGGGCAGCTTTGGTCGGGGAGAAAAACTCATCCTTCTGGAATTTTTCTAGGCAAAGGCCCTGGACGGGTCAAAGCAAGTTAGGCAAATTGGCTGGGAAAGGTGGCACTTTTACCCAAGAAGCCAAACTCAAGAGCCCACTTGACAGAAGTCATTTTGTAGGGCACGGGTGGGCCACCGATGTCATCCTGGTCTGCAAGAGGGGGAAGCTTTGGACTTGGAGAAATCCTTGTCCTTCTGGAATTTTTCTAGTCAAAGGCCCTGGACGGGCCACAGGCAAGTTAGGCAAGTTGGCTGGGAATGGTGTCACTTTTCCCCTTTTAGCTAAAGTCATAGCCTACAGTGCAGTTGTCATTTGGTATGACACGTTTGGCCCTCCGATGGCAGCCAGGTCTGCAGGAGGGGGCCGCTTTGGTCTGGGAGAAATCCTCGTCCTTCTGGAATTTTTCTAGGCAAAGGCCCAGGACGGGCCACAGGCAAGTTAGGCAAGTTGGCTGGGAAAGGTGGCACTTTTCCCCATTAAGCTAAACTCTGAGGCCACAGTGCACATGACATTTTGTAGGGCACGTTTCGCCCTCCGATGTCAGCAAGATCTGGAGAAGGGGGCAGCTTTGTTCGGGGAGAAATCCTCGTCCTTCTGGAATTTTTCTAGGCAAAGGCCCAGGCCGGGGCCAACACACCTTAGGCAAGTTGGCTGGAAAAGGTCGCAATTTTCCCCAGGAAGACCAACTAGGGTCCCGCAATAAAGACGACATTGTGTAGGGCACATTTGGGCCTGCGATGGCAGCCAGGTCTGCAGGAGGGGGCAGCTTTGGTCTGGGAGAAATCCTCGTCCTTCTGGAATTTTTCTAGGCAAAGGCCCAGGACGGGCCACAGGCAAGTTAGGCAAGTTGGCTGGGAATGGTGTCATTTCTCCCCTTTAAGTTAACTCTGACCCAATTGGCAGATGTCATTTCGTACGGCACGTTTGGACCTCCAATGGTATGCAGCTATCAGGAGGGAGCAGCTTTGGTCTGGGAGAAATCCTCGTCCTTCTGGAATTTTTCTAGGCAAAGGCCCAGGACGGGCCACAGGCAAGTTAGGCAAGTTGGCTGGGAATGGTGTCACTTTTCCCCATTAAGCTAAACCCTGAGCCCACAGTGCACATGACATTTTCTCGGGCACGTTTCGCCCTCCGATGGCAGCAAGATCTGGAGAAGGGGACAGCTTTGTTCGGGGAGAAATCCTCGTCCTTCTGGAATTTTTCTAGGCAAAGGCCCCGGAGGGCCCCAGACACCTTAGGCAAGTTGGCTGGAAAAGGTCGCAATTTTCCCCAGGAAGCCAAACTAGGCGTCCGCAATACAGACGACATTGTGTAGGGCACATTTGGGCCTGCGATGGCAGCCAGGTCTGCAGGAGGGGGCAGCTTTGGTCTGGGAGAAATCCTCGTCCTTCTGGAATTTTTCTAGGCAAAGGCCCAGGACGGGCCACAGGCAAGTTAGGCAAGTTGGCTGGGAATGGTGTCACTTTTCCCTTTAAGCTGAACTCTGAGCCCACAATGCTGATGTCATTTTGTCGGGCACAATTTGCCCTCCGATGGCAGCCAGGTCTGCAAGACGGGGCAGCTTTGGTCTGGGAGAAATCCTCGTCCTTCTGGAATATTTCTAGGCAAAGGCCCAGGACGGGCCACAGGCAAGTTAGGCAAGTTGGCTGGGAATGGTGGCACTTTTCCCCAAGAAGCCAAACTCAAGAGCCCACATGGCAGATGTCATTTTGTAGGGCCCATTTGGGCCTCCGATGGCAGCCAGGTTTGGAGGAGGGGGCAGCTTTCATATGGGAGAAATCCTCGTCCTTCTGGAATTTTACTAGACAAAGGCCCAGGACGGGCCATAGGCACGTTAGGCAAGTTGGCTGGGAAAAGTGTCCCTTTCCCCTTTTAGCTAAAGTCTGAGCCCACAGTGCAGATGTCATTTCGTACGGCACGTTTGGCCCTCCAATGGCAGCCAGGACTGCAGGAGGAGGCAGCTTTGGACTGGGAGAAATCCTCGTCCTTCTGTTATTTTTCTAGACAAAGGCCCCGGGCGGGCCACAGGCAAGTTAGGCAAGATGGTTGGGAATGGTGTCACTTTTCCCCATTAAGCTAAACTTTGAGGCCACAGTGCACATGACATTTTGTAGGGCACGTTTCGCCCTCCGATGGCAGCAAGATCTGCAGAAGCGGGCAGCTTTGTTCGGGGAGAAATCCTCGTCCTTCTGGAATTTTTCTAGGCAAAGGCCCAGGCCGGGCCCCAGACACCTTAGGCAAGTTGGCTGGGAAATGTCGCAATTTTCCCCAGGAAGCCAAACTAGGTGCCCGCAATGCATACGACATTTTGTAGGGCCCATTTGGGCCTCCGATGGCAGCCAGGTCTGGAGGAGGGGTGAGCATTAGTCTAGGAGAAGTCCTCGTCCTTCTAGAATTTTTCTAGGCAAAGGTGCAGGACGAGTCACAGGCAAGTTAATCAAGTTGGCAGGGAAAGGTGTTACTTTTCCCCATTAGGCTAAACTCTGAGCCCACAATGCTGATGTCATTTTGTCGGGCATGATTTGCCCTCCAATGGCAGCCAGGTCTGCAGGAGGGGGCAGCTTTGGTCTGGGAGAAATCCTCGTCCTTCTGGAATTTTTCTAGGCAAAGGCCCGGGACGGGCCACAGGCAAGTTAGGCAATTTGGATGGGAATGGTGTCACTTTTCCCCATTAAGCTAAACTCTGAGCCCACAGTGCACATGACATTTTGTAGGGCACGTTTCGCCCTCCGATGGCAGCAAGATCTGGAGAGGGGGGCAGCTTTGGTCGGGGAGAAAAACTCATCCTTCTGGAATTTTTCTAGGCAAAGGCCCTGGACGGGTCAAAGCAAGTTAGGCAAATTGGCTGGGAAAGGTGGCACTTTTACCCAAGAAGCCAAACTCAAGAGCCCACTTGACAGAAGTCATTTTGTAGGGCACGGGTGGGCCACCGATGTCATCCTGGTCTGCAAGAGGGGGAAGCTTTGGACTTGGAGAAATCCTTGTCCTTCTGGAATTTTTCTAGTCAAAGGCCCTGGACGGGCCACAGGCAAGTTAGGCAAGTTGGCTGGGAATGGTGTCACTTTTCCCCTTTTAGCTAAAGTCATAGCCTACAGTGCAGTTGTCATTTGGTATGACACGTTTGGCCCTCCGATGGCAGCCAGGTCTGCAGGAGGGGGCCGCTTTGGTCTGGGAGAAATCCTCGTCCTTCTGGAATTTTTCTAGGCAAAGGCCCAGGACGGGCCACAGGCAAGTTAGGCAAGTTGGCTGGGAAAGGTGGCACTTTTCCCCATTAAGCTAAACTCTGAGGCCACAGTGCACATGACATTTTGTAGGGCACGTTTCGCCCTCCGATGTCAGCAAGATCTGGAGAAGGGGGCAGCTTTGTTCGGGGAGAAATCCTCGTCCTTCTGGAATTTTTCTAGGCAAAGGCCCAGGCCGGGGCCAACACACCTTAGGCAAGTTGGCTGGAAAAGGTCGCAATTTTCCCCAGGAAGACCAACTAGGGTCCCGCAATAAAGACGACATTGTGTAGGGCACATTTGGGCCTGCGATGGCAGCCAGGTCTGCAGGAGGGGGCAGCTTTGGTCTGGGAGAAATCCTCGTCCTTCTGGAATTTTTCTAGGCAAAGGCCCAGGACGGGCCACAGGCAAGTTAGGCAAGTTGGCTGGGAATGGTGTCATTTCTCCCCTTTAAGTTAACTCTGACCCAATTGGCAGATGTCATTTCGTACGGCACGTTTGGACCTCCAATGGTATGCAGCTATCAGGAGGGAGCAGCTTTGGTCTGGGAGAAATCCTCGTCCTTCTGGAATTTTTCTAGGCAAAGGCCCAGGACGGGCCACAGGCAAGTTAGGCAAGTTGGCTGGGAATGGTGTCACTTTTCCCCATTAAGCTAAACCCTGAGCCCACAGTGCACATGACATTTTCTCGGGCACGTTTCGCCCTCCGATGGCAGCAAGATCTGGAGAAGGGGACAGCTTTGTTCGGGGAGAAATCCTCGTCCTTCTGGAATTTTTCTAGGCAAAGGCCCCGGAGGGCCCCAGACACCTTAGGCAAGTTGGCTGGAAAAGGTCGCAATTTTCCCCAGGAAGCCAAACTAGGCGTCCGCAATACAGACGACATTGTGTAGGGCACATTTGGGCCTGCGATGGCAGCCAGGTCTGCAGGAGGGGGCAGCTTTGGTCTGGGAGAAATCCTCGTCCTTCTGGAATTTTTCTAGGCAAAGGCCCAGGACGGGCCACAGGCAAGTTAGGCAAGTTGGCTGGGAATGGTGTCACTTTTCCCTTTAAGCTGAACTCTGAGCCCACAATGCTGATGTCATTTTGTCGGGCACAATTTGCCCTCCGATGGCAGCCAGGTCTGCAAGACGGGGCAGCTTTGGTCTGGGAGAAATCCTCGTCCTTCTGGAATATTTCTAGGCAAAGGCCCAGGACGGGCCACAGGCAAGTTAGGCAAGTTGGCTGGGAATGGTGGCACTTTTCCCCAAGAAGCCAAACTCAAGAGCCCACATGGCAGATGTCATTTTGTAGGGCCCATTTGGGCCTCCGATGGCAGCCAGGTTTGGAGGAGGGGGCAGCTTTCATATGGGAGAAATCCTCGTCCTTCTGGAATTTTACTAGACAAAGGGCCAGGACGGGCCATAGGCACGTTAGGCAAGTTGGCTGGGAAAAGTGTCCCTTTCCCCTTTTAGCTAAAGTCTGAGCCCACAGTGCAGATGTCATTTCGTACGGCACGTTTGGCCCTCCAATGGCAGCCAGGACTGCAGGAGGAGGCAGCTTTGGACTGGGAGAAATCCTCGTCCTTCTGTTATTTTTCTAGACAAAGGCCCCGGGCGGGCCACAGGCAAGTTAGGCAAGATGGTTGGGAATGGTGTCACTTTTCCCCATTAAGCTAAACTCTGAGGCCACAGTGCACATGACATTTTGTAGGGCACGTTTCGCCCTCCGATGGCAGCAAGATCTGCAGAAGCGGGCAGCTTTGTTCGGGGAGAAATCCTCGTCCTTCTGGAATTTTTCTAGGCAAAGGCCCAGGCCGGGCCCCAGACACCTTAGGCAAGTTGGCTGGGAAATGTCGCAATTTTCCCCAGGAAGCCAAACTAGGTGCCCGCAATGCATACGACATTTTGTAGGGCCCATTTGGGCCTCCGATGGCAGCCAGGTCTGGAGGAGGGGTGAGCATTAGTCTAGGAGAAGTCCTCGTCCTTCTAGAATTTTTCTAGGCAAAGGTGCAGGACGAGTCACAGGCAAGTTAATCAAGTTGGCAGGGAAAGGTGTTACTTTTCCCCATTAGGCTAAACTCTGAGCCCACAATGCTGATGTCATTTTGTCGGGCATGATTTGCCCTCCAATGGCAGCCAGGTCTGCAGGAGGGGGCAGCTTTGGTCTGGGAGAAATCCTCGTCCTTCTGGAATTTTTCTAGGCAAAGGCCCGGGACGGGCCACAGGCAAGTTAGGCAATTTGGATGGGAATGGTGTCACTTTTCCCCATTAAGCTAAACTCTGAGCCCACAGTGCACATGACATTTTGTAGGGCACGTTTCGCCCTCCGATGGCAGCAAGATCTGGAGAGGGGGGCAGCTTTGGTCGGGGAGAAAAACTCATCCTTCTGGAATTTTTCTAGGCAAAGGCCCTGGACGGGTCAAAGCAAGTTAGGCAAATTGGCTGGGAAAGGTGGCACTTTTACCCAAGAAGCCAAACTCAAGAGCCCACTTGACAGAAGTCATTTTGTAGGGCACGGGTGGGCCACCGATGTCATCCTGGTCTGCAAGAGGGGGAAGCTTTGGACTTGGAGAAATCCTTGTCCTTCTGGAATTTTTCTAGTCAAAGGCCCTGGACGGGCCACAGGCAAGTTAGGCAAGTTGGCTGGGAATGGTGTCACTTTTCCCCTTTTAGCTAAAGTCATAGCCTACAGTGCAGTTGTCATTTGGTATGACACGTTTGGCCCTCCGATGGCAGCCAGGTCTGCAGGAGGGGGCCGCTTTGGTCTGGGAGAAATCCTCGTCCTTCTGGAATTTTTCTAGGCAAAGGCCCAGGACGGGCCACAGGCAAGTTAGGCAAGTTGGCTGGGAAAGGTGGCACTTTTCCCCATTAAGCTAAACTCTGAGGCCACAGTGCACATGACATTTTGTAGGGCACGTTTCGCCCTCCGATGTCAGCAAGATCTGGAGAAGGGGGCAGCTTTGTTCGGGGAGAAATCCTCGTCCTTCTGGAATTTTTCTAGGCAAAGGCCCAGGCCGGGGCCAACACACCTTAGGCAAGTTGGCTGGAAAAGGTCGCAATTTTCCCCAGGAAGACCAACTAGGGTCCCGCAATAAAGACGACATTGTGTAGGGCACATTTGGGCCTGCGATGGCAGCCAGGTCTGCAGGAGGGGGCAGCTTTGGTCTGGGAGAAATCCTCGTCCTTCTGGAATTTTTCTAGGCAAAGGCCCAGGATGGGCCACAGGCAAGTTAGGCAAGTTGGCTGGGAATGGTGTCATTTCTCCCCTTTAAGTTAACTCTGACCCAATTGGCAGATGTCATTTCGTACGGCACGTTTGGCCCTCCAATGGTATGCAGCTATCAGGAGGGAGCAGCTTTGGTCTGGGAGAAATCCTCGTCCTTCTGGAATTTTTCTAGGCAAAGGCCCAGGACGGGCCACAGGCAAGTTAGGCAAGTTGGCTGGGAATGGTGTCACTTTTCCCCATTAAGCTAAACCCTGAGCCCACAGTGCACATGACATTTTCTCGGGCACGTTTCGCCCTCCGATGGCAGCAAGATCTGGAGAAGGGGACAGCTTTGTTCGGGGAGAAATCCTCGTCCTTCTGGAATTTTTCTAGGCAAAGGCCCCGGAGGGCCCCAGACACCTTAGGCAAGTTGGCTGGAAAAGGTCGCAATTTTCCCCAGGAAGCCAAACTAGGCGTCCGCAATACAGACGACATTGTGTAGGGCACATTTGGGCCTGCGATGGCAGCCAGGTCTGCAGGAGGGGGCAGCTTTGGTCTGGGAGAAATCCTCGTCCTTCTGGAATTTTTCTAGGCAAAGGCCCAGGACGGGCCACAGGCAAGTTAGGCAAGTTGGCTGGGAATGGTGTCACTTTTCCCTTTAAGCTAAACTCTGAGCCCACAATGCTGATGTCATTTTGTCGGGCACGGTTTACCCTCCGATGTCATCCAGGTCTGCAGGAGGGGGCAGCTTTGGTCTGGGAGAAGTCCTCGTCCTTCTGGAATTTTTCTAGGCAAAGGCGCAGGACAGATCACAGGCAAGTTAATCAAGTTGGCAGGGAAAGGTGTCACTTCTCCCCTTTAAGTTAACTCTGAGCCCACAATGCATATGACATTTTGTCGGGAACCTTTGGCCCTCCGATGGCAGCAAGATCTGGAGGAGGGGGCAGCTTTGGTCTGGGAGAAATCCTCGTCCTTCTGGAATTTTTCTAGGCAAAGTCCCAGGCCGGGCCCCAGACTCCTTAGGCAAGTTGGCTGGGAAAGGTGGCACTTTTCCCCAGGAAGCCGAACTCAAGAGCCCACTTGATGGAAGACATTTGGTACGACACGTTTGGCTCTCCAATGGCAGCCAGGTCTGCAGGAGGGGGCAGCTTTGGTCTGGGAGAAATCCTCGTCCTTCTGGAATTTTTCTAGTCAAAGGCCCTGGATGGGCCGCAGGGAAGTTAGGCAATTTGGCTGGGAATGGTGTCACTTTTCCCCATTAAGCTAAACTCTGAGCCCACAGTGCACATGACATTTTGTAGGGCACGTTTCGCCCTCCGATGGCAACAAGATCTGGAGAGGGGGGCAGCTTTGGTCGGGGAGAAATCCTCATCCTTCTGGAATTTTTCTAGGCAAAGGCTCCGGCCGGGCCCCAGACACCTTAGGCAAGTTGGCTGGGAAAGTTCGCAATTTTCCCCAGGAAGCCAAACTAGGCCCCCGCAATACATACGACATTTTGTAGGCACATTTGGGGCTGCGATGACAGCCAGGTATCGGGAGGGGGCAGCTTTGGTCTGGGAGAAATCCTCGTCCTTCTAGAATTTTTCTAGGCAAAGTCCCAGGACAGGCCACAGGCAAGTTAGGCAAGTTGACTGGGAAAGGTGGCACTTTTCCCCTTTAAGCTAAACTCTGAGCCCACAATGCTGATGTCATTTTTTCGGGCACGATTTGCCCTCCGATGGCAGCCAGGTCTGCAGGAGGGGGCAGCTTTGGTCTGGGAGAAATCCTCGTCCTTCTGGAATATTTCTAGGCAAAGGCCCAGGACGGGCCACAGGCAAGTTAGGCAAGTTGGCAGGGAATGGTGGCACTTTTCCCCAAGAAGCCAAACTCAAGAGCCCACACGGCAGATGTCATTTTGTCGTGCCCATTTGGGCCTCCGATGGCAGCCAGGTTTGGAGGAGGGGGCAGCTTTGGTCTGGGAGAAATCCTCGTCCTTCTGGAATTTTTCTAGGCAAAGGCCCAGGACGGGCCATAGGCAAGTTAGGCAAGTTGGCTGGGAAAAGTGTCCCTTTCCCCTTTTAGCTAAAGTCTGAGCCCACAGTGCAGATGTCATTTCGTACGGCACGTTTGGCCCTCCAATGGCAGCCAGGACTGCAGGAGGAGGCAGCTTTGGACTGGGAGAAATCCTCGTCTTTCTGGAATTTTTCTAGGCAAAGGCCCTGGGCGGGCCACAGGCAAGTTAGGCAAGATGGTTGGGAATGGTGTCACTTTTCCCCATTAAGCTAAACTCTGAGGCCACAGTGCACATGACATTTTGTAGGGCACGTTTCGCCCTCCGATGGCAGCAAGATCTGCAGAAGGGGGCAGCTTTGCTCGGGGTGAAATCCTCGTCCTTCTGGAATTTTTCTAGGCAAAGGCCCAGGCCGGGCCCCAGACACCTTAGGCAAGTTGGCTGGGAAATGTCGCAATTTTCCCCAGGAAGCCAAACTAGATGCCCGCAATGCATACGACATTTTGTAGGGCCCATTTGGGCCTCCGATGGCAGCCAGGTTTGGAGGAGGGGTGAGCATTAGTCTAGGAGAAGTCCTCGTCCTTCTAGAATTTTTCTAGGCAAAGGCGCAGGACGAGTCACAGGCAAGTTAATCAAGTTGGCAGGGAAAGGTGTTACTTTTCCCCATTAGGCTAAACTCTGAGCCCACAATGCTGATGTCATTTTGTCGGGCATGATTTGCCCTCCAATGGCAGCCAGGTCTGCAGGAGGGGGCAGCTTTGGTCTGGGAGAAATCCTCGTCCTTCTGGAATATTTCTAGGCAAAGGCCCAGGACGGGCCACAGGCAAGTTAGGCAAGTTGGCTGGGAATGGTGTCACTTTTCTCCTTTTAACTAAAGTGGGAGCCCACAGTGCAGATGTCATTTGGTACGACACGTTTGGCTCTCCAATGGCAGCCAGGTCTGCAGGAGGGGGCAGCTTTGGTCTGGGAGAAATCCTCGTCCTTCTGGAATTTTTCTAGTCAAAGGCCCTGGATGGGCCGCAGGGAAGTTAGGCAATTTGGCTGGGAATGGTGTCACTTTTCCCCATTAAGCTAAACTCTGAGCCCACAGTGCACATGACATTTTGTAGGGCACGTTTGGGCCTCCGATGGCAGCCAGGTTTGGAGGAGGGGGCAGCTTTGGTCTGGGAGAAATCCTCGTCCTTCTGGAATTTTTCTAGGCAAAGGCCCAGGACGGGCCATAGGTAAGTTAGGCAAGTTGGCTGGGAAAAGTGTCCCTTTCCCCTTTTAGCTAAAGTCTGAGCCCACAGTGCAGATGTCATTTCGTACGGCACGTTTGGCCCTCCAATGGCAGCCAGGACTGCAGGAGGAGGCAGCTTTGGACTGGGAGAAATCCTCGTCCTTCTGGAATATTTCTAGGCAAAGGCCCAGGACGGGCCACAGGCAAGTTAGGCAAGTTGGCTGGGAATGGTGGCACTTTTCCCCAAGAAGCCAAACTCAAGAGCCCACATGGCAGATGTCATTTTGTAGGGCCCATTTGGGCCTCCGATGGCAGCCAGGTCTGCAAGACGGGGCAGCTTTGGTCTGGGAGAAATCCTCGTCCTTCTGGAATTTTTCTAGGCAAAGGCCCAGGACGGGCCACAGGCAAGTTAGGCAAGTTGGCTGGGAAAGGTGGCACTTTTCCCCTTTAAGCTGAACTCTGAGCCCAACATGCTGATGTCATTTTGTCGGGCACGGTTTACCCTCCGATGTCATCCAGGTCTGCAGGAGGGGGCAGCTTTGGTCTGGGAGAAATCCTCGTCCTTCTGGAATTTTTCTAGGCAAAGGCGCAGGACAGATCACAGGCAAGTTAATCAAGTTGGCAGGGAAAGGTGTCACTTCTCCCCTTTAAGTTAACTCTGAGCCCACAATGCATATGACATTTTGTCGGGAACCTTTGGCCCTCCGATGGCAGCAAGATCTGGAGGAGGGGGCAGCTTTGGTCTGGGAGAAATCCTCGTCCTTCTGGAATTTTTCTAGGCAAAGGCCCAGGCCGGGCCCCAGACACCTTAGGCAAGTTGGCTGGGAAAGGTGGCACTTTTCCCCAGGAAGCCGAACTCAAGAGCCCACTTGATGGAAGACATTTGGTAGGGCACGGGTGGGCCACCGATGTCATCATGGTCTGCAAGAGGGGGCAGCTTTGGTCTGGGAGAAATCCTCGTCCTTCTGGAATTTTTCTAGTCAAAGGCCCTGGATGGGCCACAGGGAAGTTAGGCAATTTGGCTGGGAATGGTGTCACTTTTCCCCATTAAGCTAAATTCTGAGCCCACAGTGCACATGACATTTTGTAGGGCACGTTTCGCCCTCCGATGGCAGCAAGATCTGGAGAGGGGGGCAGCTTTGGTCGGGGAGAAATCCTCATCCTTCTGGAATTTTTCTAGGCAAAGGCCCAGGCCGGGCCCCAGACACCTTAGGCAAGTTGGCTGGGAAAGGTCGCAATTTTCCCCTGTACTGGTTTGAAAAGCAAAACCAGTGACACTTCAAGTCAGTAATACAATTTTTAATAGGGAAGAGGAAAAAAAAAGAAGAAAAAAAAACAAAATACATGCAATAATAAAAATAAAACCACTGACAGAGTCAGAATACAACCTGATACCCTGTCAGTCGGGGTGCTGGTGCAGTTTTCCTCCAAAGGGTCCAGCGATGATGTGGATAAGAACCTGGTTCTTCCTCTGGAATCCAGTGGAGAAAGGCTGCCTTTGGCGTTCTAAACCTCAGTTTTTATCTAGGTAGGAAAGGCTTGGCTCATCCTCCTGGCTGGAGCATCTCCCAATGGGATGAAGTAATCTTATCAGTTCTATAGTAGGACTCAATGGCCCATTAACAGAAGATACTTCCCACAGAGATAAGGATGATCACACTTCTCAGATGGTAATAGAATATGTATGTTGTATTGTAAACCAGGACATAATCCACCCCTTATTCTATTACCATCTACATTATACCCAAACCAATACCCTATATATTTACATATAATACAGAATGAAACCCTACACACAGTTCTCTCTTAAAATAAGGTTTCCTTGCGGTACACAGCGGGTTTCTCCATCTTTCTGCATTACCCACCAAGTGTAACCAGGTCCTTGAGCAAAAACAATCCCACTGATTGGTTTGCCTTTGCCTGTGGTGGGATTGATCCAAACAGTCTTTCCTAAAATACCTTTCATGTATACCACAGGGATTTTGTCTCCATCCACTGTGTGCAGGGGTTCAGATTGGGCAGGACCGGCTCGATTGATGGACCCTCTGGTGTTGACCATCCAGGTGGCTTTTGCCAAGTTCATTTCCCAATTTCTGAAGGTTCCCCCACCGAGTGCCTTCAGGGTAGTTTTAAGGAGTCCATTGCACCGTTCAACTTTCCCGGCAGCTGGTGCGTGGTAAGGGATATGATATATCCATTCAATACCATGTTCTCTGGCCCAGGTGTTGATAAGGCTGTTCTTGAAATGGGTTCCGTTGTCTGACTCAATTCTTTCGGGGGTACCATGCCTCCAAAGGACTTGTTTTTCTAGGCCCAAGATGGTGTTGCGGGCAGTAGCATGAGGCACAGGGTAGGTTTCCAACCATCCTGTGGTTGCTTCCACCATGGTCAGTACGTAGCGCTTGCCTTGGCGGGTTTGGGGAAGGGTGATGTAGTCAATTTGCCAGGCTTCCCCATACCTGTACTTTGACCATCGTCCACCGTACCACAGAGGCTTCACCCGCTTGGCCTGTTTGATTGTGGCACAGGTCTCACAGTTCTGGATGACCTGTGAGATGCTGTCCATAGTAAGGTCCACCCCTCGGTCACGGGCCCATCGGTATGTTGCATCTCTCCCCTGATGACCAGAGGCATCATGGGCCCAACGAGCTAGGAATAATTCTCCCTTGTGCTGCCAGTCTAGATCCACTTGTGATATTTTTACCTTGGCAGCTCGGTCCACCTGCTCGTTGTTGTGATGCTCTTCATTAGCTCGACTCTTAGGTACATGCGCATCCACATGTCGAACCTTCACGGTTAGCTTCTTTACTCGGGTGGCAATGTCCTGCCAAATCTCAGCAGCCCAGATGGGTTTCCCTCTGCGCTGCCAGTTGGCCTTTTTCCAGCGATCCAACCATCCCCACAGAGCATTAGCTACCATCCATGAGTCAGTGTAGAGATAGAGCTTTGACCACTTCTCCCGTTCGGCAATATCTAAAGCCAGCTGGATGGCTTTTAACTCTGCAACCTGACTCGATCCACCTTGTCCCTCGGTAGCTTGTGCAACTTGTCGTGTGGGGCTCCATACTGCAGCTTTCCATTTTCGGTTAGTGCCTACAACTCGGCAGGAACCATCAGTGAAGAGGGCATATCGTCTTTCAGTCTCCGGTAGCTCATTGTATGGTGGGGCTTCCTCGGCACGTGCCACTTGCTCCTCCTCTTCAGAAGATAACCCAAAAGTCTCACCTTCCGGCCAGTTTGTAATTATTTCCAGAATCCCAGGGCGATTCGGATTTCCAATACGGGCGCGCTGAGTGAGGAGGGCAATCCATTTGCTCCATGTAGTGTCAGTGGCATGATGTGTGGAAGGAACCTTTCCCTTGAACATCCAGCCCAGTACCGGTAGTCGAGGTGCTAGAAGCAGCTGTGTTTCAGTGCCAATTACTTCAGAGGCTGCTTGAACTCCTTCATAGGCAGCCAAAATTTCTTTCTCTGTGGGAGTGTAGTTGTTTTCAGACCCTTTGTAGCTTCTGCTCCAGAATCCCAGTGGTCGACCCCGAGTCTCACCAGGTACCTTCTGCCAAAGGCTCCAGGATAGACCATGATTTCCAGCTGCAGAGTAGAGCACGTTCTTTACCTCTGGTCCTGTCCTGACTGGACCAAGGGCTACCGCATGAGCGATCTCTTGCTTGATCTGGGTGAAGGCTTGCTGTTGTTCAGGGCCCCAGTGGAAATCATTCTTCTTGCGGGTAACCAGGTAGAGAGGGCTCACAATCTGGCTGTACTCAGGGATGTGCATTCTCCAAAAGCCTATGGCACCTAGGAAAGCTTGTGTTTCCTTCTTGTTGGTTGGTGGAGACATAGCGGTGATCTTGTTAATTACCTCTGTTGGGATCTGACGACGTCCATCTTGCCATTTGACTCCTAGAAACTGAATTTCCTGAGCTGGTCCCTTTACCTTACTTTGCTTAATGGCAAAACCAGCCTTCAGCAGAATCTGAATAATCTTCTCTCCTTTCTCGAAGACTTCCCCTGCTGTGCTCCCCCATACAATGATGTCATCGATATACTGTAGATGTTCAGGAGCCTCACCCTTTTCCAGTGCAGCCTGGATCAGTCCATGGCAGATGGTGGGACTGTGTTTCCACCCCTGGGGCAGTCGGTTCCAGGTGTACTGCACCCCCCTCCAGGTGAAAGCAAACTGAGGCCTGCACTCTGCTGCCAGAGGAATGGAGAAAAATGCATTGGCAATGTCAATGGTGGCGTACCACTTTGCTGCCTTGGACTCCAGCTCGTACTGGAGTTCCAGCATATCTGGCACGGCAGCGCTCAGCGGTGGAGTCACTTCATTCAATGCACGATAGTCCACAGTCAATCTCCATTCTCCATCAGACTTGCGCACAGGCCAGATGGGGCTGTTGAAGGGTGAGTGGGTTTTGCTGACCACCCCTTGGCTTTCCAGTTTACGAATCATCTCATGGATGGGAGTCACAGAGTCTCTGTCGGTACGGTATTGCCGACGGTGTACTGTTGTTGTGGCGATTGGTACCTGTTGCTCTTCAACTCTCAATAGTCCCACAGCAGAGGGGTCATCTGAGAGACCAGGTAAGGTATTCAGTTTTCTGATGTCTTCTGTCTCTACAGAAGCTATCCCAAAAGCCCAGCGATATCCCTTTGGGTCTTTGAAATACCCATTTCGAAGATAGTCTATGCCGAGGATGCATGGGGCCTCTGGGCCAGTCACGATGGGGTGTTTCTGCCACCCTTTCCCAGTTAAACTCACTTCGGCCTCTACTACAGTCAGCTGCTGGGATCCTCCTGTTACCCCAGAAATAGAGATTGACTCTTCTCCTACATACCTTGATGGCATCAGGGTACATTGGGCGCCGGTGTCAACCAAAGCCTTATGTTTTTGTGGGTCGGATGTGCCAGGCCATCGGATCCACACAGTCCAGTAGATCCGATTGTCCCTCTCCTCTACCTGGCTAGAGGCAGGGCTCCTCTATTCCTGGTCTTGGTACACGTTGCTCTCTTCCTGTAGATAGGTTCTTGAGGTCCCTTCAAGAGGATCAGTCATATCATCGTTCTGATACTGTTTGGAGTTCTGTGCACGAGAGACTGGAGCAGCGTTGACTCTAGGTGAGCTTCTTATGTTCGGTGTCCCTCTTTTCAGTTCACGTACCCGGGCTGCTAAGGAGGAGGTGGGTTTTCTATCCCACTTCCTCATGTCTTCTCCATGCTCCTGAAGGAAAAACCAGAGGTTACCTCGTGGAGTGTGTCCTTTCTCCCTGGCTGGGAAACGCCGGCTCCTAATGGCAGAGACTCTTGTTGGTTCTGGTGAGATCTGGTAGTTTTCTGCCTTAAGTTCTTTTTTAAGCTTCTGATGGCCCTCTTCAATCAAGCTCCGGACTTGCTCAACCAGCCTTGTTTCCACGGTTGAGACATGGGTACGAAATGGGGCAGTGACAGTGTCCTCATAAATTCTTAGTTTATTGGCCAAGACGCCTACCATGTCCTCACCTTCCCTCCATTGCAGCGTTGCCAGGTAACGGGAGTATATCTCTGGTCCAAGCCGTGCGAATCTCAACCACATCTGTGAGGTGCACCGGACACAGTCTGGGCTCTTAGGAAATCTCTCATCTTCTGAGAAAATGATCTCCAGCACAGCCAATTCCCTCAGGCATCGGATACCTTGTTCCATTGTGCTCCATTTTCCTTGGTGCACCTGGAGATCTTCTTTACAAAGGTATCTGTCCTTCACACTTGTCAACAGTCGCCGCCAGAGGCTGAGGGTTTCTTGGGTTTTCCCGATCCCCTGGTCAATGACCACATCCCGGGACAGAGATCCCAGTTGCCTGGCCTCACTTCCATCCAGAACTGTGTCATTGGCTGCAGCGTCCCAGATGCGGAGCAGCCAGGTCAGGATGGACTCGTTTGCCTGGCGGGTGAATTCCCTCCGCAGGTCACGCAGCTCACCCAGGGATAGAGAGCGAGTGATGATTTCTGGCTCTGTCTCTTCTGCTGGGTGCGAAGGTCCTGCCACGTCCTCATCAGTGACTATGCGAACTGATTTGCTCTTTGATTTCTTCTTCTGAACGGGGGCAACTGCTACTGGTCTGGGCTGTTCTGGTTCGGTGACAGTTTGTGTGGAGATGCTGGTGGCACTTTTGGTTCCTTCTTCCTGGATAAAAGTCTGTGTAGAGACGGATGCTGTTGCTTTTCTTTTGGCTCTTTTCTCCTTTGTGACAGTCTGTGCAGACATGGACGCAGTAGATTTGTTTCTTTTTTCCTCTTCCTCAAGAATACGCTGCACTATACCATGTAGTGTTTTGTTTCTAAGCATGTTGCAGGCTGTGAAGGCTGTGCAGAGAAGACAAAGCAGAACTAACAACAATATTATGCTGTTCTTGGCATCCAGAGAGAACTCAACATTTCCAAAAACTGCTGTGCCATGCCTGAAAGATTGGAAAAAATCATCCTTTTCCCCTCCCCCCAGGGGCTGGGTGCGATTGTTGAGACCCCAGATGTAGCAGCCTAGACTAGGACAAACAAACAAAGTTGAGTATATATTCCGAATGATGTTCATTGCCTCAGAGGTTATCATGCAATAGACATAATAGACCAATAAAGCAATTTTTATACCATACCCTGGTCTACACAGGAGCATTACAACCGGCAGATAGTTCCCCATGTGCGGAAAAATATAGAGAGTAAGATATAAAACCCACGTAAGCATGTTGAGAATCATGGTGAATAGGTGGCTGGCAAAATTCAAAATTGTAATGCTGACTTTTTTCTCAGTACCTTCTTGCCGCACGTTGGGCGCCAATAAATGTACTGGTTTGAAAAGCAAAACCAGTGAGACTTCAAGTCAGTAATACAATTTTTAATAGGGAAGAGGAAAAAAAAAGAAGAAAAAAAACAAAATACATGCAATAATAAAAATAAAACCACTGACAGAGTCAGAATACAACCTGATACCCTGTCAGTCGGGGTGCTGGTGCAGTTTTCCTCCAAAGGGTCCAGCGATGATGTGGATAAGAACCTGGTTCTTCCTCTGGAATCCAGTGGAGAAAGGCTGCCTTTGGCGTTCTAAACCTCAGTTTTTATCTAGGTAGGAAAGGCTTGGCTCATCCTCCTGGCTGGAGCATCTCCCAATGGGATGAAGTAATCTTATCAGTTCTATAGTAGGACTCAATGGCCCATTAACAGAAGATACTTCCCACAGAGATAAGGATGATCACCCTTATCAGTGATGGCCCATCAACAGAAGACATTTCCCACAGAGATAAGGATGATCACACTTCTCAGATGGTAATAGAATATGTATGTTGTATTGTAAACCAGGACATCCCCAGGAAGCCAAACTAGGCCCCCGCAATACATACGACATTTTGTAGGCACATTTGGGGCTGCGATGACAGCCAGGTATCGGGAGGGGGCAGCTTTGGTCTGGGAGAAATCCTCGTCCTTCTAGAATTTTTCTAGGCAAAGTCCCAGGACAGGCCACTGGCAAGTTAGGCAAGTTGACTGGGAAAGGTGGCACTTTTCCCCTTTAAGCTAAACTCTGAGCCCACAATGCTGATGTCATTTTTTCGGGCACGATTTGCCCTCCGATGGCAGCCAGGTCTGCAAGACGGGGCAGCTTTGGTCTGGGAGAAATCCTCGTCCTTCTGAAATATTTCTAGGCAAAGGCCCAGGACGGGCCACAGGCAAGTTAGGCAAGTTGGCTGGGAATGGTGGCACTTTTCCCCAAGAAGCCAAACTCAAGAGCCCACACGGCAGATGTCATTTTGTCGTGCCCATTTGGGCCTCCGATGGCAGCCAGGTTTGGAGGAGGGGGCAGCTTTGGTCTGGGAGAAATCCTCGTCCTTCTGGAATTTTTCTAGGCAAAGGCCCAGGACGGGCCATAGTCAAGTTAGGCAAGTTGGCTGGGAAAAGTGTCCCTTTCCCCTTTTAGATAAAGTCTGAGCCCACAGTGCAGATGTCATTTCGTACGGCACGTTTGGCCCTCCAATGGCAGCCAGGACTGCAGGAGGAGGCAGCTTTGGACTGGGAGAAATCCTCGTCTTTCTGGAATTTTTCTAGGCAAAGGCCCTGGGCGGGCCACAGGCAAGTTAGGCAAGATGGTTGGGAATGGTGTCACTTTTCCCCATTAAGCTAAACTCTGAGGCCACAGTGCACATGACATTTTGTAGGGCACGTTTCGCCCTCCGATGGCAGCCAGGTCTGCAAGACGGGGCAGCTTTGCTCGGGGTGAAATCCTCGTCCTTCTGGAATTTTTCTAGGCAAAGGCCCAGGCCGGGCCCCAGACACCTTAGGCAAGTTGGCTGGGAAATGTCGCAATTTTCCCCAGGAAGCCAAACTAGGTGCCCGCAATGCATACGACATTTTGTAGGGCACATTTGGCCCTCCGATGGCAGCCAGGTTTGGAGGAGGGGTGAGCATTAGTCTAGGAGAAGTCCTCGTCCTTCTAGAATTTTTCTAGGCAAAGGCGCAGGACGAGTCACAGGCAAGTTAATCATGTTGGCAGGGAAAGGTGTTACTTTTCCCCATTAGGCTAAACTCTGAGCCCACAATGCTGATGTCATTTTGTCGGGCATGATTTGCCCTCCAATGGCAGCCAGGTCTGCAGGAGGGGGCAGCTTTGGTCTGGGAGAAATCCTCCTCCTTCTGGAATATTTCTAGGCAAAGGCCCAGGACGGGCCACAGGCAAGTTAGGCAAGTTGGCTGGGAATGGTGTCACTTTTCCCCATTAAGCTAAAGTGGGAGCCCACAGTGCAGATGTCATTTGGTACGACACGTTTGGCTCTCCAATGGCAGCCAGGTCTGCAGGAGGGGGCAGCTTTGGTCTGGGAGAAATCCTCGTCCTTCTGGAATTTTTCTAGTCAAAGGCCCTGGATGGGCCACAGGGAAGTTAGGCAATTTGGCTGGGAATGGTGTCACTTTTCCCCATTAAGCTAAACTCTGAGCCCACAGTGCACATGACATTTTGTAAGGCACGTTTCGCCCTCCGATGGCAGCAAGATCTGGAGAGGGGGGCAGCTTTGGTCGGGGAGAAATCCTCATCCTTCTGGAATGTTTTTAGGCAAAGGCTCCGGCCGGGCCCCAGACTCCTTAGGCAAGTTGGCTGGGAAAGGTCGCAATTTTCCCCAGGAAGCCAAACTAGGCGCCCGCAATACATACGACATTTTGTAGGCACATTTGGGCCTCCGATGACAGCCAGGTCTGCAGGAGGGGGCAGCTTTGGTCTGGGAGAAATCCTCGTCCTTCTAGAATTTTTCTAGGCAAAGGCCCAGGACAGGCCACAGGCAAGTTAGGCAAGTTGACTGGGAAAGGTGGCACTTTTCCCCTTTAAGCTAAACTCTGAGCCCACAATGCTGATGTCATTTTTTCGGGCACGATTTGCCCTCCGATGGCAGCCAGGTCTGCAAGATGGGGCAGCTTTGGTCTGGGAGAAATCCTCGTCCTTCTGGAATATTTCTAGGCAAAGGCCCAGGACGGGCCACAGGCAAGTTAGGCAAGTTGGCTGGGAATGGTGGCACTTTTCCCCAAGAAGCCAAACTCAAGAGCCCACATGGCAGATGTCATTTTGTAGGGCCCATTTGGGCCTCCGATGGCAGCCAGGTTTGGAGGAGGGGGCAGCTTTCATATGGGAGAAATCCTCGTCCTTCTGGAATTTTTCTAGGCAAAGGCCCAGGACGGGCCATAGGTAAGTTAGGCAAGTTGGCTGGGAAAAGTGTCCCTTTCCCCTTTTAGCTAAAGTCTGAGCCCACAGTGCAGATGTCATTTCGTACGGCACGTTTGGCCCTCCAATGGCAGCCAGGACTGCAGGAGGAGGCAGCTTTGGTCTGGGAGAAATCCTCGTCCTTCTGGAATATTTCTAGGCAAAGGCCCAGGACGGGCCACAGGCAAGTTAGGCAAGTTGGCAGGGAATGGTGGCACTTTTCCCCAAGAAGCCAAACTCAAGAGCCCACACGGCAGATGTCATTTTGTAGGGCCCATTTGGGCCTCCGATGGCAGCCAGGTCTGCAAGACGGGGCAGCTTTGGTCTGGGAGAAATCCTCGTCCTTCTGGAATTTTTCTAGGCAAAGGCCCAGGACGGGCCACAGGCAAGTTAGGCAAGTTGGCTGGGAAAGGTGGCACTTTTCCCCTTTAAGCTGAACTCTGAGCCCACAATGCTGATGCCATTTTGTCGGGCACGATTTGCCCTCCGATGGCAGCCAGGTCTGCAGGAGGGGGCAGCTTTGGTCTGGGAGAAATCCTCGTCCTTCTGGAATTTTTCTAGTCAAAGGCCCTGGATGGGCCGCAGGCAAGTTAGGCAATTTGGCTGGGAATGGTGTCACTTTTCCCCATTAAGCTAAACTCTGAGCCCACAATGCACATGACATTTTGTAGGGCACGTTTCGCCCTCCGATGGCAGCAAGATCTGGATAGGGGGGCAGCTTTGGTCGGGGAGAAATCCTCATCCTTCTGGATGTTTTTAGGCAAAGGCTCCGGCCGGGCCCCAGACTCCTTAGGCAAATTGGCTGGGAAAGGTCGCAATTTTCCCCAGGAAGCCAAACTAGGCGCCCGCAATACATGCGACATTTTGTAGGCACATTTGGGCCTGCGATGACAGCCAGGTCTGCAGGAGGGGGCAGCTTTGTTCTGGGAGAAATCCTCGTCCTTCTAGAATTTTTCTAGGCAAAGGCCCAGGACAGGCCACAGGCAAGTTAGGCAAGTTGACTGGGAAAGGTGGCACTTTTCCCCTTTAAGCTAAACTCTGAGCCCACAATGCTGATGTCATTTTTTCGGGCACGATTTGCCCTCCGATGGCAGCCAGGTCTGCAAGACGGGGCAGCTTTGGTCTGGGAGAAATCCTCGTCCTTCTGGAATATTTCTAGGCAAAGGCCCAGGACGGGCCATAGGCAAGTTAGGCAAGTTGGCTGGGAAAAGTGTCCCTTTCCCCTTTTAGATAAAGTCTGAGCCCACAGTGCAGATGTCATTTCGTACGGCACGTTTGGCCCTCCAATGGCAGCCAGGACTGCAGGAGGAGGCAGCTTTGGACTGGGAGAAATCCTCGTCTTTCTGGAATTTTTCTAGGCAAAGGCCCAGGCCGGGCCCCAGACTCCTTAGGCAAGTTGGCTGGGAAATGTCGCAATTTTCCCCAGGAAGCCAAACTAGGTGCCCGCAATGCATACGACATTTTGTGGGGCACATTTGGCCCTCCGATGGCAGCAAGATCTGGAGGAGGGGTGAGCATTAGTCTAGGAGAAGTCCTCGTCCTTCTAGAATTTTTCTAGGCAAAGGCGCAGGACGAGTCACAGGCAAGTTAATCAAGTTGGCAGGGAAAGGTGTTACTTTTCCCCATTAGGCTAAACTCTGAGCCCACAATGCTGATGTCATTTTGTCGGGCATGATTTGCCCTCCAATGGCAGCCAGGTCTGCAGGAGGGGGCAGCTTTGGTCTGGGAGAAATCCTCGTCCTTCTGGAATATTTCTAGGCAAAGGCCCAGGACGGGCCACAGGCAAGTTAGGCAAGTTGGCTGGGAATGGTGTCACTTTTCTCCTTTTAGCTAAAGTGGGAGCCCACAGTGCAGATGTCATTTGGTACGACACGTTTGGCTCTCCAATGGCAGCCAGGTCTGCAGGAGGGGGCAGCTTTGGTCTGGGAGAAATCCTCGTCCTTCTAGAAGTTTTCTAGGCAAAGGCCCAGGACAGGCCACAGGCAAGTTAGGCAAGTTGACTGGGAATGGTGGCACTTTTCCCCTTTAAGCTAAACTCTGAGCCCACAATGCTGATGTCATTTTGTCGGGCACGATTTGCCCTCCGATGGCAGCCAGGTCTGCAAGACGGGGCAGCTTTGGTCTGGGAGAAATCCTCGTCCTTCTGGAATATTTCTAGGCAAAGGCCCAGGACGGGCCACAGGCAACTTAGGCAAGTTGGCTGGGAATGGTGGCACTTTTCCCCAAGAAGCCAAACTCAAGAGCCCACATGGCAGATGTCATTTTGTAGGGCCCATTTGGGCCTCCGATGGCAGCCAGGTTTGGAGGAGGGGCCAGCTTTGTTCGGGGAGAAATCCTCGTCCTTCTGGAATTTTTCTAGGCAAAGGCCCAGGACGGGCCACAGGCAAGTTAGGCAAGTTGGCTGGGAAAGGTGTCACTTTTCCCCATTAAGCTAAACTCTGAGGCCACAGTGCACATGACATTTTGTAGGGCACGTTTCGCCCTCCGATTTCAGCAAGATCTGGAGGAGGGGGCAGCTTTGTTCGGGGTGAAATCCTCGTCCTTCTGGAATTTTTCTAGGCAAAGGCCCAGGCCGGGCCCCAGACACCTTAGGCAAGTTGGCTGGGAAATGTCGCAATTTTCCGCAGGAAGCCAAACTAGGTGCCCGCAATGCATACGACATTTTGTGGGGCACATTTGGCCCTCCGATGGCAGCAAGATCTGGAGGAGGGGTGAGCATTAGTCTAGGAGAAGTCCTCGTCCTTCTAGAATTTTTCTAGGCAAAGGCGCAGGACGAGTCACAGGCAAGTTAATCAAGTTGGCAGGGAAAGGTGTTACTTTTCCCCATTAGGCTAAACTCTGAGCCCACAATGCTGATGTCATTTTGTCGGGCATGATTTGCCCTCCAATGGCAGCCAGGTCTGCAGGAGGGGGCAGCTTTGGTCTGGGAGAAATCCTCGTCCTTCTGGAATATTTCTAGGCAAAGGCCCAGGACGGGCCACAGGCAAGTTAGGCAAGTTGGCTGGGAATGGTGTCACTTTTCTCCTTTTAGCTAAAGTGGGAGCCCACAGTGCAGATGTCATTTGGTACGACACGTTTGGCTCTCCAATGGCAGCCAGGTCTGCAGGAGGGGGCAGCTTTGGTCTGGGAGAAATCCTCGTCCTTCTGGAATTTTTCTAGGCAAAGGCCAGGACGGGCCACAGGCAAGTTAGGCAAGTTGGCTGGGAAAGGTGGCACTTTTCCCCTTTAAGCTGAACTCTGAGCCCACAATGCTGATGCCATTTTGTCGGGCACGATTTGCCCTCCAATGGCAGCCAGGTCTGCAGGAGGGGGCAGCTTTGGTCTGGGAGAAATCCTCGTCCTTCTGGAATATTTCTAGGCAAAGGCCCAGGACGGGCCACAGGCAAGTTAGGCAAGTTGGCTGGGAATGGTGTCACTTTTCTCCTTTTAGCTAAAGTGGGAGCCCACAGTGCAGATGTCATTTGGTACGACACGTTTGGCTCTCCAATGGCAGCCAGGTCTGCAGGAGGGGGCAGCTTTGGTCTGGGAGAAACCCTCGTCCTTCTGGAATTTTTCTAGGCAAAGGCCCAGGACGGGTCACAGGCAAGTTAGGCAAGTTGGCTGGGAAAGGTGTCACTTCTCCCCTTTAAGCTAACTCTGAGCCCACAATGCATATGACATTTTGTCGGGCACGTTTAGCCCTCTGATGGCAGCAACATCTGGAGGAGGGGGCAGCTTTGGTCTGGGAGAAATCCTCGTCCTTCTGGAATTTTTCTAGTCAAAGGCCCTGGATGGGCCGCAGGCAAGTTAGGCAATTTGGCTGGGAATGGTGTCACTTTTCCCCATTAAGCTAAACTCTGAGCCCACAGTGCACATGACATTTTGTAGGGCACGTTTCGCCCTCCGATGGCAGCAAGATCTGGATAGGGGGGCAGCTTTGGTCGGGGAGAAATCCTCATCCTTCTGGAATGTTTTTAGGCAAAGGCTCCGGCCAGGCCCCAGACACCTTAGGCAAGTTGGCTGGGAAAGGTCGCAATTTTCCCCAGGAAGCCAAACTAGGCGCCCGCAATACATGCGACATTTTGTAGGCACATTTGGGCCTGCGATGACAGCCAGGTCTGCAGGAGGGGGCAGCTTTGTTCTGGGAGAAATCCTCGTCCTTCTAGAATTTTTCTAGGCAAAGGCCCAGGACAGGCCACAGGCAAGTTAGGCAAGTTGGCTGGGAATGGTGGCACTTTTCCCCAAGAAGCCAAACTCAAGAGCCCACACGGCAGATGTCATTTTGTAGGGCCCATTTGGGCCTCCGATGGCAGCCAGGTTTGGAGGAGGGAGCAGCTTTGGTCTGGGAGAAATCCTCGTCCTTCTGGAATTTTTCTAGGCAAAGGCCCAGGACGGGCCATAGGTAAGTTAGGCAAGTTGGCTGGGAAAAGTGTCCCTTTCCCCTTTTTGCTAAAGTCTGAGCCTACAGTGCAGATGTCATTTCGTACGGCACGTTTGGCCCTCCAATGGCAGCCAGGACTGCAGGAGGAGGCAGCTTTGGTCTGGGAGAAATCCTCGTCCTTCTGGAATATTTCTAGGCAAAGGCCCAGGACGGGCCACAGGCAAGTTAGGCAAGTTGGCTGGGAATGGTGGCACTTTTCCCCAAGAAGCCAAACTCAAGAGCCCATACGGCAGATGTCATTTTGTAGGGCCCATTTGGGCCTCCGATGGCAGCCAGGTTTGGAGGAGGGGGCAGCTTTCATATGGGAGAAATCCTCGTCCTTCTGGAATTTTTCTAGGCAAAGGCCCAGGACGGGCCATAGACAAGTTAGGCAAGTTGGCTGGGAAAAGTGTCCCTTTCCCCTTTTAGCTAAAGTCTGAGCCCACAGTGCAGATGTCATTTCGTACGGCACGTTTGGCCCTCCAATGGCAGCCAGGACTGCAGGAGGAGGCAGCTTTGGACTGGGAGAAATCCTCGTCTTTCTGGAATTTTTCTAGGCAAAGGCCCTGGGCGGGCCACAGGCAAGTTAGGCAAGATGGTTGGGAATGGTGTCACTTTTCCCCATTAAGCTAAACTCTGAGGCCACAGTGCACATGACATTTTGTAGGGCACGTTTCGCCCTCCGATGGCAGCAAGATCTGCAGAAGCGGGCAGCTTTGTTCGGGGTGAAATCCTCGTCCTTCTGGAATTTTTCTAGGCAAAGGCCCAGGCCGGGCCCCAGACACCTTAGGCAAGTTGGCTGGGAAATGTCGCAATTTTCCCCAGGAAGCCAAACTAGGTGCCCGCAATGCATACGACATTTTGTAGGGCACATTTGGCCCTCCGATGGCAGCCAGATCTGGAGGAGGGGGCACCTTTGTTCTGGGAGAAATCCTCGTCCTTCTAGAATTTTTCTAGGCAAAGGCGCAGGACAAGTCACAGGCAAGTTAATCAAGTTGGCAGGGAAAGGTGTTACTTTTCCCCATTAGGCTAAACTCTGAGCCCACAATGCTGATGTCATTTTGTCGGGCATGATTTGCCCTCCAATGGCAGCCAGGTCTGCAGGAGGGGGCAGCTTTGGTCTGGGAGAAATCCTCGTCCTTCTGGAATATTTCTAGGCAAAGGCCCAGGACGGGCCACAGGCAAGTTAGGCAAGTTGGCTGGGAATGGTGTCACTTTTCTCCTTTTAGCTAAAGTGGGAGCCCACAGTGCAGATGTCATTTGGTACGACACGTTTGGCTCTCCAATGGCAGCCAGGTCTGCAGGAAGGGGCAGCTTTGGTGTGGGAGAAATCCTCGTCCTTCTGGAATTTTTCTAGTCAAAGGCCCTGGATGGGCCACAGGGTAATTAGGCAATTTGGCTGGGAATGGTGTCACTTTTCCCCATTAAGCTAAACTCTGAGCCCACAGTGCACATGACATTTTGTAAGGCACGTTTCGCCCTCCGATGGCAGCAAGATCTGGATAGGGGGCAGCTTTGGTCGGGGAGAAATCCTCGTCCTTCTGGAATTTTTTTAGGCAAAGGCTCCGGCCGGGCCCCAGACACCTTAGGCAAGTTGGCTGGGAAAGGTCGCAATTTTCCCCAGGAAGCCAAACTAGGCGCCCGCAATACATACGACATTTTGTAGGCACATTTGGGCCTGCGATGACAGCCAGGTCTGCAGGAGGGGGCACCTTTGTTCTGGGAGAAATCCTCGTCCTTCTAGAATTTTTCTAGGCAAAGGCCCAGGACAGGCCACAGGCAAGTTAGGCAAGTTGACTGGGAAAGGTGGCACTTTTCCCCTTTAAGCTAAACTCTGAGCCCACAATGCTGATGTCATTTTGTCGGGCACGATTTGCCCTCCGATGGCAGCCAGGTCTGCAAGACGGGGCAACTTTGGTCTGGGAGAAATCCTCGTCCTTCTGGAATATTTCTAGGCAAAGGCCCAGGACGGGCCACAGGCAACTTTGACAAGTTGGCTGGGAATGGTGGCACTTTTCCCCAAGAAGCCAAACTCAAGAGCCCACATGGCAGATGTCATTTTGTAGGGCTCATTTGGGCCTCCGATGGCAGCCAGGTTTGGAGGAGGGGGCAGCTTTGGTCTGGGAGAAATCCTCGTCCTTCTGGAATTTTTCTAGGTAAAGGCCTAGGCCGGGCCCCAGACACCTTAGGCAAGTTGGCTGGGAAATGTCGCAATTTTCCGCAGGAAGCCAAACTAGGTGCCCGCAATGCATACGACATTTTGTGGGGCACATTTGGCCCTCCGATGGCAGCAAGATCTGGAGGAGGGGTGAGCATTAGTCTAGGAGAAGTCCTCGTCCTTCTAGAATTTTTCTAGGCAAAGGCGCAGGACGAGTCACAGGCAAGTTAATCAAGTTGGCAGGGAAAGGTGTTACTTTTCCCCATTAGGCTAAACTCTGAGCCCACAATGCTGATGTCATTTTGTCGGGCATGATTTGGCCTCCAATGGCAGCCAGGTCTGCAGGAGGGGGCAGCTTTGGTCTGGGAGAAATCCTCGTCCTTCTGGAATATTTCTAGGCAAAGGCCCAGGACGGGCCACAGGCAAGTTAGGCAAGTTCGCTGGGAATGGTGTCACTTTTCTCCTTTTAGCTAAAGTGGGAGCCCACAGTGCAGATGTCATTTGGTACGACACGTTTGGCTCTCCAATGGCAGCCAGGTCTGCAGGAGGGGGCAGCTTTGATCTGGGAGAAATCCTCGTCCTTCTGGAATTTTTCTAGGCAAAGGCCCAGGACGGGCCACAGGCAAGTTAGGCAAGTTGGCTGGGAAAGGTGGCACTTTTCCCCTTTAAGCTGAACTCTGAGCCCACAATGCTGATGCCATTTTGTCGGGCACGATTTGCCCTCCGATGGCAGCCAGGTCTGCAGGAGGGGGCAGCTTTGGTCTGGGAGAAATCCTCGACCTTCTGGAATTTTTCTAGTCAAAGGCCCTGGATGGGCCGCAGGGAAGTTAGGCAATTTGGCTGGGAATGGTGTCACTTTTCCCCATTAAGCTAAACTCTGAGCCCACAGTGCACATGACATTTGTAGGGCACGTTTCGCCCTCCGATGGCAGCAAGATCTGGATGGGGGGCAGCTTTGGTCGGGGAGAAATCCTCATCCTTCTGGAATGTTTTTAGGCAAAGGCTCCGGCCAGGCCCCAGACACCTTAGGCAAGTTGGCTGGGAATGGTGTCACTTTTCTCCTTTTAGCTAAAGTGGGAGCCCACAGTGCAGATGTCATTTGGTACGACACGTTTGGCTCTCCAATGGCAGCCAGGTCTGCAGGAGGGGGCAGCTTTGGTCTGGGAGAAATCCTCGTCCTTCTAGAAGTTTTCTAGGCAAAGGCCCAGGACAGGCCACAGGCAAGTTAGGCAAGTTGACTGGGAATGGTGGCACTTTTCCCCTTTAAGCTAAACTCTGAGCCCACAATGCTGATGTCATTTTGTCGGGCACGATTTGCCCTCCGATGGCAGCCAGGTCTGCAAGACGGGGCAGCTTTGGTCTGGGAGAAATCCTCGTCCTTCTGGAATATTTCTAGGCAAAGGCCCAGGACGGGCCACAGGCAACTTAGGCAAGTTGGCTGGGAATGGTGGCACTTTTCCCCAAGAAGCCAAACTCAAGAGCCCACATGGCAGATGTCATTTTGTAGGGCCCATTTGGGCCTCCGATGGCAGCCAGGTTTGGAGGAGGGGCCAGCTTTGTTCGGGGAGAAATCCTCGTCCTTCTGGAATTTTTCTAGGCAAAGGCCCAGGACGGGCCACAGGCAAGTTAGGCAAGTTGGCTGGGAAAGGTGTCACTTTTCCCCATTAAGCTAAACTCTGAGGCCACAGTGCACATGACATTTTGTAGGGCACGTTTCGCCCTCCGATTTCAGCAAGATCTGGAGGAGGGGGCAGCTTTGTTCGGGGTGAAATCCTCGTCCTTCTGGAATTTTTCTAGGCAAAGGCCCAGGCCGGGCCCCAGACACCTTAGGCAAGTTGGCTGGGAAATGTCGCAATTTTCCGCAGGAAGCCAAACTAGGTGCCCGCAATGCATACGACATTTTGTGGGGCACATTTGGCCCTCCGATGGCAGCAAGATCTGGAGGAGGGGTGAGCATTAGTCTAGGAGAAGTCCTCGTCCTTCTAGAATTTTTCTAGGCAAAGGCGCAGGACGAGTCACAGGCAAGTTAATCAAGTTGGCAGGGAAAGGTGTTACTTTTCCCCATTAGGCTAAACTCTGAGCCCACAATGCTGATGTCATTTTGTCGGGCATGATTTGCCCTCCAATGGCAGCCAGGTCTGCAGGAGGGGGCAGCTTTGGTCTGGGAGAAATCCTCGTCCTTCTGGAATATTTCTAGGCAAAGGCCCAGGACGGGCCACAGGCAAGTTAGGCAAGTTGGCTGGGAATGGTGTCACTTTTCTCCTTTTAGCTAAAGTGGGAGCCCACAGTGCAGATGTCATTTGGTACGACACGTTTGGCTCTCCAATGGCAGCCAGGTCTGCAGGAGGGGGCAGCTTTGGTCTGGGAGAAATCCTCGTCCTTCTGGAATTTTTCTAGGCAAAGGCCAGGACGGGCCACAGGCAAGTTAGGCAAGTTGGCTGGGAAAGGTGGCACTTTTCCCCTTTAAGCTGAACTCTGAGCCCACAATGCTGATGCCATTTTGTCGGGCACGATTTGCCCTCCAATGGCAGCCAGGTCTGCAGGAGGGGGCAGCTTTGGTCTGGGAGAAATCCTCGTCCTTCTGGAATATTTCTAGGCAAAGGCCCAGGACGGGCCACAGGCAAGTTAGGCAAGTTGGCTGGGAATGGTGTCACTTTTCTCCTTTTAGCTAAAGTGGGAGCCCACAGTGCAGATGTCATTTGGTACGACACGTTTGGCTCTCCAATGGCAGCCAGGTCTGCAGGAGGGGGCAGCTTTGGTCTGGGAGAAACCCTCGTCCTTCTGGAATTTTTCTAGGCAAAGGCCCAGGACGGGTCACAGGCAAGTTAGGCAAGTTGGCTGGGAAAGGTGTCACTTCTCCCCTTTAAGCTAACTCTGAGCCCACAATGCATATGACATTTTGTCGGGCACGTTTAGCCCTCTGATGGCAGCAACATCTGGAGGAGGGGGCAGCTTTGGTCTGGGAGAAATCCTCGTCCTTCTGGAATTTTTCTAGTCAAAGGCCCTGGATGGGCCGCAGGCAAGTTAGGCAATTTGGCTGGGAATGGTGTCACTTTTCCCCATTAAGCTAAACTCTGAGCCCACAGTGCACATGACATTTTGTAGGGCACGTTTCGCCCTCCGATGGCAGCAAGATCTGGATAGGGGGGCAGCTTTGGTCGGGGAGAAATCCTCATCCTTCTGGAATGTTTTTAGGCAAAGGCTCCGGCCAGGCCCCAGACACCTTAGGCAAGTTGGCTGGGAAAGGTCGCAATTTTCCCCAGGAAGCCAAACTAGGCGCCCGCAATACATGCGACATTTTGTAGGCACATTTGGGCCTGCGATGACAGCCAGGTCTGCAGGAGGGGGCAGCTTTGTTCTGGGAGAAATCCTCGTCCTTCTAGAATTTTTCTAGGCAAAGGCCCAGGACAGGCCACAGGCAAGTTAGGCAAGTTGGCTGGGAATGGTGGCACTTTTCCCCAAGAAGCCAAACTCAAGAGCCCACACGGCAGATGTCATTTTGTAGGGCCCATTTGGGCCTCCGATGGCAGCCAGGTTTGGAGGAGGGAGCAGCTTTGGTCTGGGAGAAATCCTCGTCCTTCTGGAATTTTTCTAGGCAAAGGCCCAGGACGGGCCATAGGTAAGTTAGGCAAGTTGGCTGGGAAAAGTGTCCCTTTCCCCTTTTTGCTAAAGTCTGAGCCTACAGTGCAGATGTCATTTCGTACGGCACGTTTGGCCCTCCAATGGCAGCCAGGACTGCAGGAGGAGGCAGCTTTGGTCTGGGAGAAATCCTCGTCCTTCTGGAATATTTCTAGGCAAAGGCCCAGGACGGGCCACAGGCAAGTTAGGCAAGTTGGCTGGGAATGGTGGCACTTTTCCCCAAGAAGCCAAACTCAAGAGCCCATACGGCAGATGTCATTTTGTAGGGCCCATTTGGGCCTCCGATGGCAGCCAGGTTTGGAGGAGGGGGCAGCTTTCATATGGGAGAAATCCTCGTCCTTCTGGAATTTTTCTAGGCAAAGGCCCAGGACGGGCCATAGACAAGTTAGGCAAGTTGGCTGGGAAAAGTGTCCCTTTCCCCTTTTAGCTAAAGTCTGAGCCCACAGTGCAGATGTCATTTCGTACGGCACGTTTGGCCCTCCAATGGCAGCCAGGACTGCAGGAGGAGGCAGCTTTGGACTGGGAGAAATCCTCGTCTTTCTGGAATTTTTCTAGGCAAAGGCCCTGGGCGGGCCACAGGCAAGTTAGGCAAGATGGTTGGGAATGGTGTCACTTTTCCCCATTAAGCTAAACTCTGAGGCCACAGTGCACATGACATTTTGTAGGGCACGTTTCGCCCTCCGATGGCAGCAAGATCTGCAGAAGCGGGCAGCTTTGTTCGGGGTGAAATCCTCGTCCTTCTGGAATTTTTCTAGGCAAAGGCCCAGGCCGGGCCCCAGACACCTTAGGCAAGTTGGCTGGGAAATGTCGCAATTTTCCCCAGGAAGCCAAACTAGGTGCCCGCAATGCATACGACATTTTGTAGGGCACATTTGGCCCTCCGATGGCAGCCAGATCTGGAGGAGGGGGCACCTTTGTTCTGGGAGAAATCCTCGTCCTTCTAGAATTTTTCTAGGCAAAGGCGCAGGACAAGTCACAGGCAAGTTAATCAAGTTGGCAGGGAAAGGTGTTACTTTTCCCCATTAGGCTAAACTCTGAGCCCACAATGCTGATGTCATTTTGTCGGGCATGATTTGCCCTCCAATGGCAGCCAGGTCTGCAGGAGGGGGCAGCTTTGGTCTGGGAGAAATCCTCGTCCTTCTGGAATATTTCTAGGCAAAGGCCCAGGACGGGCCACAGGCAAGTTAGGCAAGTTGGCTGGGAATGGTGTCACTTTTCTCCTTTTAGCTAAAGTGGGAGCCCACAGTGCAGATGTCATTTGGTACGACACGTTTGGCTCTCCAATGGCAGCCAGGTCTGCAGGAAGGGGCAGCTTTGGTGTGGGAGAAATCCTCGTCCTTCTGGAATTTTTCTAGTCAAAGGCCCTGGATGGGCCACAGGGTAATTAGGCAATTTGGCTGGGAATGGTGTCACTTTTCCCCATTAAGCTAAACTCTGAGCCCACAGTGCACATGACATTTTGTAAGGCACGTTTCGCCCTCCGATGGCAGCAAGATCTGGATAGGGGGCAGCTTTGGTCGGGGAGAAATCCTCGTCCTTCTGGAATTTTTTTAGGCAAAGGCTCCGGCCGGGCCCCAGACACCTTAGGCAAGTTGGCTGGGAAAGGTCGCAATTTTCCCCAGGAAGCCAAACTAGGCGCCCGCAATACATACGACATTTTGTAGGCACATTTGGGCCTGCGATGACAGCCAGGTCTGCAGGAGGGGGCACCTTTGTTCTGGGAGAAATCCTCGTCCTTCTAGAATTTTTCTAGGCAAAGGCCCAGGACAGGCCACAGGCAAGTTAGGCAAGTTGACTGGGAAAGGTGGCACTTTTCCCCTTTAAGCTAAACTCTGAGCCCACAATGCTGATGTCATTTTGTCGGGCACGATTTGCCCTCCGATGGCAGCCAGGTCTGCAAGACGGGGCAACTTTGGTCTGGGAGAAATCCTCGTCCTTCTGGAATATTTCTAGGCAAAGGCCCAGGACGGGCCACAGGCAACTTTGACAAGTTGGCTGGGAATGGTGGCACTTTTCCCCAAGAAGCCAAACTCAAGAGCCCACATGGCAGATGTCATTTTGTAGGGCTCATTTGGGCCTCCGATGGCAGCCAGGTTTGGAGGAGGGGGCAGCTTTGGTCTGGAAGAAATCCTCGTCCTTCTGGAATTTTTCTAGGTAAAGGCCTAGGCCGGGCCCCAGACACCTTAGGCAAGTTGGCTGGGAAATGTCGCAATTTTCCGCAGGAAGCCAAACTAGGTGCCCGCAATGCATACGACATTTTGTGGGGCACATTTGGCCCTCCGATGGCAGCAAGATCTGGAGGAGGGGTGAGCATTAGTCTAGGAGAAGTCCTCGTCCTTCTAGAATTTTTCTAGGCAAAGGCGCAGGACGAGTCACAGGCAAGTTAATCAAGTTGGCAGGGAAAGGTGTTACTTTTCCCCATTAGGCTAAACTCTGAGCCCACAATGCTGATGTCATTTTGTCGGGCATGATTTGGCCTCCAATGGCAGCCAGGTCTGCAGGAGGGGGCAGCTTTGGTCTGGGAGAAATCCTCGTCCTTCTGGAATATTTCTAGGCAAAGGCCCAGGACGGGCCACAGGCAAGTTAGGCAAGTTCGCTGGGAATGGTGTCACTTTTCTCCTTTTAGCTAAAGTGGGAGCCCACAGTGCAGATGTCATTTGGTACGACACGTTTGGCTCTCCAATGGCAGCCAGGTCTGCAGGAGGGGGCAGCTTTGATCTGGGAGAAATCCTCGTCCTTCTGGAATTTTTCTAGGCAAAGGCCCAGGACGGTCCACAGGCAAGTTAGGCAAGTTGGCTGGGAAAGGTGGCACTTTTCCCCTTTAAGCTGAACTCTGAGCCCACAATGCTGATGCCATTTTGTCGGGCACGATTTGCCCTCCGATGGCAGCCAGGTCTGCAGGAGGGGGCAGCTTTGGTCTGGGAGAAATCCTCGACCTTCTGGAATTTTTCTAGTCAAAGGCCCTGGATGGGCCGCAGGGAAGTTAGGCAATTTGGCTGGGAATGGTGTCACTTTTCCCCATTAAGCTAAACTCTGAGCCCACAGTGCACATGACATTTGTAGGGCACGTTTCGCCCTCCGATGGCAGCAAGATCTGGATGGGGGGCAGCTTTGGTCGGGGAGAAATCCTCATCCTTCTGGAATGTTTTTAGGCAAAGGCTCCGGCCAGGCCCCAGACACCTTAGGCAAGTTGGCTGGGTAAGGTCGCAATTTTCCCCAGGAAGCCAAACTAGGCGCCCGCAATACATGCGACATTTTGTAGGCACATTTGGGCCTGCGATGACAGCCAGGACTGCAGGAGGGGGCAGCTTTGTTCTGGGAGAAATCCTCGTCCTTCTAGAAGTTTTCTAGGCAAAGGCCCAGGACAGGCCACAGGCAAGTTAGGCAAGTTGGCTGGGAATGGTGGCACTTTTCCCCAAGAAGCCAAACTCAAGAGCCCACACGGCAGATGTCATTTTGTAGGGCCCATTTGGGCCTCCGATGGCAGCCAGGTTTGGAGGAGGGGGCAGCTTTCATATGGGAGAAATCCTCGTCCTTCTGGAATTTTTCTAGGCAAAGGCCCAGGACGGGCCATAGGCAAGTTAGGCAAGTTGGCTGGGAAAAGTGTCCCTTTCCCCTTTTTGCTAAAGTCTGTGCCTACAGTGCAGATGTCATTTCGTACGGCACGTTTGGCCCTCCAATGGCAGCCAGGACTGCAGGAGGAGGCAGCTTTGGTCTGGGAGAAATCCTCGTCCTTCTGGAATATTTCTAGGCAAAGGCCCAGAACCGGCCACAGGCAATTTAGGCAAGTTGGCTGGGAATGGTGGCACTTTTCCCCATTAACCCAAACTCAAGAGCCCACATGGCAGATGTCATTTTGTAGGGCC
Source organism: Cinclus cinclus (assembly GCF_963662255.1). Classification (NCBI taxonomy): domain Eukaryota; kingdom Metazoa; phylum Chordata; class Aves; order Passeriformes; family Cinclidae; genus Cinclus; species Cinclus cinclus. The sequence continues at coordinate 24,183,909 of NC_085047.1, read as the reverse complement.
CATTTGGGCCTCCGATGGCAGCCAGGTTTGGAGGAGGGAGCAGCTTTGGTCTGGGAGAAATCCTCGTCCTTCTGGAATTTTTCTAGGCAAAGGCCCAGGACGGGCCATAGGCAAGTTAGGCAAGTTGGCTGGGAAAAGTGTCCCTTTCCCCTTTTAGCTAAAGTCTGAGCCCACAGTGCAGATGTCATTTCGTACGGCACGTTTGGCCCTCCAATGGCAGCCAGGTCTGCAGGAGGGGGCAGCTTTGGACTGGGAGAAATCCTCGTCCTTCTGGAATTTTTCTTGGCAAAGGACCAGGACGGGCCACAGGCAAGTTAGGCAAGTTGGCTGGGAAAGGTGGCACTTTTACCCTTTAAGCTGAACTCTGAGCCCACAATGCTGATGCCATTTTGTCGGGCACGATTTGCCCTCCGATGGCAGCCAGGTCTGCAGGAGGGGGCAGCTTTGGTCTGGGAGAAATCCTCGTCCTTCTGGAATTTTTCTAGTCAAAGGCCCTGGATGGGCCGCAGGGAAGTTAGGCAATTTGGCTGGGAATGGTGTCACTTTTCCCCATTAAGCTAAACTCTGAGGCCACAGTGCACATGACATTTTGTAGGGCACGTTTCGCCCTCCGATGGCAGCAAGATCTGGATAGGGGGGCAGCTTTGGTCGGGGAGAAATCCTCATCCTTCTGGAATGTTTTTAGGCAAAGGCTCCGGCCGGGCCCCAGACACCTTAGGCAAGTTGGCTGGGAAAGGTCGCAATTTTCCCCAGGAAGCCAAACTAGGCGCCCGCAATACATGCGACATTTTGTAGGCACATTTGGGCCTGCGATGACAGCCAGGTCTTCAGGAGGGGGCAGCTTTGGTCTGGGAGAAATCCTCGTCCTTCTAGAATTTTTCTAGGCAAAGGCCCAGGACGGGCCACAGGCAAGTTAGGCAAGTTGGCTGGGAATGGTGGCACTTTTCCCCAAGAAGCCAAACTCAAGAGCCCACATGGCAGATGTCATTTTGTAGGGCCCATTTGGGCCTCCGATGGCAGCCAGGTTTGGAGGAGGGGGCAGCTTTGGTCTGGGAGAAATCCTCGTCCTTCTGGAATTTTTCTAGGCAAAGACCCAGGACGGGCCCCAGACACCTTACTAAAGTTGGCAGGGAAAGGTGGCACTTTTCCCCTTTAAGCTAAACTCTGAGCCCACAATGCTGATGTCATTTTGTCAGGCACCGTTTGGCCCTCCAATGGCAGCCAGGGCTGCAGGAGGGAGCAGCTTTGTTCTGGGACAAATCCTCGTCCTTCTGGAATTTTTCCAGGCAAAGGCCCAGGACAGGCCACAGGCAAGTTAGGCAAGTTGGCTGGGAAATGTCGCAATTTTCCCCAGGAAGCCAAATTAGGCGCCCGCAATGCATACGACATTTTGTAGGGCACATTTGGGCCTGCGATGGCAGCCAGGTTTGGAGGAGGGGTTAGCATTAGTCTAGGAAAAGTCCTTGTCCTTCTAGAATTTTTCTAGGCAAAGGCAAAGGACGGGCCACAGGCAAGTTAGGCAAGTCGGCTGGGAAAAGTGTTACTTTTCCCCTTTAAGCTAAAGTCGGAGCCCACAATGCTGATGTCATTTTGTCGGGCACGATTTGCCCTCCGATGGCAGCCAGGTCTGCAAGAGGGGGCAGCTTTGTTCTGGGAGAAATCCTTGTCCTTCTGGAATTTTTCTAGGCAAAGGTCCAGGACGGGCCACAGGCAAGTTAGGCAAGTTGGCTAGGAAAGGTGGCACTTTTCCCCAAGAAGCCAAACTCATGGCCCAATTGGCAGATGTCATTTTGTCAGGCACGTTTGGGCCACCGATGTCATCCTGGTTTGGAGGAGAGGGCAGCTTTGGTCGGGGAGAAATCCTCGTCCTTCTGGAATTTTTCTAGGCAAAAGCTCAGGACAGGCCACAGGCAAGTTAGGCAAGTTGGCTAGGAAAAGTGTCCCTTTCCACTTTTAGCTAAGTCTGAGTCCACAATGCTGATGTCATTTTGTCAGGCACCATTTGGGTCTCCAATGGCAGCCAGGTCTGCAGGAGGGGGCAGCCTTGGTCTGGGAGAAATCCTCGTCCTACTGGAATTTTTCTAGGCAAAGGCCCAGGACGGGCCACAGGCAAGTTAGGCAAGTTCGCTGGGAATGGTGGCACTTTTCCCCTTTATGCTAAACTCTGAGCCCACAATGCTGATGTCATTTTGTCAGGCACCATTTGGCCCTCCAATGGCAGCCAGGGCTGCAGGAGGGGGCAGCTTTGGTCTGGGAGAAATCCTCGTCCTTCTGGAATTTTTCTAGGCAAAGGTCCAGGCCGGGCCACAGGCAAGTTAGGCAAGTTGGCTGGGAAAGGTGGCACTTTTCCCCAAGAAGCCAAACTCAGGGCCCAATTGGCAGATGTCATTTTGTCAGGCACGTTTGGGACTACGATGGCATCCAGGTCTGGAGGAAGGGGCAACTTTAGTCGGGGAGAAATCCTCATCCTTCTGGAATTTTTCTGGGCAAAGGCCCAGGCCGGGCCCCAGACACCTTAGGCAAGTTGGCTGGGAAAGGTGGCACTTTTCCCCAGGAAGCCAAACTAGGCGCCCGCAATGCATACGACATTTTATAGAGCACATTTGGCCCTCCGATGGCAGCCAGGTTTGGAGGAGGGGTGAGCATTAGTCTAGGAGAAGTCCTCGTCCTTCTGGAAATTGTCTAGGAAAAGGCGCAGGATGGGTCACAGGCAAGTTAACCAAGTTGGCAGGGGAAGGTGTTACTTCTCCCCTTTAAGTACACTGTGAGCCCACAAGGCATATGATATTTTGTAGGGCACGTTTGGCCCCCCGATGGCAGCCAGGTCTGCAGGAGGGGGCAGCTTTGGTCTGGGAGAAATCCTCGTCCTTCTGGAATTTTTCTAGGCAAAGGCCCAGGCCGGGCCCCAGACACCTTAGGCAAGTTGGCTGGGACAGGTGGCACTTTTCCCCAGGAAGCCGAACTCAAGAGCCCACTTGATGGAAGTCATTTCTTAGGGCACGGGTGGGCCACCGATGTCATCCTGGTTTGGAGGAGGGGGCAGCTTTGGTCGGGGAGAAATCCTCGTCCTTCTGGAGTTTTTCTAGGCAAAGGCCCAGGACAGGCCACAGGCAAGTTAGGCAAGTTGGCTGGGAAAGGTGTCCCTTTCCACTTTTAGCTAAAGTCTGAGCCCACAAAGCTGATGTCATTTTGTCAGGCACCATTTCGGCCTCTAATGGCAGCCAGGTCTGCAGGAGGAGGCAGCTTTGGTCTGGGAGAAATCCTCGTCCTACTGGAATTTTTCTAGGCAAAGGCCCAGGACGGGCCACAGGCAAGTTAGGTAAGTTGGCTGGGAAAGGTGGCACTTTTCCCCTTTAAGCTAAACTCTGAGCCCACAATGCTGATGTCATTTTGTCGGGCACGATTTGCCCTCCGATGGCAGCCAGGTCTGCAAGAGGGGGCAGCTTTGGTCTGGGAGAAATCCTCGTCCTTCTGGAATATTTCTAGGCACAGGTCCAGGACGGGCCACAGGCAAGTTAGGCAAGTTGGCTGGGAAAGGTGGCACTTTTCCCCAGGAAGCCAAACTAGGCGCCCGCAATGCATACGACATTTTGTGGGGCACATTTGGCCCTCCGATGGCAGCCAGGTTTGGAGGAGGGGTGAGCATTAGTCTAGGAGAAGTCCTCGTCCTTCTGGAAATTGTCTAGGCAAAGGCGCAGGACGGGTCACAGGCAAGTTAATCAAGTTGGCAGGGAAAGGTGTCACTTCTCCCCTTTAACTTAACTGTGAGCCCAAAATGCATATGATATTTTGTAGGGCACGTTGGGCCCTCCGATGGCAGCAAGATCTGGAGGAGGGGGCAGCTTTGGTCTGGGAGAAATCCTCGTCCTTCTGGAATTTTTCTAGGCAAAGGCCCTGTACGGGCCACAGGCAAGTTAGGCAAGTTGGCTGGGAATGGTGTCACTTTTCCCCATTAAGCTGAACTCTGAGCCCACAGTGCACATGACATTTTGTAGGGCACGTTTCGCCCTCCGATGGCCGCAAGATCTGGAGAGGGGGGCAGCTTTGGTCGGGGAGAAATCCTCATCCTTCTGGAATTTTTTTAGGCAAAGGCTCCGGCCGGGCCCCAGACACCTTAGGCAAGTTGGCTGGGAAAGGTCGCAATTTTCCCCAGGAAGCCAAACTAGGCGCCCGCAATGCATACGACATTGTGTCGGGCAAATTTTGGCCCGCCAATGGCAGCCAGGTCAGCAGGAGGGGGCAGCTTTGGTCTGGGAGAAATCCTCATCCTTCTGGAATTTTTCTAGGCAAAGGCCCAGGACAGGCCACAGGCAAGTTAGGCAAGTTGGCTGGGAAAGGTCGCATTTTTCCCCAGGAAGCCAAACTAGGCGCCCGCAATGCATACGAAATTTTGTAGGGCACATTTGGACCTGCGATGTCAGCCAGGTTTGGAGGAGGGGTTAGCATTAGTCTAGGAGAAATCCTCGTCCTTCTGGAATTTTTCTAGGCAAAGGCCCAGGACGGGCCACAGGCAAGTTAGGCAAGTTGGCAGGGGAAGGTGTCACTTCTCCCCTTTAAGTTAACTCTGAGCCCACAATGCATATGATATTTTGTAGGGCACGTTTGGCCCTCCGATGGCAGCAAGATCTGGAGGAGGGGGCAGCTTTGGTCTGGGAGAAATCCTCGTCCTTCTGGAATTTTTCTAGGCAAAGGCCCAGGACGGGCCACAGGCAAGTTAGGCAAGTTGGCTGGGAATGGTGGCACTTTTCCCCTTTAAGCTAAACTCTGAGCCCACAATGCTGATGTCATTTTGTCAGGCACCGTTTGGCCCTCCAATGGCAGCCAGGGCTGCAGGAGGGAGCAGCTTTGTTCTGGGACAAATCCTTGTCCTTCTGGAATTTTTCCAGGCAAAGGCCCAGGACAGGCCACAGGCAAGTTAGGCAAGTTGGCTGGGAAAGGTCGCAATTTTCCCCAGGAAGCCAAACTAGGCCCACGCAATGCATACGACATTTTGTAGGGCACATTTGGGCCTGCGATGTCAGCCAGGTTTGGAGGAGGGGTTAGCATTAGTCTAGGAGAAGTCCTTGTCCTTCTAGAATTTTTCTAGGCAAAGGCAAAGGACGGGCCACAGGCAAGTTAGGCAAGTCGGCTGGGAAAAGTGTTACTTTTCCCCTTTAAGCTAAAGTCGGAGCCCACAATGCTGATGTCATTTTGTCGGGCACGATTTGCCCTCCGATGGCAGCCAGGTCTGCAAGAGGGGGCAGCTTTGTTCTGAGAGAAATCCTTGTCCTTCTGGAATTTTTCTAGGCAAAGGTCCAGGCCAGGCCACAGGCAAGTTAGGCAAGTTGGCTGGGAAAGGTGGCACTTTTCCCCAAGAAGCCAAACTCAGGGCCCAATTGGAAGATGTCATTTTGTCAGGCACGTTTGGGACTCCGATGGCATCCAGGTCTGGAGGAAGGGGCAGCTTTGGTCGGGGAGAAATCCTCATCCATCTGGAATTTTTCGAGGCAATGTCCCCGGGCGGGCCCCAGACACCTTAGGCAAGTTGGCTGGGAAAGGTGGCACTTTTCCCCAGGAAGCCAAACTAGGCGCCCGCAATGCATACGACATTTTATAGAGCACATTTGGCCCTCCGATGGCAGCCAGGTTTGGAGGAGGGGTGAGCATTAGTCTAGGATAAGTCCTCGTCCTTCTGGAAATTGTCTAGGAAAAGGCGCAGGACGGGTCACAGGCAAGTTAATCAAGTTGGCAGGGGAAGGTGTTACTTCTCCCCTTTAAGTTAACTGTGAGCCCACAATGCATATGATATTTTGTAGGGCACGTTGGGCCCTCCGATGGCAGCAAGATCTGGAGGAGGGGGCAGCTTTGGTCTGGGAGAAATCCTCGTCCTTCTGGAATTTTTCTAGGCAAAGGCCCTGTACGGGCCACAGGCAAGTTAGGCAAGTTGGCTGGGAATGGTGTCACTTTTCCCCAGGAAGCCGAACTCAAGAGCCCACTTGATGGAAGTCATTTCTTAGGGCACGGGTGGGCCACCGATGTCATCCAGGTTTGGAGGAGGGGGCAGCTTTGGTCTGGGAGAAATCCTCGTCCTTCTGGAATTTTTCTAGGCAAAGGCCCAGGACAGGCCACAGGCGAGTTAGGCAAGTTGGCTGGGAAATGTGTCCCTTTCCACTTTTAGCTAAAGTCTGAGCCCACAATGCTGATGTCATTTTGTCAGGCACCATTTGGGCCTCCAATGGCAGCCAGGTCTGCAGGAGGGGGCAGCTTTGGTCTGGGAGAAATCCTCGACCTACTGGAATTTTTCTAGGCAAAGGCCCAGGACGGGCCACAGGCAAGTTAGGCAAGTTCGCTGGGAATGGTGGCACTTTTCCCCTTTAAGCTAAACTCTGAGCCCACAATCCTGATGTCATTTTGTCAGGCACCGTTTGGCCCTCCAATGGCAGCCAGGGCTGCAGGAGGGGGCAGCTTTAGTCTGGGAGAAATCCTCGTCCTTCTGGAATTTTTCCAGGCAAAGGCCCTGGACAGGCCACAGGCAAGTTAGGCAAGTTGGCTGGGAAAGGTCGCAATTTTCCCCGGGAAGCCAAACTAGGAGCCCGCAATGCATACGACATTTTGTAGGGCACATTTGGGCCTGCGATGTCAGCCAGGTTTGGAGGAGGGGTTAGCATTAGTCTAGGAGAAGTCCTTGTCCTTCTAGAATTTTTCTAGGCAAAGGCAAAGAACGGGCCACAGGCAAGTTAGGCAAGTCGGCTGGGAAAAGTGTTACTTTTCCCCTTTAAGCTAAAGTAGGAGCCCACAATGCCGGTGTCATTTGGTACGGCACTTCTGGCCCTCCAATGGCAGCCAGATCTGCAGGAGGTGGCAGCTTTGGTCTGGGAGAAATCCTCATCCTTCTGGAATTTTTCTAGGCAAAGGCCCTGGACGGGCCACAGGCAAGTTCGTCAAGTTGGCTGGGAAAGGTGGCACTTTTCCCCCGGAAGCCAAACTCAAGAGCCCACAATGCATACGACACTTTGTAGGGCACGTTTGGGCCTTCGATGGCAGCAAGATCAGGAGGAGGAGGCAGCGTTCATCTCAGAGAAATCCTCGTCCTCCTGGAATATTTTTGGCTAAGGCCGAGGATGGGCCACAGGCATGTTAGGCCAGTTGTCGTGGTAATGTTCCACTTTTCCCCAGGAAGGCTAATTCTATGGGCTACGTGGCAGATGTCATTTTGTCAGGCAGTTTTGGCCCTCTGAAGGCAGCCAAGTTTGGAGGAGGGGGCGGCTTAGGTCTGGGAGAAATCCTCGTCCTTCTGGAATTTTTCTAGGCAAAGGCCCTGGACGGGCAACAGGCAAGTTAGGCAAATTGGCTGGGAAAGGTGGCACTTTTCACCAGGAACCCAAACTCAAGAGCCCACTTGGCAGAAGTCATTTTGTAAGGCGCATGTGGGCCACCGTTGTCAGACAGGTTTGGAGGAGGGGGCAGCTTTGGTCTGGGAGAAGTCCTCGTCCTTCTGGAATTTTTCTAGGCAAAGGCCCAGGGCGTGTCACAGGCAAGGTACGCAAGTTGGCAGGGAAACGTGTCACTTTTCCCCTTTAAGCTAAACTCAGCACCCACAATGCAGATGTCATTTGGTACGGCACGTTTGGCCCTCCAATGGCAGCCAGGTCTGCAGGAGGGGACAGCTTTGGTCTGGGAGAAATCCTCGTCCTTCTGGAATTTTTCTAGGCAAAGGCCCAAGACGGGCCACAGGCAAGTTCGGCAAGTTGGCTGGGAATGGTGGCACTTTTCCCCAGGAACCCAAATAAGAGCCCACAATGCATATGACACTTTGTAGGGCACATTTCGTCCTCCGATGGCAGCAAGATCAGGTGGAGGGGGCAGCGTTCATCTGGGAGAAATCCTCGTCCTCCTGGAAATTTTTTTGGCAAAGGCCCAGGATGGGCCACAGTCACGTTAGGCAAGTTGTCTTGGTAATGTTTCACTTTTCCCCAGGAAGCCAAACTCTAGGGGCCACTTGGCAGATGTCATTTTGTCGGGCACGTTTGGCCCTCTGAAGGCAGCCAAGTTTGGAGGACGGGGCGGCTTTGGACTGGGAGAAATCCTCGTCCTTCTGGAAGTTTTCTAGGCAAAGGCCCAGGACGGGCTACAGGCAAGTTAGGCAAGTTGGCTGGGAATGGTGGCACTTTTCCCCAGGAACCCAAATAAGAGCCCACAATGCATACGACACTTTGTAGGGCACGTTTGGGCCTCCGATGGCAGCAAGATCTGGAGGAGGGGGCAGCGTTCATCTGGGAGAAATCCTTGTCTTCCTGGAATTTTTTTTGGCACAGGCCCAGGATGGGCCACAGGCACGTTGGCAAGTTGTCTTGGTAATGTTTCACTTTTCCCCAGGAAGCCAAACTCTAGGGGCCACTTGGCAGATGTCATTTTGTCGGGCACGTTGGGCTCTCTGATGGCAGCCAGGTTTGGAGGAGGGGGAAGCCTTGGTCTGGGAGAAATCCTCGTCCTTCTTGAATTTTTATAGGAAAAGGCCCAGGACGGGCCACAGGCAAGTTAGGCAAGTTGGCAGGGAAAGGTGGCACTTTTCCCCATTAATCCCTACTCTGAACCCACAATGCAGATGTCATTTTGTCAGGCACGTTTGGGCCTCCAATGGCATCCAGGTATGGAGGGGTGGGCATTTTTGTTCTGGGAGAAATCCTCGTCCTTCTGGAATTTTTCTAGGCAAAGGCCCAGGATGAGCCACAGGCAAGTTAGGCAAGTTGGCTGGGAAAGGTGGCACTTTTCCCCAGGAACCCAAACTCAACAGCCCACTTGGTAGAAGTCATTTTGTAGAGCACGTGTGGGCCACCGATGTCAGCCTGGTTTGGAGGAGGGGGTAGCTTTGGTCTGGGAGAAATCCACGTCCTTCTGGAATTTTTCTAGGCAACGGCCCAGGCCGAGGAATAAGCAAGTTAGGCAAGTTGGCTGGGAATAATGGCACTTTACCCCACGAAGCCAAATTCAAGAGCCCACTTGGAAGAAGTCATTTTGTAGGGCACGTTTGGGCCTGTGATGGCAGCCAGGTTTGGAGGAGGGGCAGCTTTGGTTTGGGAGAAATCCTCGTCCTTCTGGAATTTTTCGAGGCAAATGCCCAGGCCGGGCCACAGGCAAGTTAGGCAAGTTGACTGGGAAAGGTGTCACTTTTCCCCAGGTAGCCAAACTCAAGAGCCCACTTGGCAGATGTCATTTTGTCGGGCACGTTTGGGCCTGCGATGGCAGCCAGGTTGGGAGGAGGTGGCAGCTTTGGTCTGGGAGAATTCCTCGTCCTTCTGGAATTTTTCTAGGCAAAGGCCCAGGACGTGCTCCAGACAAGTTAGGCAAGTCGGCTGGGAAAGGTGGCACTTTTCCCCAGGATGCCAAACTAGGAGCCCGCAATGCATACGCCATTTTGTCGTGCACGCTTGGCCCTCCGATGGCAGCCAGGTTTGGAGGAGGGTGCAGCATTGTTCTGGGAGAAGTCCTCGTCCTTCTGTAATTTTTCTAGGCAAAGGCCCAGACAGTGTTTTCCACATCAGGGTGGGAGTGGCTTTGCAGGCAGGAATACTAGCTGCCTTTGAGCTGTCCCCCCTTACCACTCGCCACTCACTTCTGGCTGTACGCTGAACAGAGCTGCCTGTTGTTCTGGGGCTTCGCTGGCTGTCTTTCGTGCCCAGCCGCGCTTTCCTTCAGGCGGAGGCGAAGCGCCGTCTACTTCTCGCACAGAGCATGCTGCTCGTGGCTTTCACTTCTGCCGCCACACGCTCGCCACGCGCACTTTTCTTGTCAACGCAGCGTACCCTTGCTTTCTACCATTCTTGTTTCCCGAATGGAGACGGAAAGCTTCTCGGCTACAACTCGCGGAGAACGATTGCGGCTACACATTAAGCTCGCCCGCAGCGTCCTGCTGAAAGTTGTCTTCTCGCACCACGTTCACGGGGCAGCCGTCTTTCTTCTGACACCCGCAAAGTGGCCCCTTATCGCCGCGCTCGTCGCACTCCCCTTTTCAGCTGGGCGTCCCACGGCGCGCATTACAGACTGGCAAACGACTAGTGGCCCGGAGGGAGGGCTCGCAGAGAAAACTGTTCCATCATCGAAACTTGTCCTGCAGTGTTCCCTCCTCTTTTCCCTCATTCTGTTGCTCTGCTGAATGCCTTGGCCATGGAAAGGAGTATCGCAGCAAGTGGTCCTCGCCGGCCACTTCTCACTGAGCGAGAGGTACGTGGACCCTTTGAACGCTGCCAAGCGAGAAGCACAGCGGTGTCCCTGCAAGCGAGGAGAAAGCATGCTCGAACCACAGCAATTGTGTTTAGTGCTCTCCGTGCAGAGAGGCAGCAAAGCTGTACGACGTGCCCGAGCTTCACTACCTGGGCTTTACTCTACAAATATTGCAGATGATAAAGGATTCCTCCCAGACCAAATCAGACATGTCCTTCAAAACTCACTGCTATCAGAGGACAAAAGTAACCTCTAAAATAACATCTGGAAAGTGGGACCTTGAATTCGGCTTCCTGTGAAAAATTGCCACGTTTCGGAGCCAACTTGATTAAATTGCCTGCGGCCCGTCCTGGGCTTTTGCCTACAAAACTTCCAGACGGTTGAGGATTTCTCCCAGACCAAAGCTGCCCCATCTTTCAAGATTGACTGCTATCGGAGGGCCAGATGTACTCTCCAAAATGACATCTGGAAAACGGGACTCTTGAACTTAGCTTCCTGTGCAAAAGTGCCTCCTTTCGGAGCCAACTTGACTAACTTGCCAGCAGCCCATCCTCAGCTTATGCCTACAAAATTTCCAGTTGGTCAAGCATTTTTCCCAGACGAAATCAGCCCCCTCCTTCAAAACTCACTGGTATCAGAGGGCCAAAAGTACCCTCTAAAATGACATCTGGAAAGTGGGCCCTTGAATTCATCTTCCTGTGCCAATATGCAAGCCTTTGGAGCCAACTTGACTAACTCGCGGGCGGCCCATCGTGGGCTTTTGCCTACAAGACTTCCAGATGGTTGAGGATTCCTCCCAGACCAAAGCTGCCTCCTCCTCCATACCTGGCTGCCATCGGATGGCCAGCCGTGCCCTCCGAAAAGACATCTGGAAAGGGGACTCTTGAACTTAGCTTCCAGTGCAAAAGTGCCTCAATTCGGAGCCTACTTGACAAACTTGCCTGTGGCCCATCCTGGGCTTTTGCTTACAAAACGTCCAGTTGGTCAAGGATTTCTCCCAGACCAAATCCGACCCCTCCTTCAAACCTAACTGCTATCGGAGGGCCAAAAGTACCCTCTTAATTGACATGTGGAAAGTGGGCTCTTGAATTCGTCTTCCTGTGCAAAAGTGCCATGTTTCAGAGACAACTTGACTAACTTGCCTGCTGCCCATCCTGGGCTTTTGCCTACAAGACTTCCAGATGGTTGAGGATTCCTCCCAGACCAAATACGCCCCCTCCTCCAAACCTGGCTGCCATTGGAGGGCCAAAAGTGCCCTCTGAAATGACATCTGGAAAGGGGACTCTTGAACTTAGCTTCCTGTGCAAAAGTGCCTCCTTTCGGAGCCAACTTGGCTAACTTGCCAGCAGCCCATCCTGGGCTTTTGACTACGAAACTCCCAGATGGTTGAGGATTTCTCCCAGACCAAAGCTGGCCCATCCCCCAAACCTGGTTGCCATCGGAGGGCCAAAAGTGCCCTCCAAAATGACATCTGGAAAGTGGGCCCTTGAATTTGGCTTCCTGTGCAAAAGTGTCTCCTTTCAGAGCCAACTTAACTAAAGTGCCAGCAGCCCATCCTGAGCTTTTGCCTACAAAACTTCCAGTTGGTCAAGGATTTATCCCACACGAAATCAGCCCCCTCCTTCATAACTCACTGGTATCGGAGGGCCAAAAGTACCCTCTAAAATGACATCTGGAAAGTGGGCCCTTGAACTTAGCTTCCTGTGCCAATATGCAAGCCTTTGGAGCCAACTTGACTAACTTGCCTTCTGCCCTTTCTGGGCTTTTACCTACAAGACTTCCAGATGGTTGAGGATTTCTCCCAGACCAAAGCTGCCCCCTCCTCCAAACCTGGCTGTCATCGGAGGGCCAGACGTGCGCTCCGAAATGACATCTGGAAAGGGGAATCTTGAAATTAGCTTCCAGTGCAAAAGTGCTTCAATTCGGAGCCAACTTGCCTAACTTGCCTGCTGCCCTTTCTGGGCTTTTGCCTACAATTTTTCCAGATTGTTGAGGATTATCTCCCAGACAAAAGCTGCCCCCTCCTCCAAACCTGGCTGCTATTGGTGGGCCAAACGTACCCTCCAAAATGACATCTGGAAAGTGGGCCCTCGAAATTATCTTCCTGAGCCAATATGCAAGCCTTTGGAGCCAACTTGACTAACTTGCCTGCGGCCCATCCTGGGCTTTGGCCTACAAGACTTCCAGATGGTTGAGGATTCCTCCCAGACCAAAGCTGCCTCCTCCTCCATACCTGGCTGCCATCGGAGGGCCAGACGTGCCCTCCGAAATGACATCTGGAAAGGGGACCCTTGAATTTGGCTTCCTGTTCAAAAGTGAGCCAATTCAGAGCCAACTTGACTAACTTGGCTGCTGACCATCCTTGGCTTTTGCCTACAATTATTCCAGATGGTTGAGGATTTCTCCCAGACAAAAGCTGCCTCATCCTCCAAACCTGGCTGTCATCGGAGGTCCAGACGTGCCCTCCAAAATGACATCTGGAAAGGGGACTGTTGAAATTACCTTCTTGTGCAAAAGTGCCACATTTCGGAGCCAACTTGACTAACTTGACAGCAGCCGATCCTGGGCTTTTGTCTACAAAATTCCAGATGGTTGAGGATTTATCCCAGACGAAATCTAAAGCCTCCTTCAAAACTCACTGCTATCGGAAGGCCAAAAGTACCCTCTAAAATGAAATCTGGAATGTGGGCCCTTCAATTCGTCTTCCTCTGCAAAAATGCCAAGTTTCGGAGCCAACTTGACTAACTTGCCTGCTGCCCATCCTGGGCTTTTGCCTACAAAACTTCCAGATGGTTGAGGATTGCTCCCAGACCAAAGCTGGCCCCTCCTCCAAACCTGGCTGCCATCGGAGGGCCAGACGTGCCCTCCAAAATGACATCTGGAAAGGGGACTCTTGAACTTAGCTTCCTGTGCAAAAGTGCCTCCTTTCGGAGCCAACTTGGCTAACTTGCCACCAGCCCATCCTGGCCTTTTGCCTACGAAACTTCCAGATGGTTGAGGATTTCTCCCAGAGCAAAGCTACCCCATCCCCCAAACCTGGTTGCCATCGGAGGGCCAAAAGTGCCCTCCAAAATGACATCTGGAAAGTGGGCCCTTGAATTTATCTTCCTGTTCAAATATGCATGCTTTGGAGCCAACTTGACTAACTTGCCTGCGGCCCGTCCTGGGCTTTTGCCTACAAGACTTCCAGATGGTTGAGGATTCCTCCCAGACGAAAGCTGCCCCCTCCTCCAAACCTGGCTGCCATCGGAGGGCCAGACGTGCCCTCCAAAATGACATCTGGAAAGGGGACTCTTGAACTTAGATTCCTGTGCAAAAGTGCCTCCTTTCGGAGCCAACTTGACTAACTTGCCTGCTGCCCATCCTGGGCTTTTGCCTACGAAACTTCCAGATGGTTGAAGATTTCTCCCAGACCAAAGCTACCCCATCCCCTAAACCTGGTTGCCATCGGCGGGCCAAAAGTGCCCTCCAAAATGGCATCTGGGAAGTGGGCCCTTGAATTTGGCTTCCTGTGCCAATATGCAAGCCTTTGGAGCCAACTTGACTAACTTGCCTGCGGCCCGTCCTGGGCTTTTGCCTATGCAACTTCCAGATGGTTGAGGATTCCTCCCAGACCAAAGCTGCCCCCTCCTCCAATCATGGCTGCCATCGGAGGGCCAGACATGCACTCCAAAATGACATCTGGAAAGGGGACTCTTGAACTTAGCTTCCAGTGCAAAAAGTGCCTCATTTCAGAGCTAACTTGGCTAACATCCTAGCAACCCATCCTGGGCTTTTGCCTGCAAAACATCCAGATGGTCAAGGATTTATCCCAGATGAAATCCAACCCCTCCTTCAAAACTCACTGCTATCGGAGGGCCAAAAGTACCCTCTTAATTGACATGTGGAAAGTGGGCTCTTGAATTCGTCTTCCTGTGCAAAAGTGCCATGTTTCAGAGACAACTTGACTAACTTGCCTGTTGCCCATCCTGGGCTTTTGCCTACAAGACTTCCAGATGTTTGAGGATTCCTCCCAGACCAAAGCTGCCTCCTCCTCCATACCTGGCTGCCATCAGAGGGCCAGACGTGCCCTCCGAAATGACATCTGGAAAGGGGACTCTTGAACTTAGCTTCCAGTGCAAATGTGCCTCGATTCGGAGCCAACTTGACTAACTTACCTGCTGCCCTTTCTGGGCTTTTGCCTATAATTATTCCAGATGGTTGAGGATTTCTCCCAGTCCAGATCCGCCCTCTCCTTCAAAACTCACTGCTATACATCGGAGGGCCAAAAGTGCCCTCCAAAATGACATCTGGAAAGTGGGCCCTTGAATTTGTCTTCCTGTGCAAAAGTGCCTACTTTCTGAGCCAACTGGCCTAACATGCCAGCAGCCCATCCGGAGCTTTTGCCTACAAAATTTCCAGATGGTCATGGATTTATCCAACACGAAATCGGCCCCCTCCTTCAAAACTTACTGGTATAGGAGGGCCAAAAGTACCCTCCAAAATGACATGTGGAAAGTGGGGCCTTGAATTTGTCTTCCTGTGCAAAACTGCCTCCTTTTGGAGACAACTTGGCTAACTTGCCAGCAGCCCATCCTGAGCTTTTGCCTACAAAACTTCCCGATGGTCATGGATTTCTCCCACACGAAATCGGCCCCCTCCCTCAAACCTCACTGCTATCAGAGCGCCAAAAGTACCCACTAAAATAACATCTGGAAAGTGGGCCCTCGAAATTATCTTCCTGAGCCAATATGCAAGCCTTTGGAGCCAACATGACTAACTTGCCTGCGGCCCATCGTGGGCTTTTGCCTACAAGACTTCCAGATGCTTGAGGTTTCCTCCCAGACCAAAGCTGCCTCCTCCTCCATACCTGGCTGCCATCGGATGGCCAGCCGTGCCCTCCGAAAAGACATCTGGAAAGGGGACTCTTGAACTTAGCTTCCTGTGCAAAAGTGCCTCAATTCGGAGCCTACTTGACAAACTTGCCTGCGGCCCATCCTGGGCTTTTGCTTACAAAACGTCCAGTTGGTCAAGGATTTCTCCCAGACCAAATCCGCCCCCTCCTTCAAACCTAACTGCTATCGGAGGGCCAAAAGTACCCTCCAAAATGACATCTGGAAAGTGGGCCCTGGAGTTTAGCTTCCTGTGCAAAAGTGCCTCCTTTCGGAGCCAACTTGGCTAACTTGCCTGCTGCCCTTTCTGGGCTTTTGCCTACAAGACTTCCAGATGGTTGAGGATTTCTCCCAGACCAAATCCGACCCCTCCTTCAAACCTAACTGCTATCGGAGGGCCAAAAGTACCCTCTTAATTGACATGTGGAAAGTGGGCTCTTGAATTCGTCTTCCTGTGCAAAAGTGCCATGTTTCAGAGACAACTTGACTAACTTGCCTGCTGCCCATCCTGGGCTTTTGCCTACAAGACTTCCAGATGATTGAGGATTCCTCCCAGACCAAATACGCCCCCTCCTCCAAACCTGGCTGCCATCGGAGGGCCAGACGTGCCCTCTGAAATGACATCTGGAAAGGGGACTCTTGAACTTAGCTTCCTGTGCAAAAGTGCCTCCTTTCGGAGCCAACTTGGCTAACTTGCCAGCAGCCCATCCTGGGCTTTTGACTACGAAACTCCCAGATGGTTGAGGATTTCTCCCAGACCAAAGCTGGCCCATCCCCCAAACCTGGTTGCCATCGGAGGGCCAAAAGTGCCCTCCAAAATGACATCTGGAAAGTGGGCCCTAGAAGTTGGCTTCCTGTGCAAAAGTGTCTCCTTTCAGAGCCAACTTAACTAAAGTGCCAGCAGCCCATCCTGAGCTTTTGCCTATAAAACTTCCAGTTGGTCAAGGATTTATCCCACACGAAATCAACCCCCTCCTTCATAACTCACTGGTATCGGAGGGCCAAAAGTACCCTCTAAAATGACATCTGGAAAGTGGGCCCTTGAATTTATCTTCCTGTGCCAATATGCAAGCCTTTGGAGCCAACTTGACTAACTCGCGGGCGGCCCATCGTGGGCTTTTGCCTACAAGACTTCCAGATGGTTGAGGATTCCTCCCAGACCAAAGCTGCCTCCTCCTCCATACGTGGCAGCCATCGGAGGGCCAGACGTGCCCTCCGAAATGACATCTGGAAAGGGGACTCTTGAATTTAGCTTCCAGTGCAAAAGTGCCTCAATTCGGAGCCAACTTGACTAACTTGCCTTCTGCCCTTTCTGGGCTTTTACCTACAAGACTTCCAGATGGTTGAGGATTTCTCCCAGACCAAAGCTGCCCCCTCCTCCAAACCTGGCTGTCATCGGAGGGCCAGACATGCGCTCCGAAATGACATCTGGAAAGGGGTATCTTGAAATTAGCTTCCAGTGCAAAAGTGCTTCAATTCGGAGCCAACTTGCCTAACTTGCCTGCTGCCCTTTCTGGGCTTTTGCCTACAATTTTTCCAGATTGATGAGGATTATCTCCCAGACAAAAGCTGCCCCCTCCTCCAAACCTGGCTGCTATTGGTGGGCCAAACGTACCCTCCAAAATGACATCTGGAAAGTGGGCCCTTGAATTTATCTTCCTGTGCCAATATGCAAGCCTTTGGAGCCAACTTGACTAACTTGCCTGCGGCCCATCCTGGGCTTTGGCCTACAAGACTTCCAGATGGTTGAGGATTCCTCCCAGACCAAAGCTGCCTCCTCCTCCATACCTGGCTGCCATCGGAGGGCCAGACGTGCCCTCCGAAATGACATCTGGAAAGGGGACCCTTGAATTTGGCTTCCTGTTCAAAAGTGAGCCAATTCAGATCCAACTTGACTAACTTGGCTGCTGACCATCCTTGGCTTTTGCCTACAATTATTCCAGATGGTTGAGGATTTCTCCCAGACAAAAGCTGCCTCATCCTCCAAACCTGGCTGCCATTGGAGGGCCAGACGTGCCCACCAAAATGACATCTGGAAAGGGGACTCTTGAACTTAGCTTCCTGTGCAAAAGTGCCTCCTTTCGGAGCCAACTTGGCTAACTTGCCAGCAGCCCATCCTGGCCTTTTGCCTACGAAACTTTCAGATGGTTGAGGATTTCTCCCAGAGCAAAGCTACCCCATCCCCCAAACCTGGTTGCCATCGGAGGGCCAAAAGTGCCCTCCAAAATGACATCTGGAAAGGGGACCCTTGAATTTGGCTTCCTGTTCAAAAGTGAGCCAATTCAGAGCCAACTTGACTAACTTGGCTGCAGACCATCCTTGCCTTTTGCCTACAATTATTCCAGATGGTTGAGGATTTCTCCCAGACAAAAGCTGCCTCATCCTCCAAACCTGGCTGTCATCGGAGGTCCAGACGTGCCCTCCAAAATGACATCTGGAAAGGGGACTGTTGAAATTACCTTCTTGTGCAAAAGTGCCACATTTCGGAGCCAACTTGACTAACTTGACAGCAGCCGATCCTGGGCTTTTGTCTACAAAATTCCAGATGGTTGAGGATTTATCCCAGACGAAATCTAAAGCCTCCTTCAAAACTCACTGCTATCGGAAGGCCAAAAGTACCCTCTAAAATGAAATCTGGAATGTGGGCCCTTCAATTCGTCTTCCTCTGCAAAAATGCCAAGTTTCGGAGCCAACTTGACTAACTTGCCTGCTGCCCATCCTGGGCTTTTGCCTACAAAACTTCCAGATGGTTGAGGATTGCTCCCAGACCAAAGCTGCCCCCTCCTCCAAACCTGGCTGCCATTGGAGGGCCAGACGTGCCCACCAAAATGACATCTGGAAAGGGGACTCTTGAACTTAGCTTCCTGTGCAAAAGTGCCTCCTTTCGGAGCCAACTTGGCTAACTTGCCAGCAGCCCATCCTGGCCTTTTGCCTACGAAACTTCCAGATGGTTGAGGATTTCTCCCAGAGCAAAGCTACCCCATCCCCCAAACCTGGTTGCCATCGGAGGGCCAAAAGTGCCCTCCAAAATGACATCTGGAAAGTGGGCCCTTGAATTTATCTTCCTGTTCAAATATGCATGCTTTGGAGCCAACTTGACTAACTTGCCTGCGGCCCGTCCTGGGCTTTTGCCTACAAGACTTCCAGATGGTTGAGGATTCCTCCCAGACCAAAGCTGCCTCCTCCTCCAAACCTGGCTGCCATCGGAGGGCCAGACGTGCCCTCCAAAATGACATCTGGAAAGGGGACTCTTGAACTTAGCTTCCTGTGCAAAAGTGCCTCCTTTCAGAGCCAACTTGACTAACTTGCCTGCTGCCCATCCTGGGCTTTTGCCTACGAAACTTCCAGATGGTTGAAGATTTCTCCCAGACCAAAGCTACCCCATCCCCCAAACCTGGTTGCCATCGGCGGGCCAGACGTGCCCTCCAAAATGACATCTGGAAAGTGGGCCCTTGAATTTATCTTCCTGTGCCAATATGCAAGCATTTTGGAGTCAACTTGACTAACTTGCCTGCAGCCCATCCTGGGCTTTTGCCTACAAGACTTCCAGATGTTTGAGGATTCCTCCCAGACCAAAGCTGCCTCCTCCTCCATACCTGGCTGCCATCAGAGGGCCAGACGTGCCCTCCGAAATGACATCTGGAAAGGGGACTCTTGAACTTAGCTTCCAGTGCAAATGTGCCTCGATTCGGAGCCAACTTGTCTAACTTACCTGCTGCCCTTTCTGGGCTTTTGCCTATAATTATTCCAGATGGTTGAGGATTTCTCCCAGTCCAAATCCGCCCTCTCCTTCAAAACTCACTGCTATACATCGGAGGGCCAAAAGTGCCCTCCAAAATGACATCTGGAAAGTGGGCCCTTGAATTTGTCTTCCTGTGCAAAAGTGCCTACTTTCTGAGCCAACTGGCCTAACATGCCAGCAGCCCATCCGGAGCTTTTGCCTACAAAATTTCCAGATGGTCATGGATTTATCCCACACGAAATCGGCCCCCTCCTACAAAACTTACTGGTATAGGAGGGCCAAAAGTACCCTCCAAAATGACATCTGGAAAGTGGGGCCTTGAATTTGTCTTCCTGTGCAAAACTGCCTCCTTTTGGAGACAACTTGGCTAACTTGCCAGCAGCCCATCCTGAGCTTTTGCCTACAAAACTTCCCGATGGTCATGGATTTCTCCCACACGAAATCGGCCCCCTCCCTCAAACCTCACTGCTATCAGAGCGCCAAAAGTACCCACTAAAATAACATCTGGAAAGTGGGCCCTCGAAATTATCTTCCTGAGCCAATATGCAAGCCTTTGGAGCCAACATGACTAACTTGCCTGCAGCCCATCCTGGGCTTTTGCCTACAACACTTCCAGATGCTTGAGGTTTCCTCCCAGACCAAAGCTGCCTCCTCCTCCATACCTGGCTGCCATCGGATGGCCAGCCGTGCCCTCCGAAAAGACATCTGGAAAGGGGACTCTTGAACTTAGCTTCCAGTGCAAAAGTGCCTCAATTCGGAGCCTACTTGACAAACTTGCCTGCGGCCCATCCTGGGCTTTTGCTTACAAAACGTCCAGTTGGTCAAGGATTTCTCTCAGACCAAATCCGCCCCCTCCTTCAAACCTAACTGCTATCGGAGGGCCAAAAGTACCCTCCAAAATGACATCTGGAAAGTGGGCCCTGGAGTTTGGCTTCCTGTGCAAAAGTGCCTCCTTTCGGAGCCAACTTGGCTAACGTGCCAGCATCCCATCCTGACCTCTTGCTTACAAAACGTCCAGTTGGTCAAGGATGTCTCCCAGACCAAATCCGCCCCCTCCTTCAAACCTAACTGCTATCGGAGGGCCAAAAGTACCCTCTTAATTGACATGTGGAAAGTGGGCTC
The DNA here is from genome assembly GCF_963662255.1 of Cinclus cinclus. Classification (NCBI taxonomy): domain Eukaryota; kingdom Metazoa; phylum Chordata; class Aves; order Passeriformes; family Cinclidae; genus Cinclus; species Cinclus cinclus. Next base: position 24,163,974 of record NC_085047.1, on the reverse strand, counting down.
TTGAATTCGTCTTCCTGTGCAAAAGTGCCATGTTTCAGAGACAACTTGACTAACTTGCCTGCTGCCCATCCTGGGCTTTTGCCTACAAGACTTCCAGATGGTTGAGGATTCCTCCCAGACCAAATACGCCCCCTCCTCCAAACCTGGCTGCCATCGGAGGGCCAGACGTGCCCTCCAAAATGACATCTGGAAAGTGGGCCCTTGAATTTGTCTTGCTGTGCAAAAGTGCCTACTTTCTGAGCCAACTTGGCTAACTTGCCAGCAGCCCATCCTGGGCTTTTGACTACGAAACTCCCAGATGGTTGAGGATTTCTCCCAGACCAAAGCTGGCCCATCCCCCAAACCTCGTTGCCATCGGAGGGCCAAAAGTGCCCTCCAAAATGACATCTGGAAAGTGGGCCCTAGAAGTTGGCTTCCTGTGCAAAAGTGTCTCCTTTCAGAGCCAACTTAACTAAAGTGCCAGCAGCCCATCCTGAGCTTTTGCCTACAAAACTTCCAGTTGGTCAAGGATTTATCCCACACGAAATCAGCCCCCTCCTTCATAACTCACTGGTATCGGAGGGCCAAAAGTACCCTCTAAAATGACATCTGGAAAGTGGGCCCTTGAATTTATCTTCCTGTGCCAATATGCAAGCCTTTGGAGCCAACTTGACTAACTCGCGGGCGGCCCATCGTGGGCTTTTGCCTACAAGACTTCCAGATGGTTGAGGATTCCTCCCAGACCAAAGCTGCCTCCTCCTCCATACCTGGCAGCCATCAGAGGGCCAGACGTGCCCTCCAAAATGACATCTGGAAAGGGGACTCTTGAACTTAGCTTCCAGTGCAAAAGTGCCTCAATTCAGAGCCAACTTGACTAACTTGCCTTCTGCCCTTTCTGGGCTTTTACCTACAAGACTTCCAGATGGTTGAGGATTTCTCCCAGACCAAAGCTGCCCCCTCCTCCAAACCTGGCTGTCATCGGAGGGCCAGATGTGCGCTCCGAAATGACATCTGGAAAGGGGAATCTTGAAATTAGCTTCCAGTGCAAAAGTGCTTCAATTCGGAGCCAACTTGCCTAACTTGCCTGCTGCCCTTTCTGGCTTTTGCATACAATTTTTCCAGATTGTTGAGGATTATCTCCCAGACAAAAGCTGCCCCCTCCTCCAAACCTGGCTGCTATTGGTGGGCCAAACGTACCCTCCAAAATGACATCTGGAAAGTGGGCCCTTGAATTTATCTTCCTGTGCCAATATGCAAGCCTTTGGAGCCAACTTGACTAACTTGCCTGCGGCCCATCCTGGGCTTTGGCCTACAAGACTTCCAGATGGTTGAGGATTCCTCCCAGACCAAAGCTGCCTCCTCCTCCATACCTGGCTGCCATCGGAGGGCCAGACGTGCCCTCCGAAATGACATCTGGAAAGGGGACCCTTGAATTTGGCTTCCTGTTCAAAAGTGAGCCAATTCAGAGCCAACTTGACTAACTTGGCTGCTGACCATCCTTGGCTTTTGCCTACAATTATTCCAGATGGTTGAGGATTTCTCCCAGACAAAAGCTGCCTCATCCTCCAAACCTGGCTGTCATCGGAGGTCCAGACGTGCCCTCCAAAATGACATCTGGAAAGGGGACTGTTGAAATTACCTTCCTGTGCAAAAGTGCCTACTTTCTGAGCCAACTTGACTAACTTGACAGCAGCCGATCCTGGGCTTTTGTCTACAAAATTCCAGATGGTTGAGGATTTATCCCAGACGAAATCTAAAGCCTCCTTCAAAACTCACTGCTATCGGAAGGCCAAAAGTACCCTCTAAAATGAAATCTGGAAAGTGGGCCCTTCAATTCGTCTTCCTCTGCAAAAATACCAAGTTTTGGAGCCAACTTGACTAACTTGCCTGCTGCCCATCCTGGGCTTTTGCCTACAAAACTTCCAGATGGTTGAGGATTGCTCCCAGACCAAAGCTGCCCCCTCCTCCAAACCTGGCTGCCATCGGAGGGCCAGACGTGCCCTCCAAAATGACATCTGGAAAGGGGACTCTTGAACTTAGCTTCCTGTGCAAAAGTGCCTCCTTTCGGAGCCAACTTGGCTAACTTGCCAGCAGCCCATCCTGGCCTTTTGCCTACGAAACTTCCAGATGGTTGAGGATTTCTCCCAGAGCAAAGCTACCCCATCCCCCAAACCTGGTTGCCATCGGAGGGCCAAAAGTGCCCTCCAAAATGACATCTGGAAAGGGGACTCTTGAACTTAGCTTCCTGTGCAAAAGTGCCTCCTTTCGGAGCCAACTTGACTAACTTGCCTGCTGCCCATCCTGGGCTTTTGCCTACGAAACTTCCAGATGGTTGAGGATTTCTCCCAGAGCAAAGCTACCCCATCCCCCAAACCTGGTTGCCATCGGCGGGCCAAAAGTGCCCTCCAAAATGACATCTGGAAAGTGGGCCCTTGAATTTGGCTTCCTGTGCAAATATCCATGCTTTGGAGCCAACTTGACTAACTTGCCTGCGGCCCGTCCTGGGCTTTTGCCTATGCAACTTCCAGATGGTTGAGGATTCCTCCCAGACCAAAGCTGCCCCCTCCTCCAATCATGGCTGCCATCGGAGGGCCAGACATGCACTCCAAAATGACATCTGGAAAGGGGACTCTTGAACTTAGCTTCCAGTGCAAAAAGTGCCTCATTTCAGAGCTAACTTGGCTAACATCCTAGCAACCCATCCTGGGCTTTTGCCTGCAAAACATCCAGATGGTCAAGGATTTATCCCAGATGAAATCCAACCCCTCCTTCAAAACTCACTGCTATCGGAGGGCCAGACGTGCCCTCCAAAATGACATCTGGAAAGTGGGCCCTTGAATTTATCTTCCTGTGCCAATATGCAAGCATTTTGGAGTCAACTTGACTAACTTGCCTGCAGCCCATCCTGGGCTTTTGCCTACAAGACTTCCAGATGTTTGAGGATTCCTCCCAGACCAAAGCTGCCTCCTCCTCCATACCTGGCTGCCATCAGAGGGCCAGACGTGCCCTCCGAAATGACATCTGGAAAGGGGACTCTTGAACTTAGCTTCCAGTGCAAATGTGCCTCGATTCGGAGCCAACTTGACTAACTTACCTGCTGCCCTTTCTGGGCTTTTGCCTATAATTATTCCAGATGGTTGAGGATTTCTCCCAGTCCAAATCCGCCCTCTCCTTCAAAACTCACTGCTATACATCGGAGGGCCAAAAGTGCCCTCCAAAATGACATCTGGAAAGTGGGCCCTTGAATTTGTCTTCCTGTGCAAAAGTGCCTACTTTCTGAGCCAACTGGCCTAACATGCCAGCAGCCCATCCGGAGCTTTTGCCTACAAAATTTCCAGATGGTCATGGATTTATCCCACACGAAATCGGCCCCCTCCTACAAAACTTACTGGTATAGGAGGGCCAAAAGTACCCTCCAAAATGACATCTGGAAAGTGGGGCCTTGAATTTGTCTTCCTGTGCAAAACTGCCTCCTTTTGGAGACAACTTGGCTAACTTGCCAGCAGCCCATCCTGAGCTTTTGCCTACAAAACTTCCCGATGGTCATGGATTTCTCCCACACGAAATCGGCCCCCTCCCTCAAACCTCACTGCTATCAGAGCGCCAAAAGTACCCACTAAAATAACATCTGGAAAGTGGGCCCTCGAAATTATCTTCCTGAGCCAATATGCAAGCCTTTGGAGCCAACATGACTAACTTCCCTGCGGCCCATCCTGGGCTTTTGCCTACAACACTTCCAGATGCTTGAGGATTCCTCCCAGAACAAAGCTGCCTCCTCCTCCATACCTGGCTGCCATCGGAGGGCCAGACGTGCCCTCCAAAATGACATCTGGAAAGGGGACCCTTGAATTTAGCTTCCTGTGCAAAAGTGCCTCCTTTCGGAGCCAACTTGGCTAACTTGCCTGCTGCCCTTTCTGGGCTTTTGCCTACAAGACTTCCAGATGGTTGAGGATTTCTCCCAGAACAAAGCTGCCTCATCCTCCAAACCTGGCTCTCATCAAAGGGCCAGACGTGCCCTCCAAAATGACATCTGGAAAGGGGACTGTTGAAGTTACCTTCTTGTGCAAAAGTGCCACAATTTGGTGCCAACTTACCTAACTTGCCAGCAGCCCATCCTGGGCTTTTGACTACCAAACTTCCAGATGGTTGAGGATTTCTCCAAGACCAAAGCAGCCCCATGCCCCAAACCTGGTTGCCATCGGGGGGCCTAAAGTGCCCTCCAAAACGACATCTGGAAAGTGGGCCCTTGAATTTATCTTCCTGTGCCAATATGCAAGCCTTTGAAGCCAACTTGACTAACTTGCCTGCGGCCCGTCCTGGGCTTTTGCCTACAAGACTTCCAGATGGTTGAGGATTTCTCCCAGACCAAAGCTGCCCCCTCCTCCAAACCTGGCTGTCATCGGAGGGCCAGACATGCCCTCCAAATTGACATCTGGAAAGGGGACTGTTGAAATTACCTTCTTGTGCAAAAGTGCCACATGTTGTTGCCAACTTGACTAACTTGCCAGCAGCCTATCCTGGGCTTTTGACTACAAAACTTCCAGATGGTTGAGGATTCCTCCCAGACCAAATCAGCCCCCTCCTCCAAACCTGGCAGCCATTGGGGGGCCAGACGTGCCCTCCGAAATGACATCTGGAAAGGGGGCCCTTGAATTTGGCTTCCTGCGCAAAAGTGCCTCCTTTCGGAGCCAACTTGACTGACTTGCCAGCAGACAATCCTCGGCTTTTGCCTATGCAACTTCCAGATGGTTGAGGACCCCTCCCAGACGAAATCCGCGCCCTCCTTCAAAACTCACTGCTATCGGAGAGCCAGCAGTGCCCTCCAGAATGACATCTGGATTAGGGGCCCTTGAATTTGGCTTCCTGTGCAAAAGTGCCTCCTTTCGGAGCCAACTTGCCTAACCTGCCATCAGCCCATCCTGGGCTTTTGCCTACAACACATCCAGATGGTTGAGGATTTAGCCCAGACCAAATCCACCCCCTCCTTCAAAACTCACTGCTATCGGAGGGCCAGACATGCCCTCCAAAATGACATCTGGAAAGGGGGCCCTTGAATTTGGCTTCCTGTGCAAATGTGCATGCTTTGGAGCCAACTTGACTAACTTGCCTGCGGCCCATCCTGGGCTTTTGCCTTCTGCAACTTCCAGATGTTTGAGGATTCCTCCCAGACCAAAGCTGCCCCCTCCTCCAAACATGGCTGCCATCGGAGGGCCAGATGTGCACTCCAAAATGACATCTGGAAAGGGGACCCTTGAACTTAGCTTCCTGTGCAAAAGTGACTCCTTTCGGAGCCAACTTGGCTAACTTGCCAGCAGCCCATCCTGGCCTTTTGCCTACGAAACTTACAGATGGTTGAGGATTTCTCCCAGAGCAAAGCTACCCCATCCCCCAAACCTGGTTGCCATCAGAGGGCCAAAAGTGCCCTCCAAAATGACATCTGGAAAGTGGGCCCTTGAATTTATCTTCCTGTTCAAATATGCATGCTTTGGAGCCAACTTGACTAACTTGCCTGCGGCCCGTCCTGGGCTTTTGCCTATGCAACTTCCAGATGGTTGAGGATTGCTCCCAGACCAAAGCTGCCCCCTCCTCCAAACCTGGCTGCCATCGGAGGGCCAGACGTGCCCTCCAAAATGACATCTGGAAAGGGGACTCTTGAACTTAGCTTCCTGTGCAAAAGTGCCTCCTTTCGGAGCCAACTTGACTAACTTGCCTGCTGCCCATCCTGGGCTTTTGCCTACGAAACTTCCAGATGGTTGAGGATTTCTCCCAGAGCAAAGCTACCCCATCCCCCAAACCTGGTTGCCATCGGCGGGCCAAAAGTGCCCTCCAAAATGACATCTGGAAAGTGGGCCCTTGAATTTGGCTTCCTGTGCAAATATCCATGCTTTGGAGCCAACTTGACTAACTTGCCTGCGGCCCGTCCTGGGCTTTTGCCTATGCAACTTCCAGATGGTTGAGGATTCCTCCCAGACCAAAGCTGCCCCCTCCTCCAATCATGGCTGCCATCGGAGGGCCAGACATGCACTCCAAAATGACATCTGGAAAGGGGACTCTTGAACTTAGCTTCCAGTGCAAAAAGTGCCTCATTTCAGAGCTAACTTGGCTAACATCCTAGCAACCCATCCTGGGCTTTTGCCTGCAAAACATCCAGATGGTCAAGGATTTATCCCAGATGAAATCCAACCCCTCCTTCAAAACTCACTGCTATCGGAGGGCCAGACGTGCCCTCCAAAATGACATCTGGAAAGTGGGCCCTTGAATTTATCTTCCTGTGCCAATATGCAAGCATTTTGGAGTCAACTTGACTAACTTGCCTGCAGCCCATCCTGGGCTTTTGCCTACAAGACTTCCAGATGGTTGAGGATTCCTCCCAGACCAAAGCTGCCTCCTCCTCCATACCTGGCTGCCATCAGAGGGCCAGACGTGCCCTCCGAAATGACATCTGGAAAGGGGACTCTTGAACTTAGCTTCCAGTGCAAATGTGCCTCGATTCGGAGCCAACTTGACTAACTTACCTGCTGCCCTTTCTGGGCTTTTGCCTATAATTATTCCAGATGGTTGAGGATTTCTCCCAGTCCAAATCCGCCCTCTCCTTCAAAACCCACTGCTATACATCGGAGGGCCAAAAGTGCCCTCCAAAATGACATCTGGAAAGTAGGCCCTTGAATTTGTCTTCCTGTGCAAAAGTGCCTACTTTCTGAGCCAACTGGCCTAACATGCCAGCAGCCCATCCGGAGCTTTTGCCTACAAAATTTCCAGATGGTCATGGATTTATCCCACACGAAATCGGCCCCCTCCTACAAAACTTACTGGTATAGGAGGGCCAAAAGTACCCTCCAAAATGACATCTGGAAAGTGGGGCCTTGAATTTGTCTTCCTGTGCAAAACTGCCTCCTTTTGGAGACAACTTGGCTAACTTGCCAGCAGCCCATCCTGAGCTTTTGCCTACAAAACTTCCCGATGGTCATGGATTTCTCCCACACGAAATCAGCCCCCTCCCTCAAAACTCACTGCTATCAGAGCGCCAAAAGTACCCTCCAAAATGACATCTGGAAAGTGGGCCCTCGAAATTATCTTCCTGAGCCAATATGCAAGCCTTTGGAGCCAACATGACTAACTTGCCTGCAGCCCATCCTGGGCTTTTGCTTACAACACTTCCAGATGCTTGAGGTTTCCTCCCAGACCAAAGCTGCCTCCTCCTCCATACCTGGCTGCCATCGGATGGCCAGCCGTGCCCTCCGAAAAGACATCTGGAAAGGGGACTCTTGAACTTAGCTTCCAGTGCAAAAGTGCCTCAATTCGGAGCCTACTTGACAAACTTGCCTGCGGCCCATCCTGGGCTTTTGCTTACAAAACGTCCAGTTGGTCAAGGATTTCTCTCAGACCAAATCCGCCCCCTCCTTCAAACCTAACTGCTATCGGAGGGCCAAAAGTACCCTCCAAAATGACATCTGGAAAGTGGGCCCTGGAGTTTGGCTTCCTGTGCAAAAGTGCCTCCTTTCGGAGCCAACTTGGCTAACGTGCCAGAATCCCATCCTGACCTCTTGCTTACAAAACGTCCAGTTGGTCAAGGATTTCTCCCAGACCAAATCCGACCCCTCCTTCAAACCTAACTGCTATCGGAGGGCCAAAAGTACCCTCTTAATTGACATGTGGAAAGTGGGCTCTTGAATTCGTCTTCCTGTGCAAAAGTGCCATGTTTCAGAGACAACTTGACTAACTTGCCTGTTGCCCATCCTGGGCTTTTGCCTACAAGACTTCCAGATGTTTGAGGATTCCTCCCAGACCAAAGCTGCCTCCTCCTCCATACCTGGCTGCCATCAGAGGGCCAGACGTGCCCTCCGAAATGACATCTGGAAAGGGGACTCTTGAACTTAGCTTCCAGTGCAAATGTGCCTCGATTCGGAGCCAACTTGTCTAACTTACCTGCTGCCCTTTCTGGGCTTTTGCCTATAATTATTCCAGATGGTTGAGGATTTCTCCCAGTCCAAATCCGCCCTCTCCTTCAAAACCCACTGCTATACATCGGAGGGCCAAAAGTGCCCTCCAAAATGACATCTGGAAAGTAGGCCCTTGAATTTGTCTTCCTGTGCAAAAGTGCCTACTTTCTGAGCCAACTGGCCTAACATGCCAGCAGCCCATCCGGAGCTTTTGCCTACAAAATTTCCAGATGGTCATGGATTTATCCCACACAAAATCGGCCCCCTCCTACAAAACTTACTGGTATAGGAGGGCCAAAAGTACCCTCCAAAATGACATCTGGAAAGTGGGGCCTTGAATTTGTCTTCCTGTGCAAAACTGCCTCCTTTTGGAGACAACTTGGCTAACTTGCCAGCAGCCCATCCTGAGCTTTTGCCTACAAAACTTCCCGATGGTCATGGATTTCTCCCACACGAAATCAGCCCCCTCCCTCAAAACTCACTGCTATCAGAGCGCCAAAAGTACCCTCCAAAATGACATCTGGAAAGTGGGCCCTCGAAATTATCTTCCTGAGCCAATATGCAAGCCTTTGGAGCCAACATGACTAACTTGCCTGCAGCCCATCCTGGGCTTTTGCTTACAACACTTCCAGATGCTTGAGGTTTCCTCCCAGACCAAAGCTGCCTCCTCCTCCATACCTGGCTGCCATCGGATGGCCAGCCGTGCCCTCCGAAAAGACATCTGGAAAGGGGACTCTTGAACTTAGCTTCCAGTGCAAAAGTGCCTCAATTCGGAGCCTACTTGACAAACTTGCCTGCGGCCCATCCTGGGCTTTTGCTTACAAAACGTCCAGTTGGTCAAGGATTTCTCCCAGACCAAATCCGCCCCCTCCTTCAAACCTAACTGCTATCGGAGGGCCAAAAGTACCCTCTTAATTGACATGTGGAAAGTGGGCTCTTGAATTCGTCTTCCTGTGCAAAAGTGCCATGTTTCAGAGACAACTTGACTAACTTGCCAGCAGCCCATCCTGGGCTTTTGACTACCAAACTTCCAGATGGTTGAGGATTCCTCCCAGAACAAATACGCCCCCTCCTCCAAACCTGGCTGCCATCGGAGGGCCAGACGTGCGCTCCGAAATGACATCTGGAAAGGGGAATCTTGAAATTAGCTTCCAGTGCAAAAGTGCTTCAATTCGGAGCCAACTTGCCTAACTTGCCTGCTGCCCTTTCTGGGCTTTTGCCTACAATTTTTCCAGATTGTTGAGGATTATCTCCCAGACAAAAGCTGCCCCCTCCTCCAAACCTGGCTGCTATTGGTGGGCCAAACGTACCCTCCAAAATGACATCTGGAAAGTGGGCCCTCGAAATTATCTTCCTGTGCCAATATGCAAGCCTTTGGAGCCAACTTGACTAACTTGCCAGCGGCCCATCCTGGGCTTTGGCCTACAAGACTTCCAGATGGTTGAGGATTCCACCCAGACCAAAGCTGCCTCCTCCTCCATACCTGGCTGCCATCGGAGGGCCAGACGTGCCCTCCGAAATGACATCTGGAAAGGGGACCCTTGAATTTGGCTTCCTGTTCAAAAGTGAGCCAATTCAGAGCCAACTTGACTAACTTGGCTGCTGACCATCCTTGGCTTTTGCCTACAATTATTCCAGATGGTTGAGGATTTCTCCCAGACAAAAGCTGCCTCATCCTCCAAACCTGGCTGTCATCGGAGGTCCAGACGTGCCCTCCAAAATGACATCTGGAAAGGGGACTGTTGAAATTACCTTCCTGTGCAAAAGTGCCTACTTTCTGAGCCAACTTGACTAACTTGACAGCAGCCGATCCTGGGCTTTTGTCTACAAAATTCCAGATGGTTGAGGATTTATCCCAGACGAAATCTAAAGCCTCCTTCAAAACTCACTGCTATCGGAAGGCCAAAAGTACCCTCTAAAATGAAATCTGGAAAGTGGGCCCTTCAATTCGTCTTCCTCTGCAAAAATGCCAAGTTTCGGAGCCAACTTGACTAACTTGCCTGCTGCCCATCCTGGGCTTTTGCCTACAAAACTTCCACATGGTTGAGGATTGCTCCCAGACCAAAGCTGGCCCCTCCTCCAAACCTGGCTGCCATCGGAGGGCCAGACGTGCCCTCCAAAATGACATCTGGAAAGGGGACTCTTGAACTTAGCTTCCTGTGCAAAAGTGCCTCCTTTCGGAGCCAACTTGGCTAACTTGCCAGCAGCCCATCCTGGCCTTTTGCCTACGAAACTTCCAGATGGTTGAGGATTTCTCCCAGAGCAAAGCTACCCCATCCCCCAAACCTGGTTGCCATCGGAGGGCCAAAAGTGCCCTCCAAAATGACATCTGGAAAGTGGGCCCTTGAATTTATCTTCCTGTTCAAATATGCATGCTTTGGAGCCAACTTGACTAACTTGCCTGCGGCCCGTCCTGGGCTTTTGCCTATGCAACTTCCAGATGGTTGAGGATTGCTCCCAGACCAAAGCTGCCTCGTCCTCCAAACCTGGCTGTCATCGGAGGGCCAGACGTGCCCTCCAAAATGACATCTGGAAAGGGGACTCTTGAACTTAGCTTCCAGTGCAAAAAGTGCCTCATTTCAGAGCTAACTTGGCTAACATCCTAGCAACCCATCCTGTGCTTTTGCCTGCAAAACATCCAGATGGTCAAGGATTTATCCCAGATGAAATCCAACCCCTCCTTCAAAACTCACTGCTATCGGAGGGCCAGACGTGCCCTCCAAAATGACATCTGGAAAGTGGGCCCTTGAATTTATCTTCCTGAGCCAATATGCAAGCCTTTGGAGCCAACTTGACTAACTTGCCAGCAGCCTATCCTGGGCTTTTGACTACAAAACTTCCAGATGGTTGAGGATTCCTCCCAGACCAAATCAGCCCCCTCCTCCAAACCTGGCAGCCATTGGGGGGCCAGACGTGCCCTCCGAAATGACATCTGGAAAGGGGGCCCTTGAATTTGGCTTCCTGCGCAAAAGTGCCTCCTTTCGGAGCCAACTTGACTGACTTGCCAGCAGACAATCCTCGGCTTTTGCCTATGCAACTTCCAGATGGTTGAGGACCCCTCCCAGACGAAATCCGCGCCCTCCTTCAAAACTCACTGCTATCGGAGAGCCAGCAGTGCCCTCCAGAATGACATCTGGATTAGGGGCCCTTGAATTTGGCTTCCTGTGCAAAAGTGCCTCCTTTCGGAGCCAACTTGACTAACTTGCCTGCTGCCCATCCTGGGCTTTTGCCTACGAAACTTCCAGATGGTTGAAGATTTCTCCCAGACCAAAGCTACCCCATCCCCCAAACCTGGTTGCCATCGGCAGGCCAAAAGTGCCCTCCAAAATGACATCTGGAAAGGGGGCCCTTGAATTTGGCTTCCTGTGCAAATGTGCATGCTTTGGAGCCAACTTGACTAACTTGCCTGCGGCCCATCCTGGGCTTTTGCCTACGAAACTCCCAGATGGTTGAGGATTCCTCCCAGACCAAAGCTGCCCCCTCCTCCAAACATGGCTGCCATCTGAGGGCCAGATGTGCACTCCAAAATGACATCTGGAAAGGGGACCCTTGAACTTAGCTTCCTGTGCAAAAGTGCCTCCTTTCGGAGCCAACTTGGCTAACTTGCCAGCAGCCCATCCTGGCCTTTTGCCTACGAAACTTCCAGATGGTTGAGGATTTCTCCCAGAGCAAAGCTACCCCATCCCCCAAACCTGGTTGCCATCGGCGGGCCAAAAGTGCCCTCCAAAATGACATCTGGAAAGTGGGCCCTTGAATTTGTCTTCCTGTTCAAATATGCATGCTTTGGAGCCAACTTGACTAACTTGCCTGCGGCCCGTCCTGGGCTTTTGCCTATGCAACTTCCAGATGGTTGAGGATTCCTCCCAGACGAAAGCTGCCCCCTCCTCCAATCATGGCTGCCATCGGAGGGCCAGACGTGCCCTCCAAAATGACATCTGGAAAGGGGACTCTTGAACTTAGCTTCCTGTGCAAAAGTGCCTCCTTTCGGAGCCAACTTGACTAACTTGCCTGCTGCCCATCCTGGGCTTTTGCCTACGAAACTTCCAGATGGTTGAAGATTTCTCCCAGACCAAAGCTACCCCATCCCCCAAACCTGGTTGCCATCGGCGGGCCAAAAGTGCCCTCCAAAATGACATCTGGAAAGGGGACTCTTGAACTTAGCTTCCTGTGCAAAAGTGTCTCCTTTCAGAGCCAACTTAACTAAAGTGCCAGCAGCCCATCCTGGGCTTTTGCCTGCAAAACATCCAGATGGTCAAGGATTTATCCCAGATGAAATCCAACCCCTCCTTCAAAACTCACTGCTATCGGAGGGCCAGACGTGCCCTCCAAAATGACATCTGGAAAGTGGGCCCTTGAATTTATCTTCCCGTGCCAATATGCAAGCATTTTGGAGTCAACTTGACTAACTTGCCAGCAGCCCATCCTGGGCTTTTGCCTACAAGACTTCCAGATGGTTGAGGATTCCTCCCAGACCAAAGCTGCCTCCTCCTCCATACCTGGCTGCCATCGGAGGGCCAGACGTGCCCTCCGAAATGACATCTGGAAAGGGGACTCTTGAACTTAGCTTCCAGTGCAAATGTGCCTCGATTCGGAGCCAACTTGTCTAACTTACCTGCTGCCCTTTCTGGGCTTTTGCCTATAATTATTCCAGATGGTTGAGGATTTCTCCCAGTCCAAATCCGCCCTCTCCTTCAAAACTCACTGCTATACATCGGAGGGCCAAAAGTGCCCTCCAAAATGACATCTGGAAAGTGGGCCCTTGAATTTGTCTTCCTGTGCAAAAGTGCCTACTTTCTGAGCCAACTGGCCTAACATGCCAGCAGCCCATCCAGAGCTTTTGCCTACAAAATTTCCAGATGGTCATGGATTTATCCCACACGAAATCGGCCCCCTCCCTCAAACCTCACTGCTATCAGAGCGCCAAAAGTACCCACTAAAATAACATCTGGAAAGTGGGCCCTCGAAATTATCTTCCTGAGCCAATATGCAAGCCTTTGGAGCCAACTTGACTAACTTGCCTGCGGCCCATCCTGGGCTTTTGCCTACAACACTTCCAGATGCTTGAGGTTTCCTCCCAGACCAAAGCTGCCTCCTCCTCCATACCTGGCTGCCATCGGATGGCCAGCCGTGCCCTCCGAAAAGACATCTGGAAAGGGGACTCTTGAACTTAGCTTCCAGTGCAAAAGTGCCTCAATTCGGAGCCTACTTGACAAACTTGCCTGCGGCCCATCCTGGGCTTTTGCTTACAAAACGTCCAGTTGGTCAAGGATTTCTCTCAGACCAAATCCGCCCCCTCCTTCAAACCTAACTGCTATCGGAGGGCCAAAAGTACCCTCCAAAATGACATCTGGAAAGTGGGCCCTGGAGTTTGGCTTCCTGTGCAAAAGTGCCTCCTTTCGGAGCCAACTTGGCTAACGTGCCAGAATCCCATCCTGACCTCTTGCTTACAAAACGTCCAGTTGGTCAAGGATTTCTCCCAGACCAAATCCGACCCCTCCTTCAAACCTAACTGCTATCGGAGGACCAAAAGTACCCTCTTAATTGACATGTGGAAAGTGGGCTCTTGAATTCGTCTTCCTGTGCAAAAGTGCCATGTTTCAGAGACAACTTGACTAACTTGCCTGCTGCCCATCCTGGGCTTTTGCCTACAAGACTTCCAGATGGTTGAGGATTCCTCCCAGACCAAATACGCCCCCTCCTCCAAACCTGGCTGCCATCGGAGGGCCAAACGTGCCCTCTGAAATGACATCTGGAAAGGGGACTCTTGAACTTAGCTTCCAGTGCAAAAGTGCCTCAATTCGGAGCCTACTTGACAAACTTGCCTGCGGCCCATCCTGGGCTTTTGCTTACAAAACCTCCAGTTGGTCAAGGATTTCTCCCAGACCAAATCCGCCCCCTCCTTCAAACCTAACTGCTATCGGAGGGCCAAAAGTACCCTCCAAAATGACATCTGGAAAGTGGGCCCTGGAGTTTGGCTTCCTGTGCAAAAGTGCCTCCTTTCGGAGCCAACTTGGCTAACGTGCCAGAATCCCATCCTGACCTCTTGCTTACAAAACGTCCAGTTGGTCAAGGATTTCTCCCAGACCAAATCCGACCCCTCCTTCAAACCTAACTGCTATCGGAGGGCCAAAAGTACCCTCTTAATTGACATGTGGAAAGTGGGCTCTTGAATTCGTCTTCCTGTGCAAAAGTGCCATGTTTCAGAGACAACTTGGCTAACTTGCCTGCTGCCCATCCTGGGCTTTTGCCTACAAGACTTCCAGATGGTTGAGGATTCCTCCCAGACGAAAGCTGCCCCCTCCTCCAAACCTGGCTGCCATCGGAGGGCCAGACGTGCCCTCCAAAATGACATCTGGAAAGGGGACTCTTGAACTTAGCTTCCTGTGCAAAAGTGCCTCCTTTCGGAGCCAACTTGGCTAACTTGCCAGCAGCCCATCCTGGCCTTTTGCCTACGAAACTCCCAGATGGTTGAGGATTTCTCCCAGACCAAAGCTGGCCCATCCCCCAAACCTGGTTGCCATCGGAAGGCCAAAAGTGCCCTCCAAAATGACATCTGGAAAGTGGGCCCTTGAATTTGGCTTCCTGTGCAAAAGTGTCTCCTTTCAGAGCCAACTTAACTAAAGTGCCAGCAGCCCATCCTGAGCTTTTGCCTACAAAACTTCCAGTTGGTCAAGGATTTATCCCACACGAAATCAGCCCCCTCCTTCATAACTCACTGGTATCGGAGGGCCAAAAGTACCCTCTAAAATGACATCTGGAAAGTGGGCCCTTGAATTTATCTTCCTGTGCCAATATGCAAGCCTTTGGAGCCAACTTGACTAACTCGCGGGCGGCCCATCGTGGGCTTTTGCCTACAAGACTTCCAGATGGTTGAGGATTCCTCCCAGACCAAAGCTGCCTCCTCCTCCATACGTGGCTGCCATCAGAGGGCCAGACGTGCCCTCCGAAATGACATCTGGAAAGGGGACTCTTGAACTTAGCTTCCAGTGCAAAAGTGCCTCAATTCGGAGCCAACTTGACTAACTTGCCTTCTGCCCTTTCTGGGCTTTTACCTACAAGACTTCCAGATGTTTGAGGATTCCTCCCAGACCAAAGCTGCTCCTTCCTCCAAACCTGGCTGTCATCAGAGGGCCAGACGTGCGCTCCGAAATGACATCTGGAAAGGGGACTCTTGAACTCAGCTTCCAGTGCAAAAGTGCTTCAATTCGGAGCCAACTTGCCTAACTTGCCTGCTGCCCTTTCTGGGCTTTTGCCTACAATTTTTCCAGATTGTTGAGGATTATCTCCCAGACAAAAGCTGCCCCCTCCTCCAAACCTGGCTGCTATTGGTGGGCCAAACGTACCCTCCAAAATGACATCTGGAAAGTGGGCCCTTGAATTTGGCTTCCTGTGCCAATATGCAAGCCTTTGGAGCCAACTTGACTAACTTGCCTGCGGCCCATCCTGGGCTTTGGCCTACAAGACTTCCAGATGGTTGAGGATTCCTCCCAGACCAAAGCTGCCTCCTCCTCCATACCTGGCTGCCATCGGAGGGCCAGACGTGCCCTCCGAAATGACATCTGGAAAGGGGACCCTTGAATTTGGCTTCCTGTTCAAAAGTGAGCCAATTCAGAGCCAACTTGACTAACTTGGCTGCTGACCATCCTTGGCTTTTGCCTACAATTATTCCAGATGGTTGAGGATTTCTCCCAGACAAAAGCTGCCTCATCCTCCAAACCTGGCTGTCATCGGAGGTCCAGACGTGCCCTCCAAAATGACATCTGGAAAGGGGACTGTTGAAATTACCTTCCTGTGCAAAAGTGCCTACTTTCTGAGCCAACTTGACTAACTTGACAGCAGCCGATCCTGGGCTTTTGTCTACAAAATTCCAGATGGTTGAGGATTTATCCCAGACGAAATCTAAAGCCTCCTTCAAAACTCACTGCTATCGGAAGGCCAAAAGTACCCTCTAAAATGAAATCTGGAAAGTGGGCCCTTCAATTCGTCTTCCTCTGCAAAAATGCCAAGTTTCGGAGCCAACTTGACTAACTTGCCTGCTGCCCATCCTGGGCTTTTGCCTACAAAACTTCCACATGGTTGAGGATTGCTCCCAGACCAAAGCTGGCCCCTCCTCCAAACCTGGCTGCCATCGGAGGGCCAGACGTGCACTCCAAAATGACATCTGGAAAGGGGACTCTTGAACTTAGCTTCCTGTGCAAAAGTGCCTCCTTTCGGAGCCAACTTGGCTAACTTGCCACCAGCCCATCCTGGCCTTTTGCCTACGAAACTTCCAGATGGTTGAGGATTTCTCCCAGAGCAAAGCTACCCCATCCCCCAAACCTGGTTGCCATCGGAGGGCCAAAAGTGCCCTCCAAAATGACATCTGGAAAGTGGGCCCTTGAATTTATCTTCCTGTTCAAATATGCATGCTTTGGAGCCAACTTGACTAACTTGCCTGCGGCCCGTCCTGGGCTTTTGCCTATGCAACTTCCAGATGGTTGAGGATTGCTCCCAGACCAAAGCTGCCCCCTCCTCCAAACCTGGCTGCCATCGGAGGGCCAGACGTGCCCTCCAAAATGACATCTGGAAAGGGGACTCTTGAACTTAGCTTCCTGTGCAAAAGTGCCTCCTTTCGGAGCCAACTTGACTAACTTGCCTGCTGCCCATCCTGGGCTTTTGCCTACGAAACTTCCAGATGGTTGAAGATTTCTCCCAGACCAAAGCTACCCCATCCCCCAAACCTGGTTGCCATCGGCAGGCCAAAAGTGCCCTCCAAAATGACATCTGGAAAGTGGGCCCTTGAATTTGGCTTCCTGTGCAAATATCCATGCTTTGGAGCCAACTTGACTAACTTGCCTGCGGCCCGTCCTGGGCTTTTGCCTATGCAACTTCCAGATGGTTGAGGATTCCTCCCAGACCAAAGCTGCCCCCTCCTCCAATCATGGCTGCCATCGGAGGGCCAGACATGCACTCCAAAATGACATCTGGAAAGGGGACTCTTGAACTTAGCTTCCAGTGCAAAAAGTGCCTCATTTCAGAGCTAACTTGGCTAACATCCTAGCAACCCATCCTGGGCTTTTGCCTGCAAAACATCCAGATGGTCAAGGATTTATCCCAGATGAAATCCAACCCCTCCTTCAAAACTCACTGCTATCGGAGGGCCAGACGTGCACTCCAAAATGACATCTGGAAAGTGGGCCCTTGAATTTATCTTCCCGTGCCAATATGCAAGCATTTTGGAGTCAACTTGACTAACTTGCCTGCAGCCCATCCTGGGCTTTGGCCTACAAGACTTCCAGATGTTTGAGGATTCCTCCCAGACCAAAGCTGCCTCCTCCTCCATACCTGGCTGCCATCAGAGGGCCAGACGTGCCCTCCGAAATGACATCTGGAAAGGGGACTCTTGAACTTAGCTTCCAGTGCAAATGTGCCTCGATTCGGAGCCAACTTGTCTAACTTACCTGCTGCCCTTTCTGGGCTTTTGCCTATAATTATTCCAGATGGTTGAGGATTTCTCCCAGTCCAAATCCGCCCTCTCCTTCAAAACTCACTGCTATACATCGGAGGGCCAAAAGTGCCCTCCAAAATGACATCTGGAAAGTGGGCCCTTGAATTTGTCTTCCTGTGCAAAAGTGCCTACTTTCTGAGCCAACTGGCCTAACATGCCAGCAGCCCATCCGGAGCTTTTGCCTACAAAATTTCCAGATGGTCATGGATTTATCCCACACGAAATCGGCCCCCTCCTACAAAACTTACTGGTATAGGAGGGCCAAAAGTACCCTCCAAAATGACATCTGGAAAGTGGGGCCTTGAATTTGTCTTCCTGTGCAAAACTGCCTCCTTTTGGAGACAACTTGGCTAACTTGCCAGCAGCCCATCCTGAGCTTTTGCCTACAAAACTTCCCGATGGTCATGGATTTCTCCCACACGAAATCGGCCCCCTCCCTCAAACCTCACTGCTATCAGAGCGCCAAAAGTACCCACTAAAATAACATCTGGAAAGTGGGCCCTCGAAATTATCTTCCTGAGCCAATATGCAAGCCTTTGGAGCCAACATGACTAACTTGCCTGCGGCCCATCCTGGGCTTTTGCCTACAAGACTTCCAGATGGTTGAGGATTCCTCCCAGACCAAAGCTGCCTCCTCCTCCATACCTGCCTGCCATCGGATGGCCAGCCGTGCCCTCCGAAAAGACATCTGGAAAGGGGACTCTTGAACTTAGCTTCCAGTGCAAAAGTGCCTCAATTCGGAGCCTACTTGACAAACTTGCCTGCGGCCCATCCTGGGCTTTTGCTTACAAAACGTCCAGTTGGTCAAGGATTTCTCCCAGACCAAATCCGCCCCCTCCTTCAAACCTAACTGCTATCGGAGGGCCAAAAGTACCCTCCAAAATGACATCTGGAAAGTGGGCCCTGGAGTTTGGCTTCCTGTGCAAAAGTGCCTCCTTTCGGAGCCAACTTGGCTAACGTGCCAGAATCCCATCCTGACCTCTTGCTTACAAAACGTCCAGTTGGTCAAAGATTTCTCCCAGACCAAATCCGACCCCTCCTTCAAACCTAACTGCTATCGGAGGGCCAAAAGTACCCTCTTAATTGACATGTGGAAAGTGGGCTCTTGAATTCGTCTTCCTGTGCAAAAGTGCCATGTTTCAGAGACAACTTGACTAACTTGCCTGCTGCCCATCCTGGGCTTTTGCCTACAAGACTTCCAGATGGTTGAGGATTCCTCCCAGACCAAATACGCCCCCTCCTCCAAACCTGGCTGCCATCGGAGGGCCAAACGTGCCCTCTGAAATGACATCTGGAAAGGGGACTCTTGAACTTAGCTTCCAGTGCAAAAGTGCCTCAATTCGGAGCCTACTTGACAAACTTGCCTGCGGCCCATCCTGGGCTTTTGCTTACAAAACCTCCAGTTGGTCAAGGATTTCTCCCAGACCAAATCCGCCCCCTCCTTCAAACCTAACTGCTATCGGAGGGCCAAAAGTACCCTCCAAAATGACATCTGGAAAGTGGGCCCTGGAGTTTGGCTTCCTGTGCAAAAGTGCCTCCTTTCGGAGCCAACTTGGCTAACGTGCCAGAATCCCATCCTGACCTCTTGCTTACAAAACGTCCAGTTGGTCAAGGATTTCTCCCAGACCAAATCCGACCCCTCCCTCAAACCTAACTGCTATCGGAGGGCCAAAAGTACCCTCTTAATTGACATGTGGAAAGTGGGCCCTTGAATTTATCTTCCTGTGCCAATATGCAAGCCTTTGGAGCCAACTTGACTAACTCGCGGGCGGCCCATCGTGGGCTTTTGTCTACAAGACTTCCAGATGGTTGAGGATTCCTCCCAGACCAAAGCTGCCTCCTCCTCCATACGTGGCTGCCATCAGAGGGCCAGACGTGCCCTCCGAAATGACATCTGGAAAGGGGACTCTTGAACTTAGCTTCCAGTGCAAAAGTGCCTCAATTCGGAGCCAACTTGACTAACTTGCCTTCTGCCCTTTCTGGGCTTTTACCTACAAGACTTCCAGATGGTTGAGGATTTCTCCCAGACCAAAGCTGCCCCCTCCTCCAAACCTGGCTGTCATCAGAGGGCCAGACGTGCGCTCCGAAATGACATCTGGAAAGGGGAATCTTGAAATTAGCTTCCAGTGCAAAAGTGCTTCAATTCGGAGCCAACTTGCCTAACTTGCCTGCTGCCCTTTCTGGGCTTTTGCCTACAATTTTTCCAGATTGTTGAGGATTATCTCCCAGACAAAAGCTGCCCCCTCCTCCAAACCTGGCTGCTATTGGTGGGCCAAACGTACCCTCCAAAATGACATCTGGAAAGTGGGCCCTTGAATTTATCTTCCTGTGCCAATATGCAAGCCTTTGGAGCCAACTTGACTAACTTGCCTGCGGCCCATCCTGGGCTTTGGCCTACAAGACTTCCAGATGGTTGAGGATTCCTCCCAGACCAAAGCTGCCTCCTCCTCCATACCTGGCTGCCATCGGAGGGCCAGACGTGCCCTCCGAAATGACATCTGGAAAGGGGACCCTTGAATTTGGCTTCCTGTTCAAAAGTGAGCCAATTCAGAGCCAACTTGACTAACTTGGCTGCAGACCATCCTTGCCTTTTGCCTACAATTATTCCAGATGGTTGAGGATTTCTCCCAGACAAAAGCTGCCTCATCCTCCAAACCTGGCTGTCATCGGAGGTCCAGACGTGCCCTCCAAAATGACATCTGGAAAGGGGACTGTTGAAATTACCTTCCTGTGCAAAAGTGCCTACTTTCTGAGCCAACTTGACTAACTTGACAGCAGCCGATCCTGGGCTTTTGTCTACAAAATTCCAGATGGTTGAGGATTTATCCCAGACGAAATCTAAAGCCTCCTTCAAAACTCACTGCTATCGGAAGGCCAAAAGTACCCTCTAAAATGAAATCTGGAAAGTGGGCCCTTCAATTCGTCTTCCTCTGCAAAAATGCCAAGTTTCGGAGCCAACTTGACTAACTTGCCTGCTGCCCATCCTGGGCTTTTGCCTACAAAACTTCCAGATGGTTGAGGATTGCTCCCAGACCAAAGCTGGCCCCTCCTCCAAACCTGGCTGCCATCGGAGGGCCAGACGTGCCCTCCAAAATGACATCTGGAAAGGGGACTCTTGAACTTAGCTTCCTGTGCAAAAGTGCCTCCTTTCGGAGCCAACTTGGCTAACTTGCCAGCAGCCCATCCTGGCCTTTTGCCTACGAAACTTCCAGATGGTTGAGGATTTCTCCCAGAGCAAAGCTACCCCATCCCCCAAACCTGGTTGCCATCGGAGGGCCAAAAGTGCCCTCCAAAATGACATCTGGAAAGTGGGCCCTTGAATTTATCTTCCTGTTCAAATATGCATGCTTTGGAGCCAACTTGACTAACTTGCCTGCGGCCCGTCCTGGGCTTTTGCCTATGCAACTTCCAGATGGTTGAGGATTGCTCCCAGACCAAAGCTGCCCCCTCCTCCAAACCTGGCTGCCATCGGAGGGCCAGACGTGCCCTCCAAAATGACATCTGGAAAGGGGACTCTTGAACTTAGCTTCCTGTGCAAAAGTGCCTCCTTTCGGAGCCAACTTGACTAACTTGCCTGCTGCCCATCCTGGGCTTTTGCCTACGAAACTTCCAGATGGTTGAAGATTTCTCCCAGACCAAAGCTACCCCATCCCCCAAACCTGGTTGCCATCGGCGGGCCAAAAGTGCCCTCCAAAATGACATCTGGAAAGTGGGCCCTTGAATTTGGCTTCCTGTGCAAATATCCATGCTTTGGAGCCAACTTGACTAACTTGCCTGCGGCCCGTCCTGGGCTTTTGCCTATGCAACTTCCAGATGGTTGAGGATTGCTCCCAGACCAAAGCTGCCCCCTCCTCCAATCATGGCTGCCATCGGAGGGCCAGACATGCACTCCAAAATAACATCTGGAAAGGGGACTCTTGAACTTAGCTTCCAGTGCAAAAAGTGCCTCATTTCAGAGCTAACTTGGCTAACATCCTAGCAACCCATCCTGGGCTTTTGCCTGCAAAACATCCAGATGGTCAAGGATTTATCCCAGATGAAATCCAACCCCTCCTTCAAAACTCACTGCTATCGGAGGGCCAGACGTGCCCTCCAAAATGACATCTGGAAAGTGGGCCCTTGAATTTATCTTCCTGTGCCAATATGCAAGCATTTTGGAGTCAACTTGACTAACTTGCCTGCAGCCCATCCTGGGCTTTTGCCTACAAGACTTCCAGATGTTTGAGGATTCCTCCCAGACCAAAGCTGCCTCCTCCTCCATACCTGGCTGCCATCAGAGGGCCAGACGTGCCCTCCGAAATGACATCTGGAAAGGGGACTCTTGAACTTAGCTTCCAGTGCAAATGTGCCTCGATTCGGAGCCAACTTGTCTAACTTACCTGCTGCCCTTTCTGGGCTTTTGCCTATAATTATTCCAGATGGTTGAGGATTTCTCCCAGTCCAAATCCGCCCTCTCCTTCAAAACTCACTGCTATACATCGGAGGGCCAAAAGTGCCCTCCAAAATGACATCTGGAAAGTGGGCCCTTGAATTTGTCTTCCTGTGCAAAAGTGCCTACTTTCTGAGCCAACTGGCCTAACATGCCAGCAGCCCATCCGGAGCTTTTGCCTACAAAATTTCCAGATGGTCATGGATTTATCCCACACGAAATCGGCCCCCTCCTACAAAACTTACTGGTATAGGAGGGCCAAAAGTACCCTCCAAAATGACATCTGGAAAGTGGGGCCTTGAATTTGTCTTCCTGTGCAAAACTGCCTCCTTTTGGAGACAACTTGGCTAACTTGCCAGCAGCCCATCCTGAGCTTTTGCCTACAAAACTTCCCGATGGTCATGGATTTCTCCCACACGAAATCGGCCCCCTCCCTCAAACCTCACTGCTATCAGAGCGCCAAAAGTACCCACTAAAATAACATCTGGAAAGTGGGCCCTCGAAATTATCTTCCTGAGCCAATATGCAAGCCTTTGGAGCCAATATGACTAACTTGCCTGTGGCCCATCCTGGGCTTTTGCCTACAAGACTTCCAGATGGTTGAGGATTCCTCCCAGACCAAAGCTGCCTCCTCCTCCATACCTGGCTGCCATCGGAGGGCCAGACGTGCCCTCCAAAATGACATCTGGAAAGGGGACCCTTGAACTTAGCTTCCTGTGCAAAAGTGCCTCCTTTCGGAGCCAACTTACCTAACTTGCCAGCAGCCCATCCTGGGCTTTTGACTACCAAACTTCCAGATGGTTGAGGATTTCTCCAAGACCAAAGCAGCCCCATGCCCCAAACCTGGTTGCCATCGGGGCGCCTAAAGTGCCCTCCAAAACGACATCTGGAAAGTGGGCCCTTGAATTTATCTTCCTGTGCCAATATGCAAGCCTTTGGAGCCAACTTGACTAACTTGCCTGATGCCCTTTCTGGGCTTTTGCCTACAAGACTTCCAGATGGTTGAGGATTTCTCCCAGACCAAAGCTGCCCCCTCCTCCAAACCTGGCTGCTATTGGTGGGCCAAACGTACCCTCCAAAATGACATCTGGAAAGTGGGCCCTTGAATTTATCTTCCTGTGCCAATATGCAAGCCTTTGGAGCCAACTTGACTAACTTGCCTGCGGCCCATCCTGGGCTTTGGCCTACAAGACTTCCAGATGGTTGAGGATTCCTCCCAGACCAAAGCTGCCTCCTCCTCCATACCTGGCTGCCATCGGAGGGCCAGACGTGCCCTCCGAAATGACATCTGGAAAGGGGACCCTTGAATTTGGCTTCCTGTTCAAAAGTGAGCCAATTCAGAGCCAACTTGACTAACTTGGCTGCTGACCATCCTTGGCTTTTGCCTACAATTATTCCAGATGGTTGAGGATTTCTCCCAGACAAAAGCTGCCTCATCCTCCAAACCTGGCTGTCATCGGAGGTCCAGACGTGCCCTCCAAAATGACATCTGGAAAGGGGACTGTTGAAATTACCTTCCTGTGCAAAAGTGCCTACTTTCTGAGCCAACTTGACTAACTTGACAGCAGCCGATCCTGGGCTTTTGTCTACAAAATTCCAGATGGTTGAGGATTTATCCCAGACGAAATCTAAAGCCTCCTTCAAAACTCACTGCTATCGGAAGGCCAAAAGTACCCTCTAAAATGAAATCTGGAAAGTGGGCCCTTCAATTCGTCTTCCTCTGCAAAAATGCCAAGTTTCGGAGCCAACTTGACTAACTTGCCTGCTGCCCATCCTGGGCTTTTGCCTACAAAACTTCCAGATGGTTGAGGATTGCTCCCAGACCAAAGCTGGCCCCTCCTCCAAACCTGGCTGCCATCGGAGGGCCAGACGTGCCCTCCAAAATGACATCTGGAAAGGGGACTCTTGAACTTAGCTTCCTGTGCAAAAGTGCCTCCTTTCGGAGCCAACTTGGCTAACTTGCCAGCAGCCCATCCTGGCCTTTTGCCTACGAAACTTCCAGATGGTTGAGGATTTCTCCCAGAGCAAAGCTACCCCATCCCCCAAACCTGGTTGCCATCGGAGGGCCAAAAGTGCCCTCCAAAATGACATCTGGAAAGTGGGCCCTTGAATTTATCTTCCTGTTCAAATATGCATGCTTTGGAGCCAACTTGACTAACTTGCCTGCGGCCCGTCCTGGGCTTTTGCCTATGCAACTTCCAGATGGTTGAGGATTGCTCCCAGACCAAAGCTGCCCCCTCCTCCAAACCTGGCTGCCATCGGAGGGCCAGACGTGCCCTCCAAAATGACATCTGGAAAGGGGACTCTTGAACTTAGCTTCCTGTGCAAAAGTGCCTCCTTTCGGAGCCAACTTGACTAACTTGCCTGCTGCCCATCCTGGGCTTTTGCCTACGAAACTTCCAGATGGTTGAAGATTTCTCCCAGACCAAAGCTACCCCATCCCCCAAACCTGGTTGCCATCGGCGGGCCAAAAGTGCCCTCCAAAATGACATCTGGAAAGTGGGCCCTTGAATTTGGCTTCCTGTGCAAATATCCATGCTTTGGAGCCAACTTGACTAACTTGCCTGCGGCCCGTCCTGGGCTTTTGCCTATGCAACTTCCAGATGGTTGAGGATTCCTCCCAGACCAAAGCTGCCCCCTCCTCCAATCATGGCTGCCATCGGAGGGCCAGACATGCACTCCAAAATAACATCTGGAAAGGGGACTCTTGAACTTAGCTTCCAGTGCAAAAAGTGCCTCATTTCAGAGCTAACTTGGCTAACATCCTAGCAACCCATCCTGGGCTTTTGCCTGCAAAACATCCAGATGGTCAAGGATTTATCCCAGATGAAATCCAACCCCTCCTTCAAAACTCACTGCTATCGGAGGGCCAGACGTGCCCTCCAAAATGACATCTGGAAAGTGGGCCCTTGAATTTATCTTCCTGTGCCAATATGCAAGCATTTTGGAGTCAACTTGACTAACTTGCCTGCAGCCCATCCTGGGCTTTTGCCTACAAGACTTCCAGATGTTTGAGGATTCCTCCCAGACCAAAGCTGCCTCCTCCTCCATACCTGGCTGCCATCAGAGGGCCAGACGTGCCCTCCGAAATGACATCTGGAAAGGGGACTCTTGAACTTAGCTTCCAGTGCAAATGTGCCTCGATTCGGAGCCAACTTGTCTAACTTACCTGCTGCCCTTTCTGGGCTTTTGCCTATAATTATTCCAGATGGTTGAGGATTTCTCCCAGTCCAAATCCGCCCTCTCCTTCAAAACTCACTGCTATACATCGGAGGGCCAAAAGTGCCCTCCAAAATGACATCTGGAAAGTGGGCCCTTGAATTTGTCTTCCTGTGCAAAAGTGCCTACTTTCTGAGCCAACTGGCCTAACATGCCAGCAGCCCATCCGGAGCTTTTGCCTACAAAATTTCCAGATGGTCATGGATTTATCCCACACGAAATCGGCCCCCTCCTACAAAACTTACTGGTATAGGAGGGCCAAAAGTACCCTCCAAAATGACATCTGGAAAGTGGGGCCTTGAATTTGTCTTCCTGTGCAAAACTGCCTCCTTTTGGAGACAACTTGGCTAACTTGCCAGCAGCCCATCCTGAGCTTTTGCCTACAAAACTTCCCGATGGTCATGGATTTCTCCCACACGAAATCGGCCCCCTCCCTCAAACCTCACTGCTATCAGAGCGCCAAAAGTACCCACTAAAATAACATCTGGAAAGTGGGCCCTCGAAATTATCTTCCTGAGCCAATATGCAAGCCTTTGGAGCCAATATGACTAACTTGCCTGTGGCCCATCCTGGGCTTTTGCCTACAAGACTTCCAGATGGTTGAGGATTCCTCCCAGACCAAAGCTGCCTCCTCCTCCATACCTGGCTGCCATCGGAGGGCCAGACGTGCCCTCCAAAATGACATCTGGAAAGGGGACCCTTGAACTTAGCTTCCTGTGCAAAAGTGCCTCCTTTCGGAGCCAACTTGGCTAACTTGCCTGCTGCCCTTTCTGGGCTTTTGACTACCAAACTTCCAGATGGTTGAGGATTTCTCCAAGACCAAAGCAGCCCCATGCCCCAAACCTGGTTGCCATCGGGGGGCCTAAAGTGCCCTCCAAAACGACATCTGGAAAGTGGGCCCTTGAATTTATCTTCCTGTGCCAATATGCAAGCCTTTGGAGCCAACTTGACTAACTTGCCTGATGCCCTTTCTGGGCTTTTGCCTACAAGACTTCCAGATGGTTGAGGATTTCTCCCAGACCAAAGCTGCCCCCTCCTCCAAACCTGGCTGTCATCGGAGGGCCAGACGTGCCCTCCAAATTGACATCTGGAAAGGGGACTGTTGAAATTACCTTCTTGTGCAAAAGTGCCACATGTTGTTGCCAACTTGACTAACTTGCCAGCAGCCTATCCTGGGCTTTTGACTACAAAACTTCCAGATGGTTAAGGATTCCTCCCAGACCAAATCAGCCCCCTCCTCCAAACCTGGCAGCCATTGGGGGGCCAGACGTGCCCTCCGAAATGACATCTGGAAAGGGGGCCCTTGAATTTGGCTTCCTGCGCAAAAGTGCCTCCTTTCGGAGCCAACTTGACTGACTTGCCAGCAGACAATCCTCGGCTTTTGCCTATGCAACTTCCAGATGGTTGAGGACCCCTCCCAGACGAAATCCGCGCCCTCCTTCAAAACTCACTGCTATCGGAGAGCCAGCAGTGCCCTCCAGAATGACATCTGGATTAGGGGCCCTTGAATTTGGCTTCCTGTGCAAAAGTGCCTCCTTTCGGAGCCAACTTGCCTAACGTGCCATCAGCCCATCCTGGGCTTTTGCCTACAACACTTCCAGATGGTTGAGGATTTAGCCGAGACCAAATCCACCCCCTCCTTCAAAACTCACTGCTATCGGAGGGCCAGACGTGCCCTCCAAAATGACATCTGGAAAGGGGGCCCTTGAATTTGGCTTCCTGTGCAAAAGTGCATGCTTTGGAGCCAACTTGACTAACTTGCCTGCGGCCCATCCTGGGCTTTTGCCTTCTGCAACTTCCAGATGTTTGAGGATTCCTCCCAGACCAAAGCTGCCCCTTCCTCCAAACCTGGCTGTCATCGGAGGGCCAGACGTGCACTCCGAAATGACATCTGGAAAGGGGAATCTTGAAATTAGCTTCCAGTGCAAAAGTGCTTCAATTCGGAGCCAACTTGCCTAACTTGCCTGCTGCCCTTTCTGGGCTTTTGCCTACAATTTTTCCAGATTGTTGAGGATTATCTCCCAGACAAAAGCTGCCCCCTCCTCCAAACCTGGCTGCTATTGGTGGGCCAAACGTACCCTCCAAAATGACATCTGGAAAGTGGGCCCTTGAATTTATCTTCCTGTGCCAATATGCAAGCCTTTGGAGCCAACTTGACTAACTTGCCTGCGGCCCATCCTGGGCTTTGGCCTACAAGACTTCCAGATGGTTGAGGATTCCTCCCAGACCAAAGCTGCCTCCTCCTCCATACCTGGCTGCCATCGGAGGGCCAGACGTGCCCTCCGAAATGACATCTGGAAAGGGGACCCTTGAATTTGGCTTCCTGTTCAAAAGTGAGCCAATTCAGAGCCAACTTGACTAACTTGGCTGCTGACCATCCTTGGCTTTTGCCTACAATTATTCCAGATGGTTGAGGATTTCTCCCAGACAAAAGCTGCCTCATCCTCCAAACCTGGCTGTCATCGGAGGTCCAGACGTGCCCTCCAAAATGACATCTGGAAAGGGGACTGTTGAAATTACCTTCCTGTGCAAAAGTGCCACATTTCGGAGCCAACTTGACTAACTTGACAGCAGCCGATCCTGGGCTTTTGTCTACAAAATTCCAGATGGTTGAGGATTTATCCCAGACGAAATCTAAACCCTCCTTCAAAACTCACTGTTATCGGAAGGCCAAAAGTACCCTCTAAAATGAAATCTGGAAAGTGGGCCCTTCAATTCGTCTTCCTCTGCAAAAATGCCAAGTTTCGGAGCCAACTTGACTAACTTGCCTGCTGCCCATCCTGGGCTTTTGCCTACAAAACTTCCAGATGGTTGAGGATTGCTCCCAGACCAAAGCTGGCCCCTCCTCCAAACCTGGCTGCCATCGGAGGGCCAGACGTGCCCTCCAAAATGACATCTGGAAAGGAGACTCTTGAACTTAGCTTCCTGTGCAAAAGTGCCTCCTTTCGGAGCCAACTTGGCTAACTTGCCAGCAGCCCATCCTGGCCTTTTGCCTACGAAACTTCCAGATGGTTGAGGATTTCTCCCAGAGCAAAGCTACCCCATCCCCCAAACCTGGTTGCCATCGGAGGGCCAAAAGTGCCCTCCAAAATGACATCTGGAAAGTGGGCCCTTGAATTTATCTTCCTGTTCAAATATGCATGCTTTGGAGCCAACTTGACTAACTTGCCTGCGGCCCGTCCTGGGCTTTTGCCTATGCAACTTCCAGATGGTTGAGGATTGCTCCCAGACCAAAGCTGCCCCCTCCTCCAAACCTGGCTGCCATCGGAGGGCCAGACGTGCCCTCCAAAATGACATCTGGAAAGGGGACTCTTGAACTTAGCTTCCTGTGCAAAAGTGCCTCCTTTCGGAGCCAACTTGACTAACTTGCCTGCTGCCCATCCTGGGCTTTTGCCTACGAAACTTCCAGATGGTTGAAGATTTCTCCCAGACCAAAGCTACCCCATCCCCCAAACCTGGTTGCCATCGGCGGGCCAAAAGTGCCCTCCAAAATGACATCTGGAAAGTGGGCCCTTGAATTTGGCTTCCTGTGCAAATATCCATGCTTTGGAGCCAACTTGACTAACTTGCCTGCGGCCCGTCCTGGGCTTTTGCCTATGCAACTTCCAGATGGTTGAGGATTCCTCCCAGACCAAAGCTGCCCCCTCCTCCAATCATGGCTGCCATCGGAGGGCCAGACATGCACTCCAAAATGACATCTGGAAAGGGGACTCTTGAACTTAGCTTCCAGTGCAAAAAGTGCCTCATTTCAGAGCTAACTTGGCTAACATCCTAGCAACCCATCCTGGGCTTTTGCCTGCAAAACATCCAGATGGTCAAGGATTTATCCCAGATGAAATCCAACCCCTCCTTCAAAACTCACTGCTATCGGAGGGCCAGACGTGCCCTCCAAAATGACATCTGGAAAGTGGGCCCTTGAATTTATCTTCCTGTGCCAATATGCAAGCATTTTGGAGTCAACTTGACTAACTTGCCTGCAGCCCATCCTGGGCTTTTGCCTACAAGACTTCCAGATGTTTGAGGATTCCTCCCAGACCAAAGCTGCCTCCTCCTCCATACCTGGCTGCCATCAGAGGGCCAGACGTGCCCTCCGAAATGACATCTGGAAAGGGGACTCTTGAACTTAGCTTCCAGTGCAAATGTGCCTCGATTCGGAGCCAACTTGACTAACTTACCTGCTGCCCTTTCTGGGCTTTTGCCTATAATTATTCCAGATGGTTGAGGATTTCTCCCAGTCCAAATCCGCCCTCTCCTTCAAAACTCACTGCTATACATCGGAGGGCCAAAAGTGCCCTCCAAAATGACATCTGGAAAGTGGGCCCTTGAATTTGTCTTCCTGTGCAAAAGTGCCTACTTTCTGAGCCAACTGGCCTAACATGCCAGCAGCCCATCCGGAGCTTTTGCCTACAAAATTTCCAGATGGTCATGGATTTATCCCACACGAAATCGGCCCCCTCCTACAAAACTTACTGGTATAGGAGGGCCAAAAGTACCCTCCAAAATGACATCTGGAAAGTGGGGCCTTGAATTTGTCTTCCTGTGCAAAACTGCCTCCTTTTGGAGACAACTTGGCTAACTTGCCAGCAGCCCATCCTGAGCTTTTGCCTACAAAACTTCCCGATGGTCATGGATTTCTCCCAAACGAAATCGGCCCCCTCCCTCAAACCTCACTGCTATCAGAGCGCCAAAAGTACCCACTAAAATAACATCTGGAAAGTGGGCCCTCGAAATTATCTTCCTGAGCCAATATGCAAGCCTTTGGAGCCAACATGACTAACTTCCCTGCGGCCCATCCTGGGCTTTTGCCTACAACACTTCCAGATGGTTGAGGATTCCTCCCAGACCAAAGCTGCCTCCTCCTCCATACCTGGCTGCCATCGGAGGGCCAGACGTGCCCTCCAAAATGACATCTGGAAAGGGGACCATTGAACTTAGATTCCTGTGCAAAAGTGCCTCCTTTCGGAGCCAACTTGGCTAACTTGCCTGCTGCCCTTTCTGGGCTTTTGCCTACAAGACTTCCAGATGGTTGAGGATTTCTCCCAGAACAAAGCTGCCTCATCCTCCAAACCTGGCTCTCATCAAAGGGCCAGACGTGCCCTCCAAAATGACATCTGGAAAGGGGACTGTTGAAGTTACCTTCTTGTGCAAAAGTGCCACAATTTGGTGCCAACTTACCTAACTTGCCAGCAGCACATCCTGGGCTTTTGACTACCAAACTTCCAGATGGTTGAGGATTTCTCCAAGACCAAAGCAGCCCCATGCCCCAAACCTGGTTGCCATCGGGGGGCCTAAAGTGCCCTCCAAAACGACATCTGGAAAGTGGGCCCTTGAATTTATCTTCCTGTGCCAATATGCAAGACTTTGGAGCCAACTTGACTAACTTGCCTGATGCCCTTTCTGGGCTTTTGCCTACAAGACTTCCAGATGGTTGAGGATTTCTCCCAGACCAAAGCTGCCCCCTCCTCCAAACCTGGCTGTCATCGGAGGGCCAGACGTGCCCTCCAAATTGACATCTGGAAAGGGGACTGTTGAAATTACCTTCTTGTGCAAAAGTGCCACATGTTGTTGCCAACTTGACTAACTTGCCAGCAGCCTATCCTGGGCTTTTGACTACAAAACTTCCAGATGGTTGAGGATTCCTCCCAGACCAAATCAGCCCCCTCCTCCAAACCTGGCAGCCATTGGGGGGCCAGACGTGCCCTCCGAAATGACATCTGGAAAGGGGGCCCTTGAATTTGGCTTCCTGCGCAAAAGTGCCTCCTTTCGGAGCCAACTTGACTGACTTGCCAGCAGACAATCCTCGGCTTTTGCCTATGCAACTTCCAGATGGTTGAGGACCCCTCCCAGACGAAATCCGCGCCCTCCTTCAAAACTCACTGCTATCGGAGAGCCAGCAATGCCCTCCAGAATGACATCTGGATTAGGGGCCCTTGAATTTGGCTTCCTGTGCAAAAGTGCCTCCTTTCGGAGCCAGCTTGCCTAACGTGCCATCAGCCCATCCTGGGCTTTTGCCTACAACACTTCCAGATGGTTGAGGATTTAGCCCAGACCAAATCCACCCCCTCCTTCAAAACTCACTGCTATCGGAGGGCCAGACATGCCCTCCAAAATGACATCTGGAAAGTGGGCCCTTGAATTTATCTTCCTGTTCAAATATGCATGCTTTGGAGCCAACTTGACTAACTTGCCTGCGGCCCGTCCTGGGCTTTTGCCTATGCAACTTCCAGATGGTTGAGGATTGCTCCCAGACCAAAGCTGCCCCCTCCTCCAAACCTGGCTGCCATCGGAGGGCCAGACGTGCCCTCCAAAATGACATCTGGAAAGGGGACTCTTGAACTTAGCTTCCTGTGCAAAAGTGCCTCCTTTCGGAGCCAACTTGACTAACTTGCCTGCTGCCCATCCTGGGCTTTTGCCTACGAAACTTCCAGATGGTTGAAGATTTCTCCCAGACCAAAGCTACCCCATCCCCCAAACCTGGTTGCCATCGGCGGGCCAAAAGTGCCCTCCAAAATGACATCTGGAAAGTGGGCCCTTGAATTTGGCTTCCTGTGCAAATATCCATGCTTTGGAGCCAACTTGACTAACTTGCCTGCGGCCCGTCCTGGGCTTTTGCCTATGCAACTTCCAGATGGTTGAGGATTCCTCCCAGACCAAAGCTGCCCCCTCCTCCAATCATGGCTGCCATCGGAGGGCCAGACATGCACTCCAAAATGACATCTGGAAAGGGGACTCTTGAACTTAGCTTCCAGTGCAAAAAGTGCCTCATTTCAGAGCTAACTTGGCTAACATCCTAGCAACCCATCCTGGGCTTTTGCCTGCAAAACATCCAGATGGTCAAGGATTTATCCCAGATGAAATCCAACCCCTCCTTCAAAACTCACTGCTATCGGAGGGCCAGACGTGCCCTCCAAAATGACATCTGGAAAGTGGGCCCTTGAATTTATCTTCCTGTGCCAATATGCAAGCATTTTGGAGTCAACTTGACTAACTTGCCTGCAGCCCATCCTGGGCTTTTGCCTACAAGACTTCCAGATGTTTGAGGATTCCTCCCAGACCAAAGCTGCCTCCTCCTCCATACCTGGCTGCCATCAGAGGGCCAGACGTGCCCTCCGAAATGACATCTGGAAAGGGGACTCTTGAACTTAGCTTCCAGTGCAAATGTGCCTCGATTCGGAGCCAACTTGACTAACTTACCTGCTGCCCTTTCTGGGCTTTTGCCTATAATTATTCCAGATGGTTGAGGATTTCTCCCAGTCCAAATCCGCCCTCTCCTTCAAAACTCACTGCTATACATCGGAGGGCCAAAAGTGCCCTCCAAAATGACATCTGGAAAGTGGGCCCTTGAATTTGTCTTCCTGTGCAAAAGTGCCTACTTTCTGAGCCAACTGGCCTAACATGCCAGCAGCCCATCCGGAGCTTTTGCCTACAAAATTTCCAGATGGTCATGGATTTATCCCACACGAAATCGGCCCCCTCCTACAAAACTTACTGGTATAGGAGGGCCAAAAGTACCCTCCAAAATGACATCTGGAAAGTGGGGCCTTGAATTTGTCTTCCTGTGCAAAACTGCCTCCTTTTGGAGACAACTTGGCTAACTTGCCAGCAGCCCATCCTGAGCTTTTGCCTACAAAACTTCCCGATGGTCATGGATTTCTCCCAAACGAAATCGGCCCCCTCCCTCAAACCTCACTGCTATCAGAGCGCCAAAAGTACCCACTAAAATAACATCTGGAAAGTGGGCCCTCGAAATTATCTTCCTGAGCCAATATGCAAGCCTTTGGAGCCAACATGACTAACTTCCCTGCGGCCCATCCTGGGCTTTTGCCTACAACACTTCCAGATGGTTGAGGATTCCTCCCAGACCAAAGCTGCCTCCTCCTCCATACCTGGCTGCCATCGGAGGGCCAGACGTGCCCTCCAAAATGACATCTGGAAAGGGGACCATTGAACTTAGATTCCTGTGCAAAAGTGCCTCCTTTCGGAGCCAACTTGGCTAACTTGCCTGCTGCCCTTTCTGGGCTTTTGCCTACAAGACTTCCAGATGGTTGAGGATTTCTCCCAGAACAAAGCTGCCTCATCCTCCAAACCTGGCTCTCATCAAAGGGCCAGACGTGCCCTCCAAAATGACATCTGGAAAGGGGACTGTTGAAGTTACCTTCTTGTGCAAAAGTGCCACAATTTGGTGCCAACTTACCTAACTTGCCAGCAGCACATCCTGGGCTTTTGACTACCAAACTTCCAGATGGTTGAGGATTTCTCCAAGACCAAAGCAGCCCCATGCCCCAAACCTGGTTGCCATCGGGGGGCCTAAAGTGCCCTCCAAAACGACATCTGGAAAGTGGGCCCTTGAATTTATCTTCCTGTGCCAATATGCAAGACTTTGGAGCCAACTTGACTAACTTGCCTGATGCCCTTTCTGGGCTTTTGCCTACAAGACTTCCAGATGGTTGAGGATTTCTCCCAGACCAAAGCTGCCCCCTCCTCCAAACCTGGCTGTCATCGGAGGGCCAGACGTGCCCTCCAAATTGACATCTGGAAAGGGGACTGTTGAAATTACCTTCTTGTGCAAAAGTGCCACATGTTGTTGCCAACTTGACTAACTTGCCAGCAGCCTATCCTGGGCTTTTGACTACAAAACTTCCAGATGGTTGAGGATTCCTCCCAGACCAAATCAGCCCCCTCCTCCAAACCTGGCAGCCATTGGGGGGCCAGACGTGCCCTCCGAAATGACATCTGGAAAGGGGGCCCTTGAATTTGGCTTCCTGCGCAAAAGTGCCTCCTTTCGGAGCCAACTTGACTGACTTGCCAGCAGACAATCCTCGGCTTTTGCCTATGCAACTTCCAGATGGTTGAGGACCCCTCCCAGACGAAATCCGCGCCCTCCTTCAAAACTCACTGCTATCGGAGAGCCAGCAATGCCCTCCAGAATGACATCTGGATTAGGGGCCCTTG
Source organism: Cinclus cinclus (assembly GCF_963662255.1). Taxonomy (NCBI): domain Eukaryota; kingdom Metazoa; phylum Chordata; class Aves; order Passeriformes; family Cinclidae; genus Cinclus; species Cinclus cinclus. The sequence goes on along the minus strand of NC_085047.1, from coordinate 24,129,968 downwards.
AATTTGGCTTCCTGTGCAAAAGTGCCTCCTTTCGGAGCCAACTTGCCTAACGTGCCATCAGCCCATCCTGGGCTTTTGCCTACAACACTTCCAGATGGTTGAGGATTTAGCCCAGACCAAATCCACCCCCTCCTTCAAAACTCACTGCTATCGGAGGGCCAGACATGCCCTCCAAAATGACATCTGGAAAGGGGGCCCTTGAATTTGGCTTCCTGTGCAAATGTGCATGCTTTGGAGCCAACTTGACTAACTTGCCTGCGGCCCATCCTGGGCTTTTGCCTTCTGCAACTTCCAGATGTTTGAGGATTCCTCCCAGACCAAAGCTACCCCATCCCCCAAACCTGGTTGCCATCGGCGGGCCAGACATGCACTCCAAAATGACATCTGGAAAGGGGACTCTTGAACTTAGCTTCCTGTGCAAAAGTGTCTCCTTTCAGAGCCAACTTAACTAAAGTGCCAGCAGCCCATCCTGGGCTTTTGCCTGCAAAACATCCAGATGGTCAAGGATTTATCCCAGATGAAATCCAACCCCTCCTTCAAAACTCACTGCTATCGGAGGGCCAGACGTGCCCTCCAAAATGACATCTGGAAAGTGGGCCCTGGAGTTTGGCTTCCTGTGCAAAAGTGCCTCCTTTCGGAGCCAACTTGGCTAACGTGCCAGAATCCCATCCTGACCTCTTGCTTACAAAACGTCCAGTTGGTCAAGGATTTCTCCCAGACCAAATCCGACACCTCCTTCAAAACTCACTGCTATCGGAGGGCCAAAAGTACCCTCTTAATTGACATGTGGAAAGTGGGCTCTTGAATTCGTCTTCCTGTGCAAAAGTGCCATGTTTCAGAGACAACTTGACTAACTTGCCTGCTGCCCATCCTGGGCTTTTGCCTACAAGACTTCCAGATGGTTGAGGATTCCTCCCAGACCAAATACGCCCCCTCCTCCAAACCTGGCTGCCATCGGAGGGCCAGACGTGCCCTCCAAAATGACATCTGGAAAGGGGACTCTTGAACTTAGCTTCCTGTGCAAAAGTGCCTCCTTTCGGAGCCAACTTGGCTAACTTGCCAGCAGCCCATCCTGGGCTTTTGCCTACGAAACTCCCAGATGGTTGAGGATTTCTCCCAGACCAAAGCTGGCCCATCCCCCAAACCTGGTTGCCATCGGAGGGCCAAAAGTGCCCTCCAAAATGACATCTGGAAAGTGGGCCCTTGAATTTGGCTTCCTGTGCAAAAGTGTCTCCTTTCAGAGCCAACTTAACTAAAGTGCCAGCAGCCCATCCTGAGCTTTTGCCTACAAAACTTCCAGTTGGTCAAGGATTTATCCCACACGAAATCAGCCCCCTCCTTCATAACTCACTGGTATCAGAGGGCCAAAAGTACCCTCTAAAATGACATCTGGAAAGTGGGCCCTTGAATTTATCTTCCCGTGCCAATATGCAAGCCTTTGGAGCCAACTTGACTAACTCGCGGGCGGCCCATCGTGGGCTTTTGCCTACAAGACTTCCAGATGGTTGAGGATTCCTCCCAGACCAAAGCTGCCTCCTCCTCCATACGTGGCTGCCATCAGAGGGCCAGACGTGCCCTCCGAAATGACATCTGGAAAGGGGACTCTTGAACTTAGCTTCTAGTGCAAAAGTGCCTCAATTCGGAGCCAACTTGACTAACTTGCCTTCTGCCCTTTCGGGGCTATTACCTACAAGACTTCCAGATGGTTGAGGATTTCTCCCAGACCAAAGCTGCCCCCTCCTCCAAACCTGGCTGTCATCAGAGGGCCAGACGTGCGCTCCGAAATGACATCTGGAAAGGGGAATCTTGAAATTAGCTTCCAGTGCAAAAGTGCTTCAATTCGGAGCCAACTTGCCTAACTTGCCTGCTGCCCTTTCTGGGCTTTTGCCTACAATTTTTCCAGATTGTTGAGGATTATCTCCCAGACAAAAGCTGCCCCCTCCTCCAAACCTGGCTGCTATTAGTGGGCCAAACGTACCCTCCAAAATGACATCTGGAAAGTGGGCCCTTGAATTTATCTTCCTGTGCCAATATGCAAGCCTTTGGAGCCAACTTGACTAACTTGCCTGCGGCCCATCCTGGGCTTTGGCCTACAAGACTTCCAGATGGTTGAGGATTCCTCCCAGACCAAAGCTGCCTCCTCCTCCATACCTGGCTGCCATCGGATGGCCAGACGTGCCCTCCGAAATGACATCTGGAAAGGGGACCCTTGAATTTGGCTTCCTGTTCAAAAGTGAGCCAATTCAGAGCCAACTTGACTAACTTGGCTGCTGACCATCCTTGGCTTTTGCCTACAATTATTCCAGATGGTTGAGGATTTCTCCCAGACAAAAGCTGCCCCCTCCTCCAAACCTGGCTGTCATCGGAGGTCCAGACGTGCCCTCCAAAATGACATCTGGAAAGGGGACTGTTGAAATTACCTTCCTGTGCAAAAGTGCCACATTTCGGAGCCAACTTGACTAACTTGCCAGCAGCCGATCCTGGGCTTTTGTCTACAAAATTCCAGATGGTTGAGGATTTATCCCAGACGAAATCTAAAGCCTCCTTCAAAACTCACTGCTATCGGAAGGCCAAAAGTACCCTCTAAAATGAAATCTGGAAAGTGGGCCCTTCAATTCGTCTTCCTCTGCAAAAATGCCAAGTTTCGGAGCCAACTTGACTAACTTGCCTGCTGCCCATCCTGGGCTTTTGCCTACAAAACTTCCAGATGGTTGAGGATTGCTCCCAGACCAAAGCTGCCCCCTCCTCCAAACCTGGCTGCCATCGGAGGGCCAGACGTGCCCTCCAAAATGACATCTGGAAAGGGGACTCTTGAACTTAGCTTCCTGTGCAAAAGTGCCTCCTTTCGGAGCCAACTTGACTAACTTGCCTGCTGCCCATCCTGGGCTTTTGCCTACGAAACTTCCAGATGGTTGAAGATTTCTCCCAGACCAAAGCTACCCCATCCCCCAAACCTGGTTGCCATCGGCGGGCCAAAAGTGCCCTCCAAAATGACATCTGGAAAGTGGGCCCTTGAATTTGGCTTCCTGTGCAAATATCCATGCTTTGGAGCCAACTTGACTAACTTGCCTGCGGCCCGTCCTGGGCTTTTGCCTATGCAACTTCCAGATGGTTGAGGATTCCTCCCAGACCAAAGCTGCCCCCTCCTCCAATCATGGCTGCCATCGGAGGGCCAGACATGCACTCCAAAATGACATCTGGAAAGGGGACTCTTGAACTTAGCTTCCAGTGCAAAAAGTGCCTCATTTCAGAGCTAACTTGGCTAACATCCTAGCAACCCATCCTGGGCTTTTGCCTGCAAAACATCCAGATGGTCAAGGATTTATCCCAGATGAAATCCAACCCCTCCTTCAAAACTCACTGCTATCGGAGGGCCAGACGTGCCCTCCAAAATGACATCTGGAAAGTGGGCCCTTGAATTTATCTTCCTGTGCCAATATGCAAGCATTTTGGAGTCAACTTGACTAACTTGCCTGCAGCCCATCCTGGGCTTTTGCCTACAAGACTTCCAGATGTTTGAGGATTCCTCCCAGACCAAAGCTGCCTCCTCCTCCATACCTGGCTGCCATCAGAGGGCCAGACGTGCCCTCCGAAATGACATCTGGAAAGGGGACTCTTGAACTTAGCTTCCAGTGCAAATGTGCCTCGATTCGGAGCCAACTTGACTAACTTACCTGCTGCCCTTTCTGGGCTTTTGCCTATAATTATTCCAGATGGTTGAGGATTTCTCCCAGTCCAAATCCGCCCTCTCCTTCAAAACTCACTGCTATACATCGGAGGGCCAAAAGTGCCCTCCAAAATGACATCTGGAAAGTGGGCCCTTGAATTTGTCTTCCTGTGCAAAAGTGCCTACTTTCTGAGCCAACTGGCCTAACATGCCAGCAGCCCATCCGGAGCTTTTGCCTACAAAATTTCCAGATGGTCATGGATTTATCCCACACGAAATCGGCCCCCTCCTACAAAACTTACTGGTATAGGAGGGCCAAAAGTACCCTCCAAAATGACATCTGGAAAGTGGGGCCTTGAATTTGTCTTCCTGTGCAAAACTGCCTCCTTTTGGAGACAACTTGGCTAACTTGCCAGCAGCCCATCCTGAGCTTTTGCCTACAAAACTTCCCGATGGTCATGGATTTCTCCCAAACGAAATCGGCCCCCTCCCTCAAACCTCACTGCTATCAGAGCGCCAAAAGTACCCACTAAAATAACATCTGGAAAGTGGGCCCTCGAAATTATCTTCCTGAGCCAATATGCAAGCCTTTGGAGCCAACATGACTAACTTCCCTGCGGCCCATCCTGGGCTTTTGCCTACAACACTTCCAGATGGTTGAGGATTCCTCCCAGACCAAAGCTGCCTCCTCCTCCATACCTGGCTGCCATCGGAGGGCCAGACGTGCCCTCCAAAATGACATCTGGAAAGGGGACCATTGAACTTAGATTCCTGTGCAAAAGTGCCTCCTTTCGGAGCCAACTTGGCTAACTTGCCTGCTGCCCTTTCTGGGCTTTTGCCTACAAGACTTCCAGATGGTTGAGGATTTCTCCCAGAACAAAGCTGCCTCATCCTCCAAACCTGGCTCTCATCAAAGGGCCAGACGTGCCCTCCAAAATGACATCTGGAAAGGGGACTGTTGAAGTTACCTTCTTGTGCAAAAGTGCCACAATTTGGTGCCAACTTACCTAACTTGCCAGCAGCACATCCTGGGCTTTTGACTACCAAACTTCCAGATGGTTGAGGATTTCTCCAAGACCAAAGCAGCCCCATGCCCCAAACCTGGTTGCCATCGGGGGGCCTAAAGTGCCCTCCAAAACGACATCTGGAAAGTGGGCCCTTGAATTTATCTTCCTGTGCCAATATGCAAGACTTTGGAGCCAACTTGACTAACTTGCCTGATGCCCTTTCTGGGCTTTTGCCTACAAGACTTCCAGATGGTTGAGGATTTCTCCCAGACCAAAGCTGCCCCCTCCTCCAAACCTGGCTGTCATCGGAGGGCCAGACGTGCCCTCCAAATTGACATCTGGAAAGGGGACTGTTGAAATTACCTTCTTGTGCAAAAGTGCCACATGTTGTTGCCAACTTGACTAACTTGCCAGCAGCCTATCCTGGGCTTTTGACTACAAAACTTCCAGATGGTTGAGGATTCCTCCCAGACCAAATCAGCCCCCTCCTCCAAACCTGGCAGCCATTGGGGGGCCAGACGTGCCCTCCGAAATGACATCTGGAAAGGGGGCCCTTGAATTTGGCTTCCTGCGCAAAAGTGCCTCCTTTCGGAGCCAACTTGACTGACTTGCCAGCAGACAATCCTCGGCTTTTGCCTATGCAACTTCCAGATGGTTGAGGACCCCTCCCAGACGAAATCCGCGCCCTCCTTCAAAACTCACTGCTATCGGAGAGCCAGCAATGCCCTCCAGAATGACATCTGGATTAGGGGCCCTTGAATTTGGCTTCCTGTGCAAAAGTGCCTCCTTTCGGAGCCAACTTGCCTAACGTGCCATCAGCCCATCCTGGGCTTTTGCCTACAACACTTCCAGATGGTTGAGGATTTAGCCCAGACCAAATCCACCCCCTCCTTCAAAACTCACTGCTATCGGAGGGCCAGACATGCCCTCCAAAATGACATCTGGAAAGGGGGCCCTTGAATTTGGCTTCCTGTGCAAATGTGCATGCTTTGGAGCCAACTTGACTAACTTGCCTGCGGCCCATCCTGGGCTTTTGCCTTCTGCAACTTCCAGATGTTTGAGGATTCCTCCCAGACCAAAGCTGCCCCCTCCTCCAAACATGGCTGCCATCGGAGGGCCAGATGTGCACTCCAAAATGACATCTGGAAAGGGGACCCTTGAACTTAGCTTCCTGTGCAAAAGTGCCTCCTTTCGGAGCCAACTTGGCTAACTTGCCAGCAGCCCATCCTGGCCTTTTGCCTACGAAACTTCCAGATGGTTGAGGATTTCTCCCAGAGCAAAGCTACCCCATCCCCCAAACCTGGTTGCCATCGGAGGGCCAAAAGTGCCCTCCAAAATGACATCTGGAAAGTGGGCCCTTGAATTTATCTTCCTGTTCAAATATGCATGCTTTGGAGCCAACTTGACTAACTTGCCTGCGGCCCGTCCTGGGCTTTTGCCTATGCAACTTCCAGATGGTTGAGGATTGCTCCCAGACCAAAGCTGCCCCCTCCTCCAAACCTGGCTGCCATCGGAGGGCCAGACGTGCCCTCCAAAATGACATCTGGAAAGGGGACTCTTGAACTTAGCTTCCTGTGCAAAAGTGCCTCCTTTCGGAGCCAACTTGACTAACTTGCCTGCTGCCCATCCTGGGCTTTTGCCTACGAAACTTCCAGATGGTTGAAGATTTCTCCCAGACCAAAGCTACCCCATCCCCCAAACCTGGTTGCCATCGGCGGGCCAGACATGCACTCCAAAATGACATCTGGAAAGGGGACTCTTGAACTTAGCTTCCTGTGCAAAAGTGTCTCCTTTCAGAGCCAACTTAACTAAAGTGCCAGCAGCCCATCCTGGGCTTTTGCCTGCAAAACATCCAGATGGTCAAGGATTTATCCCAGATGAAATCCAACCCCTCCTTCAAAACTCACTGCTATCGGAGGGCCAGACGTGCCCTCCAAAATGACATCTGGAAAGTGGGCCCTGGAGTTTGGCTTCCTGTGCAAAAGTGCCTCCTTTCGGAGCCAACTTGGCTAACGTGCCAGAATCCCATCCTGACCTCTTGCTTACAAAACGTCCAGTTGGTCAAGGATTTCTCCCAGACCAAATCCGACACCTCCTTCAAAACTCACTGCTATCGGAGGGCCAAAAGTACCCTCTTAATTGACATGTGGAAAGTGGGCTCTTGAATTCGTCTTCCTGTGCAAAAGTGCCATGTTTCAGAGACAACTTGACTAACTTGCCTGCTGCCCATCCTGGGCTTTTGCCTACAAGACTTCCAGATGGTTGAGGATTCCTCCCAGACCAAATACGCCCCCTCCTCCAAACCTGGCTGCCATCGGAGGGCCAGACGTGCCCTCCAAAATGACATCTGGAAAGGGGACTCTTGAACTTAGCTTCCTGTGCAAAAGTGCCTCCTTTCGGAGCCAACTTGGCTAACTTGCCAGCAGCCCATCCTGGGCTTTTGCCTACGAAACTCCCAGATGGTTGAGGATTTCTCCCAGACCAAAGCTGGCCCATCCCCCAAACCTGGTTGCCATCGGAGGGCCAAAAGTGCCCTCCAAAATGACATCTGGAAAGTGGGCCCTTGAATTTGGCTTCCTGTGCAAAAGTGTCTCCTTTCAGAGCCAACTTAACTAAAGTGCCAGCAGCCCATCCTGAGCTTTTGCCTACAAAACTTCCAGTTGGTCAAGGATTTATCCCACACGAAATCAGCCCCCTCCTTCATAACTCACTGGTATCAGAGGGCCAAAAGTACCCTCTAAAATGACATCTGGAAAGTGGGCCCTTGAATTTATCTTCCCGTGCCAATATGCAAGCCTTTGGAGCCAACTTGACTAACTCGCGGGCGGCCCATCGTGGGCTTTTGCCTACAAGACTTCCAGATGGTTGAGGATTCCTCCCAGACCAAAGCTGCCTCCTCCTCCATACGTGGCTGCCATCAGAGGGCCAGACGTGCCCTCCGAAATGACATCTGGAAAGGGGACTCTTGAACTTAGCTTCTAGTGCAAAAGTGCCTCAATTCGGAGCCAACTTGACTAACTTGCCTTCTGCCCTTTCGGGGCTATTACCTACAAGACTTCCAGATGGTTGAGGATTTCTCCCAGACCAAAGCTGCCCCCTCCTCCAAACCTGGCTGTCATCAGAGGGCCAGACGTGCGCTCCGAAATGACATCTGGAAAGGGGAATCTTGAAATTAGCTTCCAGTGCAAAAGTGCTTCAATTCGGAGCCAACTTGCCTAACTTGCCTGCTGCCCTTTCTGGGCTTTTGCCTACAATTTTTCCAGATTGTTGAGGATTATCTCCCAGACAAAAGCTGCCCCCTCCTCCAAACCTGGCTGCTATTAGTGGGCCAAACGTACCCTCCAAAATGACATCTGGAAAGTGGGCCCTTGAATTTATCTTCCTGTGCCAATATGCAAGCCTTTGGAGCCAACTTGACTAACTTGCCTGCGGCCCATCCTGGGCTTTGGCCTACAAGACTTCCAGATGGTTGAGGATTCCTCCCAGACCAAAGCTGCCTCCTCCTCCATACCTGGCTGCCATCGGATGGCCAGACGTGCCCTCCGAAATGACATCTGGAAAGGGGACCCTTGAATTTGGCTTCCTGTTCAAAAGTGAGCCAATTCAGAGCCAACTTGACTAACTTGGCTGCTGACCATCCTTGGCTTTTGCCTACAATTATTCCAGATGGTTGAGGATTTCTCCCAGACAAAAGCTGCCCCCTCCTCCAAACCTGGCTGTCATCGGAGGTCCAGACGTGCCCTCCAAAATGACATCTGGAAAGGGGACTGTTGAAATTACCTTCCTGTGCAAAAGTGCCACATTTCGGAGCCAACTTGACTAACTTGCCAGCAGCCGATCCTGGGCTTTTGTCTACAAAATTCCAGATGGTTGAGGATTTATCCCAGACGAAATCTAAAGCCTCCTTCAAAACTCACTGCTATCGGAAGGCCAAAAGTACCCTCTAAAATGAAATCTGGAAAGTGGGCCCTTCAATTCGTCTTCCTCTGCAAAAATGCCAAGTTTCGGAGCCAACTTGACTAACTTGCCTGCTGCCCATCCTGGGCTTTTGCCTACAAAACTTCCAGATGGTTGAGGATTGCTCCCAGACCAAAGCTGCCCCCTCCTCCAAACCTGGCTGCCATCGGAGGGCCAGACGTGCCCTCCAAAATGACATCTGGAAAGGGGACTCTTGAACTTAGCTTCCTGTGCAAAAGTGCCTCCTTTCGGAGCCAACTTGACTAACTTGCCTGCTGCCCATCCTGGGCTTTTGCCTACGAAACTTCCAGATGGTTGAAGATTTCTCCCAGACCAAAGCTACCCCATCCCCCAAACCTGGTTGCCATCGGAGGGCCAAAAGTGCCCTCCAAAATGACATCTGGAAAGTGGGCCCTTGAATTTGGCTTCCTGTGCAAATATCCATGCTTTGGTGCCAACTTGCCTAACTTGCCAGCAGCCCATCATGGGCTTTTCACTACAAAACTTCCAGATGGTTGAGGATTCCTCCCAGACCAAATCAGCCCCCTCCTCCAAACCTGGCTGCCATTGGGGGGCCAGAGGTGCCCTCCGAAATGACATCTGGAAAGGGGGCCCTTGAATTTGGCTTCCTGTGCAAAAGTGCCTGCTTACGGAGCCAACTTGACTAACTTGCCTGCGGGCCATCCTGGGCTTTTGCCTATGCAACTTCCAGATGGTTGAGGATTCCTCCCAGACGAAAGCTGCCCCCTCCTCCAAATATGGCTGCCATCGGAGGGCCAGACGTGCACTCCAAAATGACATCTGGAAAGGGGACCCTTGAACTTAGCTTCCTGTGCAACAGTGACTCAATTTGGAGCAAACTTGGCTGACTTGCCAGCAGACCATCCTGGGCTTTTGCCTAGAAAACTTCCAGATGGTTGAGGATTGCTCCCAGACGAAATCCGCACCCTCCTTCAAAACTCACTGCTATCAGAGGGCCAAAAGTGCCCTCCAAAATGACATCTGGAAAGTGGTCCCTTGAATGTGGCTTCCAGTGCAAAAGTGCCTCCTTTCTGAGCCAACTTGCCTAACATGCCAGCAGCCCATCCTGAGCTTTTGCCTACAAAACTCCCAGATGGTCATGGATTTATCCCACACGAAATCGGCCACCTCCTTCAAAACTCACTCCTATCGGAGGGCCAAAAGTACCCTCTAAAATGACATCTGGAAAGTGGGCCCTCGAAATTATCTTCCTGAGCCAATATGCAAGCCTTTGGAGCCAATTTGTCTAACTTGCCTGTGGCCCATCGTGGGCTTTTGCCTACAATTATTCCAGATGGTCATGGATTCCTCCCAGACCAAAGCTGCCTCCTCCTCCATACCTGGCTGCCATCGGAGGCCCAAACGTACCGGACAAAATGACATCTGCCAAATGGGCTCTTGAGTTTGGCTTCCTTTGGAAAAGTGCCACATGTCCCAGCCAACTTGCCGAACTTGCATGTGGCCCGTCCTGGGCCTTTGCCTAGAAAAATTCCAGAAGGACGAGGATTTCTCCCAGAATAAAGCTGCCTATTCCTACTAAACTGTATGCAATCGGAGGGCCGAACGTGCCTGACAAAATGACATCTGCATTGTGGGCACTTGAGTTTGGCTTCCTTTGGAAAAGTGCCACTATTCCCACCCATCTTGCCTAACTTGCCTGTGGCCCGTCCTGGGACTTTGCCTAGAAAAATTCCAGAAGGACGAGGATTTCTCCCAGACCAAAGCTGCCCCCTCCTCCAGACCTGGATGCCATCGGAGGGCCAAACATGCCCGACAAAATGTCAGATGCATTGTGGGCTCAGAGTTTAGCCTATGGGGAAAAGTTCCATCATTCCCAGCCAACTTGCCTAACTTGCCTATGACCTGTACTGGGCCTTTGCCTAGAAAAATTCCAGAAGGACGACAATTTCTCCCAGATCAAAGGTGCCCCCTCCTAGAGACCTGGCTACGACCGGAGGCCCAAACGTGCCAGACAAAATATCATCTGCCAAGTAGGCTCTTGAGTTTGGCTTCCTGGGCAAAAGGGGCAGCATTCCCAGCCAACTTGCCCAACATGCCTGAGGCCCGTACTGGGCCTTTGCCTAGA